>NC_063343.1:49218194-49229497 GCF_021869965.1 Rhincodon typus | reverse complement strand
AGAAGTGAAAAGAAATCGCACAAAACCGTATTATCGCTCATATATTTTCATATTTAGGAAGCACTTCTACATACAAAGTGTGATCAATGTTTAGTACTCTCTTCCACAGTGAATGCTGGATCAATTGTTAATTTAAAATCTGATATAGTTAATTTTTTTAACAGCAGACGTATTAAGGGATTTGAGCCAAAGGTAAATGGAGTCAGTTCACAGATCAACCATGATCTCTTTGAATGGCTGAACAGGCTGGAGGCACTGAATAGTCTATTCATGTCCCTATGTTCCTTTTCTTAAGTTCTGTTTCCCTTAAAAGTAGAGAATCTTACCGGACTGATAAAATGACCGAGACTAATCAGCTGATCATATTTCCAGAAGCTTCTGAACCAGTTTTGTTGTATAACTAAAGCTGAAGCAATGTATTACCACCTGCATTCAGCCAGCTCAGGAAACATCAAGGCCCATTACACGAAAGTACATGTTGACATTTCTACAATTACCTCAGCACTTCACAGTGGAATCTCTAACGGGGAAGTAAAGCTACAGCCGAAGTGGAGTAGGAGTTGGAAGCAGCCAGAGAAGACTGTCTGAGACAGCAGGACATTGAAAAGGGGGCAGAGAGTGCACTCCCAGGTTTTCCAAAGCAGCAACTGAGATATTAGTATTGGAAGTGAACAGGAAAAGTATTTTTCAAGTGACAGTGAACTATGGGAACCTGCACTTAGACACTGTGGAGCAGTTAACTATTGTGGATAATGCTAGTTATATAGCACTAAGCACCGGGATGCAGTGTTATAAAGCATTCAATGACCTGACGTGAGTTGTCAAGGTCAGAGTTCAACTTCAAATACTATATTGCATTATCTAATCCCCTGACCCTGACACTGCTCAATTCATCACCGCCCTTTCACACGCATAAAAATAATCTGTATCAGTCATAATTAATGCCTTACATTCCTGACTTCACCACACCAAAGAATACAGCTTACCTTTATTTCCAACTATTCAATCAAACCATCTACTTCACCCAAACAGATTGCAACATACCCGCTGACACATTTCCCTCTCCCATGCAGGACAAGGCAGGTCCAAACCTCAAGCAGTGGCACTGAACTAGCAGCAGACAGGCAAAGCTGCATGACTTCATCCCAAAGTAGGAGATGCTAGTCTCCATCATTGGACTAACCATGACTGATATTCTGGCTAGCAACAGGACTGAAAGCATTGAACATGGGGTGTGGTCAAACGTAATCCTCCTTCTCATGTTCCATATATTCTCATTTACAAACTTAAGCTGGTGCAGGTATAAATCTTTTGTTTTCCTTGCTTTCTTCACTGTGTCAGTAACTTTTTCCTTGACATTGCATGTGCAGTTTCAAGCATGTAGCCACTTACGCAACCAAATGCTGAGTCCAAAACCTTCATGCATCTCTTTGTTGCCTGATTATTGTCAATGAACCAGCTATCAGGAGATGAGGTTCCACAATGTCCCAACATGAATGTTCAAGGCAAATGACAAGGCTGAAGCATTTTCATCCATATTTAACCAAAAGGTGCCAAGTGAATAATCCATCCTCACCATCTCTTGAGGTCCCCAGCGTCACAGACAGACATTTCACTGGCCACAAAAGAGAGTCCAGGATGACATACTGTCTCTCCGGTGCCAGGATCAGAAATGTCACTGAGTGACTGCAGGGCTTTCTGAAGGATGAAAGCAAACAGAAAGAGATTGTGGGATATATTACTGTCAATGACACAGGTAGAAAAAAGGATGAACTTCTGAAAGCAGAATTTAGGGAGCTGCGAAGTAGATTACAAAATAGGACTCAAACGAGAGTCATTTCTGGATTATTTCCAATGCACCGTGCCTGTGAAAATAGCAATAAGAGGTTAGTCAGGTGAATACGTGGCTGGAGAGATGGTGTAGGAGGGAGGTATTTTGACTTTTGGGACATTGGGACTATTTTTAGTGGTGGTGGGATGTATACAAAGTGGACATGTTGCACCTGAACCAGAATGGGACCAGTTTCTTCTGTGTGTGTGTTAACTCACTGGAAAGCAGTGTTTTTACTTTATTACAATTTCACGGCCAGTTGATAATAATATTTTTGTAATATGATCAAGAAAGTTTATTAGACAGCCACCAAGATGACTGACAGGAAATGTTTCATGATATCATCAAACAGTGTGCGCACTCACACTCATAGGATGAACACTGGAAATATTTTAAAGTGAAACAGCATATTGCAATTTATGTTGCAAATGATATCACAGCTGTGCTGAAGGACGGCACTATGGAGGACTCGAGCAGTGAGGCAATATGGGCGGAGCTCAGAAATAGGAAGGGTGCGGTAACAATGTTGGGGCTGTACTACAGGCCGCCCAATGGCGAGCATGAGATAGAGGTACAAGTGTGTAGATAGATTATGGAAAAATGTAGGAGCAACAGGGTGATGGTGATGGGAGATTTTAATTTTCCCAACATTGACTGGGATTCACTTAGTGTTAGGGGTTTAGATAGAGCAGAATTTGTAAGGAGCATCCAGGAGGGTTTTCTAGAGCAATATGTAAATAGTCCAACTCGGGAAGGGGCCATACTGGACCTGGTGTTGGGGAATGAGCCCGGCCAGGTGGTTGAAGTTTCAGTAGGGGATTACTTTGGGAATAGTGATCACAATTCCGTAAGTTTTAGAATACTGATGGACAAAGATGAGAGTGGTCCTAAAGGAAGAGTGCTCAATTGGGGGAAGGCCAACAATAGCAAAATTCGGCAGGAGCTGGGGAACGTGGATTGGGAGCAGCTGTTTGAGGTAAATCCACATTTGGTATGTGGGAGGCTTTTAAAGAGAGGCTGATTAGAGTGCAGGACAGACATGTCCCTGTGAAAATGAGGGATAGAAAGGGCAAGATTACGGAACCATGGATGACAGGACAAATTGTGAGACTAGCAAAGAGGAAAAAGGAAGCATACGTAAGGTCTAGGCGACTGAAAACAGAAGAAGCTTTGGAAGAATATCGGGAAGGTAGGACCAATCTGAAACGAGGAATTCAGAGGGCTAAAAGGGGTCATGAAATATCTTTGGCAAACAGGGTTAAGGAAAATCCCAAAGCCTTTTATTTGTACATAAGGAGCAAGAGGGTAACTAGAGAAAGGGTTGGCTCACTCAAGGACAAAAGAGGGAAGTTATGCGAGGAGTCAGAGAAAATGAGTGAGATTCTTAATGAGTGCTTTGCGTCGGTATTCACTGAGGAGAGGGACATGATGGATGTTGAGGTTAGGGATAGATGTTTGATTACTCTAGGTCAAGTCAGCATAAGGAGGGGGAAAGTGTTGGGTATTCTAAAAGGCATTAGGGTGGACAAGTCCCCAGGTCCAGATGGTATCCATCCCAGGTTCCTGAGGGAAGTGAGAGAGGAAATATCTGGGGCCTTAACAGATATCTTTGCAGCATCCTTGAGCACGGATGAGATCCCGGAGGATTGGAGAATTGCTAATGTTGTCCCCTAGTTTAAGAAGGGTAGCAAGGATAATCCAGGTAATTATAGACTGGTGAGCCTGGCGTCAATGGTGGGGAAGCTGCTGGACAAGATACTGAGGGATAGGATCTATTTACATTTGGAAGAAAATGGGCTTATTAGTGATAGGCAGCATGGTTTTGTGCAGGGAAGGTCATGTCTTACCAACTTGATAGAATTCTTTGAGGAAGTGACAAAGTTGATAGATGAGGGAAGGGCTGTAGATGTCATATACATGGACTTCAGTAAGGCGTTTGATAAGGTTCCCCATGGTAGGCTGATGGAGAAAGTGAAGTTGCATGGGGTCCAGGGTGTACTAGCTAGATGGATAGAGATCTGGCTGGGCAACAGGAGACAGAGAGTTGTAGTGGAAGGGAGTTTCTCAAAATGGAGAACTGTGACCAGTGGTGTTCCGCAGGGATCCGTGTTGGGACCACTGTTGTTTGTGATATACATAAATATTCTGGAGGAAGATATAGATGGTCTGATTAGCAAATTTGCAGATGATACTAAGATTGGTGGAGTAGCAGATAGTGAAGGGGACTGTCGGAGAATGCAGCAGAATATAGACAGATTGGAGAGTTGGGCAGAGAAATGGCAGATGGAGCTCAATCCAGGTAAATGCGAGGTGATGCATTTTGAAAGATCCAATTCAAGAGCGAACTATACAGTAAATGGAAGAGCCCTGGGGAAAATTGATGCACAGAGAGATCTGGGTGTTCAGGTCCATTGTACCCTGAAGGTGGCAACGCAGGTCGATAGAGTGGTCAAGAAGGCATATGGCATGCTTTCATTTATTGGATGGGGTATTGAGTACAAGAGTTGGCAGGTCATGTTACAGTTGTATAGGACTTTGGTTTGCACATTTGGAATACTGCGTACAGTTCTGGTCACCACATTACCAAAAAGATGTGGATGCTTTGGAGAGGGTGCAGAGGAGGTTCACCAGGATGTTGCCCGGTATAGAGGGCGCTAGCTATGAAGAGAGGTTGTGTAGATTAGGATTATTTACATTAGAAAGATGGAGCTTGATGGGGGACCTGATTCAGGTCTACAAAATCATGAGAGGTATAGACAGGGTGGATAGCAAGAAGCTTTTTCCCAGAGTGGGGGACTCAATTACTAGGGGTCATGATTTCAAGGTGAGAGGGGAAAAGTTTAAGGGAGATATGTGTGGAAAGTTCTTTACGCAGAGGGTGGTCGGTGCCTGGAACGCGTTGCCAGCAGAGGTGGTAGAGGCGGGCACGATAGCGTCACTTAAGATGTATCTAGACAGATACATGAATGGGCAGGGAGCAGAGGGATACAGATCCTTGGAAAATAGGCGACAGGTTTAGATAGAGGATCTGGATTGGCGCAGGCTTGGAGGGCCGAAGGGCCTGTTCCTGTGCTGTAATTTTCTTTGTTTGTTCTTTGTTCTTCTTCTTTAAAGGGGAAATATGTAATGAACATTTTTTTAAAAAAAACAAGCTTTCAAGTTTTTGTATATTACAGTCCTTTCAGTAACTGCAGAATCATACATTTAAACTGAGCCTGTGAGAACAGTGGCCACCTAATTTCCAGGAGAATTTCAAGATTTCAAGAATTTCAAGTTCAATATATCATAAATCAGGAAAATGCAGTCTTAAGTGGCTTTCCACCGCTATTTCCTTTGGGTCCACAATATTATGGTGCTGCAGTTAAGGAGCAGATTTATCCCTCTCCTGATAGAGATTCTTATTTTAACACACCCCTTAAGAGTGATCAACAAGTTGAACATTTGTACTTGGCAAAATAACAACAGATTCCTTTTTCTCTTTAAATTATATCTGTAAATTGAGGCTAAAGACTGTTTAACGTATATTCTGCGGCTGATGCTAAGTACCTCACCACAATGATTAAATGGATAGGGAGTTTTTTGGGATGGGTCTCATAAAAATGTAAATTTTAAAATACTACTTGTTATTTTCTATTTCATGAATCATTTTTTTTATTAAATGATGAAAGGCTGTCAGCGAATGCTAGTTCAGCAAAATGTTTCAAAACTTTACTGTTGTTGTTACATTGAAGCAGAAACAACGCTTCAGGATAGGACTCACCTAACATTCTGTGAATGTTTCCACAAACTTTCATTCCTTCTTGTGTAATTTTGACCAGCCTGAATGTGACTTGATTTTCCATCTATGGAAGCACGTAAAGAATATGGCAGATGGGGTTCACTTAGACCAGGTCTGAGAGTGCAGCAATTTTCAAAATTTTGCTGGATTCGAAAGGAAGGGCTCATTGTCATGATGACCTGCTTGCTTTGTGGGTGTGCATGACTAAGTCTCTCCTGTCAGAAAAATTACCCGCCAGCACTGCGTCACACAATATAACAATATTCCTCTTGTGCAAAATGAACCAATTGAGCATCCAATCATTCAACTGCCACATAAAGACAGCATTGTTAAACATTTCCTGTTCTGGCATTCTGACAATTACTGCAAGAGATAAGAAGCATAAAATAGAAAGGTGAATAATATAATGCATAATTGCCATAACAGCAATCACAACAGTAACAAACAATTAAAGCTTTGAGTAGTGTTTCCTCTGCAGCACTGGTTTATAGCTGTCAGTAAAATATCTTAAAAGGTTGTTAAAATCACAATTTCATAGTTTTTTGAAAGTGTGCCGGGTCCAGAGTGTTTTCTACAGCATGAATTTTGATAGTCCCAATTCACTGGTCTTTCCCAGTACTCCAGCATATTGTTTCCTTTCAGGTTTTTATTCAATTTCTTTGTATAAGGCCACTAATGAGCCTGCATCTGCCCTTTCATTCCAGATTTCAACCTACACTACGCAAAATATGTTTTTCCTCATAACGTCTTTGTACCTTTGCCAATCTCTTCAAACCTGAGTCCGCTGATTCTTACTCTACCAATTGACACAGATTCTTTCTATCTATTCTGTCTAGTCTGTCAAGATTTTGAACACCTCTATCAAATCTCTCGCCAACCTTATCTTCTGTATCAACTTCACTAATTTATTTACCATACTGAAGGCCCTCATCCCTAACCATTCTCCTAAACCTTTCCTGCACTTTCTCTAAATTCTTCATATTGTTCATAACGTGTTGTGCCCATAATTGAACACAATGGGTGAATATTAAACATTTTTAAGGTTAAGCCTTCATTGCATTGAGTTTCTTTGGTGGTCATTTGTCATGAGGTCTAACGAGATTTTTGCACATTATCTTACCAAACCTGCACGATTAATCACATGCTCTGCCTCTATGGAATCTCTCATATCTGATTTCTGCCCAACTTTACATGTACCACTCCCACAACATCTCATCACTCACTGGGTATCTGCCAAAAGTCTGGCATTCCTTACACCAGGTCATCTTTGGAGGCTGATGTGCATCTGGACAAATGTTGGCAATCCAGTGGTGGCCCTTATTGGCATTATCATGGCACAGCAGCTCCAAATCTTTGCTGCTCATGGCACAGAGCTGGCAAGGCTGGCACTCATTTACATCTAAAACACCAACCTTAGTCACTGTTTAACCACTAAGTCACATACTTCAGCCGTCTGTTGCTATGTTTGGTTCACATACCCTCTATAAATCACTGCTTCTGTGTGTCAGTACCATTTGGACACCCACAACTTGTTATTGTCCAATAGGAGACCATTGCGCGCAGGCAACCATGTGAATAAATACAAAGAGAAACATGAGCTTTTCTTTACAAAAAGCAAAAAAGAACACAAACAAAGCAAATAGGAGTTGAACATCATGCACACAATCCAAATAAAAATTTCAGCATCATGAACAAAGTTATTTTATAGTCAAAAATCAGCTACTGCACCCAGCTCTCATGTGTTGGAATTGGGTATCAATGAGGTTCTGTCTGGCTTCAGTTTCAGTTGCGCAAATCATAGCACATCAAGATGATGCATCACACACTGTTCCAGAGCTATACTAGATAGCCCCTCCAGACCAGTCCAAGCAGCAGTGTCAAATCTTCAATATCCCCATATTCTGCGCTACCACATTCCTGGTCGAGGCACGAACTGCATTAAACCTGTGCTGTGTATCATTCAGGAGGTTGTGAGTCATGGTCACAGTGGAGTAGCCCTTGTCTCCAACAACTAGCTTTTTAAGGTACCCTGACCCATAAAAGCACCAAGTCTGTGCACGTGCTCCAGTACATATGAGTTCTGGCAGCTGCCAGCGTAGTGGGCACACACCTCCAGGGGCAGTAGATCAGCTCATGATTAATTGAATGGACCCCTTCCTATTGATGAATTAGGGGTCAGTTAGCTCAGCTGACTAGACAGTTGGTTTGTAATGCAGAGTGATGCCAAGAAAATGGGTTTATTTCCTATAATGGCAAAGGTGTGAGCTCCATGAAGGACTCTCCTTCTGAACCTTCACCTCTCACCTCAGACTAAACCACAACTAGCTTTCTCTCTCTCATGAGAGTAGTGCTATAGTCTAGTAAGACTGTACAGGTCAGTTTCTTTGTGCTGTTTGTGAAGACTGGATATTGGAACATTGAAGCTGAATAGTTGGTTTTTGGATTCTTGTCTTGGCAGTTTAGTGCAGATCCTTTTCACGGTGGCTAGCTTGCAGCATTCAGAGCAAGATGGTCTTTCTTTCACCTTATTTCTTTTTGACTGGCTTGCTGGATCATTGTCTGTTAGCTCTCAGAGTGATAGAATCCTTTACTTGCAATGAAAGAGTGACAATTGGGTGGTTCTTCAATTGTGACCTTCACTTGAGCTCAAATCTAGGCTGGAATATATTTGTACCTCAGTCTACTGTGCACCTCAGATCAGTAGCACATCTTCTTTCACACAGACCAGGGTTGAACTAGCTTTTCATTCCGGTTCATAAGTATTCTTGAAAGGGGAAGACACAAATGTATCTTCCACTCAGACTGTGAAATTTTCTTTTATGATGCTCACAGTTTGAGATAATTCCCAGGAAGTTACAATTCATTTTGTCCTGCATTTCCCCCTTTTAGATCCTTTTGAAGCTTCCTTGACATCTTGTCAAGTATGACCTTCCGGAATCTCTCTGTCTTCACACAGCCACTGAATTTACATCTGCAATCATCTATTTGGCTGTAGCCATCTTCTTTCAAAAATAAAACATGTTTCAATTACAAGTTTGCTATTTCTGTAGGTGATTTGGGGGCCATGAACCATGGGCATGACAGTTTTGATGAATAGAGCTTGTTTGTGAGTGATGGAGATGAATTGAGCAATGTGTGAGGCTCATGGTGACCTTGTTTGAATGTGACATTTCAAAGTCCAGTTACTAACTTTGACCACTTTTGCGAGGTTACTGAATTTCTTTTGCGATTGTATTCAGGTCCTCAATGCAATAATCATATAGGTTATGGCAGCTATCTACTCCTAATAACTTATCAGAATATGCTAGGGGTCTTCTGTTTCATTTGGGATAGGGAAGCTCTTTCCTTCTGTTGAGCTGCTGCACTAAGGCCTCCAAGTGCTGTGTTCGGGAGCCTTAAAAGTTATTCTTTATCATTTTGTTCTATTCCAAATTTATTTCCAGATTTAAATCCCTTCTGCACCAAATTCCTGCACATATTCCAGCCAAAATATACCTGTCCTTTAAGTGATGACATCCTGCTTTAAGTAGTGTAGGTAAAATTGAACTCGTGCTAGCTCCTCAAAACTATGTGCCTGCTATGCAAACAGACACTTGTTTACTGCTGGCTGCAACTGCTATTAGAAATATACAAACAGCATGAAGTTTGTTTGCTAAGTGCATCAAACAAATAAGGTGGCTAATCATGCATTATAATCCCTGCAATTGTTCTTGAATCTTCTTCTACCTTTCTCTCTTTAAAGTAATGTAATGACAGAAATAGGACTTTATGAAAAGTTGTAGTCATTGGATTAAATCTCTGTCTTTGGTGTTTCCTGAATAAGTTTTAACCATTTCCTGCCAGTCTGCAAATGTAGACAACTTGTTGTCTTGACATTCAATTGTTACCATCACTGAATACCCTGCTATCACCATCTTTCAGGTTACCATTGAACTCAACTGAACCTGCCATATAAACACAGTGAACCATGTCAGAACTAGCAATACTGCGGTGAGTAATTCACCTGTTGACCCCACAAAAGGCTGCCAATCATCTACAAGGCACAAGTCATGAATATGATGAAATACTTCCCACTTGCCTAGATGGGTGCAGATCCAACAATGCTCAAGAAGCTTGACACCATCCAGGACAAAGCAGCCCGCTTGATTGGCATCACATCCACAAACATCCACTCCGTCTACCACCAATGCTCAGTAGCAGCAGTGTGTACTATCTACCAGATGCACTGCAGAAGTTTGGCAAAGATCCTTAGACAGCACCTTCCAAAACCATGACCACTTCTGTCTAGAAGGATAAGGGTAGCAAATGCATAGCAACACCACCACTGGCAAGTTCCCCTCCAAGCCACTCATCCTGACTTAGAAATCTATTGCCATTTCTTCACCGTCACTGGGTCAAAATCCATGAGTTCTGTCCCTAAGGGCATTGTGGATCAACCTACAACATGTGGACTGCAGAGGTTCAAGAAGGCAGCTCACCACCACCTTTTCAAGGGTAACTGGTGACGGCAGTAAATGCTGCCCAGCCAGCGAATCCCACGTCCCATGAATGAATATAAAAAAAAATTAGACAAACCGTGCTGTTGACATGAGTCTTAGTTTACGCACCACAGTCACTGACTGGTGTTACTCAGAAAGGGAACTACTTTCACCTAGCTAATTTTAGCTGTTTCAGATTCAAATCAGCTACACACTAACCTTTCTTTGCCCAGAGTGACAGTTAGAGAGAGCAAACTGAAAACTGAACCTTTTGCTTGGAGACATGAATTGGCTCACCAAGTTGGCAAAACTGCCACCATAAACCTGCCTTGTGCATGTCCCATGAAAATCACATTGGTTGATGGCTAATGCCCTGCTGGTAACTGTGAATGGAAACAAATGAATGAAACAAATCCAACTTTAATGGTGCAACTATTGCAAGACGGTGTTGGCTGAACTTCTGTCTCAAACAAATCTGGAATGGAAGGAATAAAATTTTGTTAACTCTTTCATCTCATAACTCATTGAACTGACACTTGTGTTGCTATAATTTAACTAATAGCCTAATAGCAACATCACAACACAAATTAACCTAAAGACCTTCTAGACCATATTAAATAAAAATCTTGTAATGTTACTTCTTTACAGACTGTATAGTAAGGTGAGCATGCAGAGCAATTATCTCAATTGGGTAGCCAACCATTGTGAGGATCAGACACAACAGCACACAAGTCCCCATTCTGCTTGAAGTAGATTCAGCGCCTGACTTCTCACACTGCCCATAGCAAAAATTAATAGTACTTTGCACTGGATTGACTAATCATCAAGGACCTGCTTTCACACGGGGAACTCAAGAAGAATAAGATTGGGATGTGAATATAATTATGATGCCAGCTGCCTCCAGAATTTCTTTTTGACTGGAAAGTGATTGTATAGAATCTTTGAAGAATTTGAGAGAATGCTTCCATTTGTATGGCAGCTGGGTAACAAAAAGAATGAAGATTTATAAAGGAGGGAGAGTTTGGCCTCATGGGTAGACATTGAAGATCCCATGCGTTTCTGGAAGAAGATCTAGATATTTCATTGGTGACCTGATCAATATTTATCTCTCAAACAACGCCTACAATCTGAGACAACAAGGTGCAGAGCTGGATGAACAGAGCAGGCCAGGCAGCATCATAGGAGCAGAAAGGCTGACGTTTCGGGCCTAGACCCT
>NC_063343.1:49157441-49217694 GCF_021869965.1 Rhincodon typus | reverse complement strand
TCTTGCTCCTCTGATGCTGCTCGGCCTGCTGTGTTCATCCAGCTCTACACCTTGTTATCTAAGATACTGGACTTAATGCCTTTCTTTGGTGCTGTAAACATTCTCTGATTCTATGAACACAACCATAGCTGGTAAAATGTGCTCTGATCTAAACTATCTTTGCTATTGGTGATCCTTATTTCCTGATGTGAAACTCTAAGACTCTATTGCAGCTTAGACATCATAATTTAGAATGGCAAGTATAAAAACAGAAACCTTGCTGCTTTTAATTGGTTCTCATGAAGGAAATTTATGATTTGAGTTGGAGCTGGGAATCTGCAAACATCTGGAAATCTATAGCTTTTGAAATTAAGGTTTATAATACAAGACATTGTAACTTAAAGGAACTGCCAATATTAAACACAACCTTTCCTTAATAGCAAAATAATCTATTTCTTGTAACACAGTAGACTATAACTGCTGACATTGTAAAGTAGTAACTCATCAATTTACCAGGAGAGGAACACATAGTAGCATAATAGATTATTGCCATCATGGGAGATTCACGAGTGATAATTTTAATACCAAGCTTCAGTTTTTGAGTTAACACAGGACATGTTTTGAATTAGTACAAGTCCCACCTTGCATTATTTGTCTCCCAATTCTTGCAATTTTTCGTGGTAAGTAATGTCAGAACTCAAGAATGTGGATTTCCTGCCCCTGGGAAGTTTTCAACATTGTCTTACAGCAGCTTATGGATGATAGAGGATAGACCAGGGATAAAATTTACTTCCCCTGCAAGGCAAGATGTATTTTCAAACTGCAGAATATTTGTCAATAGTTCTCAGCTCTTTTATACGTGACCTATATTGTTTCCTAGCCAGTTTTTTTGTTTGAAGCTTCCACTCTGAAATATTTCTATTACCAACTAAAAGTACAAGAAACAGGAGTTCCTTGACGGTTTGTAGGTAATGTGAAAAATTTTTCCTGATTTATGCAAATGTATGAGTCATTAACCTCTATAATAATTTTGTTGCCACTTCTTCAGCTTTAGACAAGACTGTAGTATATTAATAAACAACTTCCACTTAAGGTGACCCAGCTAAGTTCCTATCTTTTTGGTAAATTTGAAATTCAATTTTAGACACAGATTTGATAAAATTGTTATTTGTTTGCACTAACTGAATGCTTCAGTACAATTTGGATGAAAAACTTTAAGCCTGGTTGATCTTGTACCTCTTTGGACTCAGTCAGAAGTTTGTGACCACGCTATAGAACATGAGCAATAATCTAGGCTAATGCTTGAGTGAAATGCTATAGCCAGAAGGCCATCCTCCAGACAAAACACTAAATTAACATTGTTTCTGCCTGTTTGGCAGAAAGCTCACATACCAGCATTCAGCTAAGAGCAGATGTTTTCCTTATGTATTGAGCATCATTCCTCTGAATAGCACCCATTAAAAATGTTTCATTTTTGGCTTGACAGCAGTATCTTGTTGGCTGTGAATGCTACTCATTTTGCAACTGCACAAAAGCATCATAAAACAGATGCTCCACCTGTTGTTTAAGCTTTTGAGATACCTCAATCTTTCTGGGAAATCTGAGGTGGACGGCTCACTTTGAAGGTCAAAAGAGATGGTCTTTGGCCTGTTCATGACCTGATCAGAATAACCATTGTCTATTAGGATGGCTTTTGTGTGCTCTATTTCAGTACCAAGGTTGTATGGTGAACAAATGACTCTAGCCTCTGAATTGCTGATAAGGCCTGAATTTTAGCAAATGGAAGAGTGGGAAACCCAAAGTTTATATCAACAAAGAAGGCAGGTTTGTGGTAGACAATGGTAGAGACACCTGGCCAATTTCTCAAACAAGATATCAATGAAGTGGGGCTCTTTTGAGGTATATAAGGAAATCCTTGGTTCAGTTGCGGACTTTGAAGTTACAAATATACTATCTACATATCGCAAGTATGCAGGCATTCTTTTTATTCACACATGGATCATGGACATCGCTAGCTGGGTTAGTATTTATTGCTTGTCCCTAGTTGCCCTTGAGAAGGTAGTGGTGAGCTGTCTTCTTGAATTGCTTCGGAACCATGTGCTGTAGGTAGACCAGAATCCCGTTGGGGAGAGAATTCCAGGATTTTGACCCAATAACCCTGAAGGAACACCAACAATATATTTTCAAGTCAGGATGGTGAATGGCTTGGAGCTTGGAGGTTATGTAATTTTGTCAAAGACACAGTTCTTGTGAAACCCAACAAAAATGTTTGACAGTTCAATCTAGTGGGCATCCAATGGCACTATCATCTATTTGGGTTTACATGTTGTTAAACCTGAACTGAACTGCACAGGTTGCTGAGTTCATGAGTTCACTGAGTCACACAATAGTAGCATGTCGAGACTGCAATGATATTGTCCTGCAGCGCAAACATCTATGCCTTCCTTAAGTCAATAGACTAACAATGTCCAATGAGCACATGGACATAGTATTGCCATCCAAATGCAAGTCTGCACGGCCCTCAAAAGGTGAAGGAATCCTTCATTGTGTATATGTGAAGAGTAAAACATGCATACACACAGCACCTGTTTTAACTTGCCAAAATAAGTGACAGCTGCATAATGATTCAAATCAACACCTTGACTTTGATTTTTCAATGTGCCTTACCGAAATTTTAAGCAGAATTTCGTAGCTAATTATTGGTCATTATTAACTGGTTCATTTTCATGGCAACACCTCTCCCAGTCAGATCTACTGGTCAACCAAACAGCACTCTCCTCCCATACAACAACAATGTTGTTTTTCTTTACTTTGGTAATCGTTATAGATTGTCCTGATGACTGCTAGATGCAAAGCTTCAATAATATGTGTCATTCCTCAACAATACTCAAGTTCTGTATTACTAAATGCACTATTGAACAAAAATCCCCATCGTCTGAAATACTGGACAAGACTCTGGAAGTTTCTGACATCTAAAATACTGGACAAAATCCTGGGCTCAGGCTGCAAATGCACAACAGAGCTAAAATGATTTCTGTCTGGGATTATTATTCAGCCTGGAATTCCAATTTACAATTCCACTCTAATAGAACAATCAACCAAACCTAACACTCTAACACCTCAGGCTACCCAGCACAGACAGTACAGAGCCTACAAAGAAGTGGAACATTCAACTTCAAATGAAATACATTCACCGAGAGGCATTCAACTTCAATCAAAATCCATTCATACATATTCTTAACTATTGGGAAACCAATTGACTTCAAAAGGAACACCAGAAACACAATGGAAGACACAGATCTGATGTGAAGATAAGGGGCCCACTATCAGTAGAACTGCAGGCCCTGACCTCACCAGAGGCAGCTACCCCAGAAACATTCCAAGGAGCTATCCCAGGAGTGGTCCGAAGACTTATCTCCAGAAGAAGAATTCCTACAGCTAATTCCAGCAGCTATTTCTAAGAGCTATCTCTAAGATGGGAATCCCAACAGCGATTCCAACAGCTACTAACACCGGCCTGCTCTGAACCAGAGGAACCAACGGCAACCGACCACAACCAGCACACCTAAGAACTGACAAACTCCAAGAACTACCGACCCGACTGACACCACAAGGCCTCAGACACGTCCTGAGGTGAAAACTGGGCCCAAAAAACCAATAGAAAGGAAAGAAAACCGAGTACTACCTGATAGATCCACAAAGCACCTTACCGCATCAGCACACTAGACTGCGAGGCCTTCGGAGGCCACAGTCTTCCTCCAGGCATTGGGTACGGCAAGTGGGAACAGCCAGTTGTATTTCAAAATTGCATATTCTTCAGTAGTGAGCTGAAACTCCCAAGACCCCAAAGGGTCCGACCTAGCTAGCAGGGAGTGGTAGGTGAGTGATGACAGTGCAGGGAACCCTAAGGGTAGGAAGCCTGATTCAAGTTTCTGTGATTAGAACTGTGGTCTTTAGGTTCTAATAGTGTTTGATCCAGCTAATAGTGTATTTAATAGTATTACTGTCTTTTCTACAGTTGATTGTGTCAATTTTCCTGTTTAATGCATTTGCCTTTATTTCTTGTATTATACTTACCTTTCGTATTTTAAATAAATGCAAAGATTCTTTTGCCATAAAAGACCTGACTCCTGCCTTCTTAATTTCACATTCCCTAAATAAGTCCATGTATAGAACCAGGAATCTGGGGTTGATTCGAACCACTTAAAAATCAGAAAATTACTGATTGCAAGCCAGAACCCTACACAAATAACTTTTTGAATCTACACTGTTAGAATTAAAGCTTAAGGAGGGTAGTAAATTATAAATAGGTCAAATTTTCAAAACAGTTAAACCAAGGAATTCTGAAATGGAAGCATTTCCTTGCTTCAAAACCTTAAACTAGTTTTAAAAAAAAGCTTCTGAAAAAATTGTGTTTTAATTGATCCGGACTTGTAGTAAAACAAAATAGATGAGGCAATCAGCACATAACATAGAGTAAATTGGGATGTATATCCATATTTTTTTTATTCATTCATGGGATGAGGGTGTCACTGGCTAGGCAAAATTTATTGCCCATCCCCAATTGCCCAGAGGGCAGTTCAGAGTCAACCACATTACTGTGGGTCTGGAGTCACATGTAGGCCAGACCAGGTAAGGATGGCAGTTTCCTTCCCTAAAGGACATTAGTGAACCAGACAGGTTTTACCAACAATCGACACACAGTCATCGTTAGATTCTTAATTCCAGATATTTATTTAATGCAAATTCCACCATCTTCCATGGCAGGATTTGAAAACAGGTCCATTGAAAACAGGTAAATGCACAAATTGGGATATTGTAGTCTGAGATGCCCTGCCTCTCTTCACAATAATGTTATTTCACAAGGATTTTTCATTGAAATACATGGAACTGATGAGGTTGCATACTTAACTACAGGATACGTTCCAAATGCGTCTGAAAAACATTTAGGCTTTTCTAGTGTAAATGGGATATTAATCACCAGAGTAAGCGATCCTTTGAATTCACTCATGGGACGCAGGCTGGCCACTGTTCACCGCTGATTCCTAACTGAGCTTGACAAGGTAGTGGTGAGCTGTCCTCCTGAATTGCTGTAGTCCTTAGGGTGTAGGGACATGCACAATGCTGTTAGGGAGGGACTCGCAGGATTTTGTCCCAGCAACACTGAAGGAACAGCAATACAATTCCAAGTCAGGACAGTGAATTGTTTGGCAGGAAGCATGCAGATGGCATTCCCATAAATCAATTGCCCTTGTCCTTCTACGTATTACAGGTCATGGATATACAAGGTGCTATCTAAAGAACCTTGGTGACTTCCTGGAATACATCATGTGGATGTTGACACTATTGCCATTGTGCAAGTGATGGAGGAAATAAATAGTGAATGTAGTGGATGGGGTGCCAATCAAATGGACTGCTTTGTCCTGAATGGTGTTGAGCTTCTTGAGTATTGTTGGAGCTGTACTCATTCAGGCAAGTGGAAAGAACTCCATCACACTTTTGACTTGTGTTTTGTAGATGGTGGACAGATTTGGGGAGTCAGCAAAATTCCCAGAGTTCGACCTGTTCTTGTAGCCATCATTTTATACTGCTGGCACATTTCAGTTTCAGATCAATGATCACCTTCAATATGTTGATAATGGGATATTCTGTAATAGTAATGCTGTTGAATGTCAATGTATCACAGTTGAATTCTCTCTTGTTGAAGATGATCATTGCCTTGTACTTTTGTGGCATGAATGTTACTTGCCACTTCTTAGCCCAAGCCTGAATATTATTCAGGACTTGGATACAGACTGTTTCATGAACTGAGTAGTTGCAAACAGAGCTGAACTTTGTGCAATCTGCAGGAAATATCTTCATTTCTGACATTATGATGAACCTTGGTGTGACTGTATCCATATAGTGTATTCTTTTTATTAGAAAGAGAATTTCATTACAGACAATTCAGAGAAGGTTTACTCCACTCATTCCTGAAATGAAGTGCTTATGTTATGAAGAAAGGCTGAACAGATCTGCCTTTACCTATTGAAGTTTCAAAGAATGAGATGATTTTATTAAAATATTTAAAATCCTGATGGGACTTGAAAGATAGGTACTGGGAAGATCTTTACTCTTGTGGGGGGAAACTAAACTATTAAAAAATAGCTTTTAAGACAGAGGTTTGGAGACTTTATTTTTTGTCTCAGAGATTATTAGCATGTGGAATTCTCATCCACAGATGGTGGTGGAGGCTTTGTCATCAAATTTATTCAAAGCTAAGTTATACATATTTTTGACACACAAGGGCATCTCGGACTATGGGGTTGTTACATGGAGTTGAGAACACAATCAGATCAAGTATTTTTTAATGAACGGTAGAGCAGGCTAAAAGGGCTGAAGGACCTCTTGCTACACCAAAGTCTTATGTTTCCAAATATTTTTAATTACTGTCAATTAACTTCTCTGGCACTGGAAATATTCCATAACGTTTGTGCAATCATATACATTTTGATTTTAATTACACATGAAGATAGTTTTTTATAACTATGTCTCACCTGTCTTGCAATCTCCTCTTTCCGTCAAAAGAAGAGTCCCTTTGGACTCAAGATATGAACTCTACTCCTCTCTTCATAGATGACCAGACTTGTTGAGTTTCTCCAACACTTTTGTTCCTCATCTTTCTCTCTCTTTATTTTGTCTTCATGGAAGCCATACAGTGTGGAAAAGGCCATTTGGCCCAACAAGTTCACATGGACCCTCCAAAGAGCATCCTGCCCAGACTCACCCCCTACCCTATCCTATTCCTGTAACCCTGCATTTCCCATACCTAATCCACCTACACGTCCCGGACACGGTGGGAAAGTTAGCATGACCAATCCACCTAACCTGCACATCTTTGGACTGTGGGAGGAAACCAGAGTACCCGGCAGAAACCCATGCAGACACAAGGAGAATGTACAAACTCCAGACAGACAGTCACACAATGGTGGATTCGAACCGGGGTCCCTGGTGCTGTGAGGCAGCAGTGCTAACCACTGAGCCACCGTGCCATGTCTTCTGTATACAATTTAGTCTTTAGCTAATTATTTAAACATGCACTTCTGGATTTGGACGCTACACTGTGAATTACAAATTTTTTAATCCATTTAGGAGATTCACAGTTGCTTTCCTTGTTCAAACAGGTCTCAAATCCTCCACAGAAAGTGCAACACTGAAATGGATTTCTAATCACTCCCATTCCAGTCAATGGAAAATTTGTGAGGAAGAATAAGTGAAGCCCAGTTCATTAGCAGAATCTGGATCCACTACCTTTTTGGGGCAGACATAAACGATGCCACAAGGCGTGTCAGAGTTGATCCTGAACAGCCAAAAATCTGTTCAAGATTCATTCCTATTCACCCATTCTACCATGTATCTGTATTTCTTGTTCACCATGGAATAGACTGCTCATACCATCTTTAAGTTTGTATGTGACCTGAATAGTAAAATTAAAGGGAATGTTTGCTAAAGGTAAATGGACTGAAAGATGAATTGACTACACATTATTAATCAAAGAGTAAGTTAACTAATGCAGTTCAATGCTGTTACTAAAATAGAAAACAGGTCAAATTGCCAATTGTTCTAAATGATCACGGTTCTAAATGGCATAACACCCAAACTGAAACTAATGTAGCTTTGAACAGGGTGTGTGACAGTTTGCATTTCAAATGGTGGCTGTAACTAAGGATACTTGCAATATTCATTTTGTCCTTACACATTGAGAATGTGTGGGAGGCATAAGCAAAGTTACTATTTCTCAATTCTAGCAAAGCTAGATAAAATTGGCACTGTTTATTGATGGCAAGCTGCATAACTAAGGCTGTCTTCATCTTCTGAATAAAATAAACAGGCACAGAGCAAGATGATGTTTTTAACAAATTATTTTGATTTATTTCTGTTGTGCCATTTTCCTCTTTATCCTTCCTTTCTCCCCCCAACTACACCATTAATTACACATAGAGCAAATCTTTGAGCTTATGTTACTGCACATGAAAGCAACAATTTAATTTTCATTATAAGATAATAATGTGAATTACAGTACTTTAAATTCCTAAAGTTGAGTGTAGCTGCACTGAAAGATAGTGGTTAGTGGTGTACTGTCCTGTTTTACAGTTTGAGCAATAGAGTGCAGTAATTATGAGCATTTATATAATGTCTTTTAATGTTGTAGAACAAGGCTTTTCAAGAAAATTAATCAGACAAAATTTGCATTGAGATACATATGGCAATATTAGCACATAAAGGGTAGATTTTAAGGAGAATTGCAGGAAAGTCACAGATGAAATGGAAACAGGAAGAGGCCACACAGACCTTGAATCTGTTCCATTATTATTTATGATACCAAGGTTAATATTTTGAGATCTACTCAATTTTTCTACTGTTTCCTCACATCTCTTAGATACTTTTCTGAGAAATTCCAAATATTGACAACCTTCAAAAAGTAAATAATTATAAACTCTGTGCTAAATGGCAGACCGCTAATCCTAGTACAATTAACCCTAATCTTGGACCCTCCAAACTAGGGAAAATTGCTTAAACTTTGTCAAGAGTCAGTACGGTGTGGAGCTGGAGAAATACAGCAGGTTAGGCAGCATCAGAGGAACAGGAAAGTTGACGTTTCGGGTTTAGACCCTCCTGATGAAGGGTGTAAACTCGAAACACCAACATTCCTGCTCCTCTGATGCTACCTAGCCTGCTGTGTTCCTCCAGCTCCACACTGTATTGACTCTGACTCCAGCATCTGCAGTTCTGGCTATCTCTGATAAACTTTGTCAAGGCTTTAATGGATTTTATATTGTTCAATAAGATCCCTTCATATTCTTCTAAACTCTAGGAAATATAGGTCCACACTGACTCTCCTTTTTGATGTGCAACCAGCCTCTTTGCAATTCACAAGTTTCACGTTTTTTTCACATATTTCCAAGTTTCATGCCATCTGCAAATTTTGCAGTGTGCCCTGTACAGCGAAGTCTAACTCGCTAATATACCTCAAAAGGAGCAGTGATCCTAACACTGAGCCCTGGGCAGGCCATTGTGAATACTCCTCCAATCCAAAAAGCAATTATTCACCAGTATTCACCATTTCTGAAGAAGGGTCCAGACCCGAAACGTCAGCTTTCCTGCTCCTCTGCTGCTGCTTGGCCTGCTGTGTTCATCCAGCTCTACACCTTGTTATCTCATATTCTCCAGTACTCCCTGTTCCCTGTCACTCAGTCAATTTCATGTCCATGTTGCTACTCTCCCTTTTATATGAGTTTTAACTTTGACAATCTGTTGTGCAGGTCTGTATTGAATTCCTTTTGCAAAGCATTGTTGTCATCAACTTTTTCAGCTACCTTATCAAAAACGTCAAATAGTTGTTCAAGTTTTACAGAACTTGAGTCTTTCTGAAAAATGACTCATTTGTTGCGGTTTTTCATCTTGCACTCATCACGACAATTCACAAGAAATACCAAAATAAAGGGAAAACAACTTTTATACTGAATGGGAGGATAGCACTGATTGTTAGGTAAGTGAACTTTGATTTGTGGAGGCATTGTCCTGGAGAATGCACTTTGTTAAAATTTTAAACAAAGCAGGCTGATTGATCAGGGCATTGCCCTGAGAAACAAACCAGAGAATAGCTGTCACTATTTTGTTGAGTTGAAACAGGCATACTGCATGTAATGTTCAATCTGTCTGCAAAGAACAGAGCGCTGTGTATTTATATATGTAGCTTCCAGCACATAGAGGTGTGCCTCTATTTGCTGATTTGCAGATAGGCCAACAATATGGCAGCAAAATTCTTCACACACTGAAGATTATTATATAGCCTAAAAGTTTTTTTCTTCTCTTTATTTTGATTTTTCTTGTGAATTGGCTCTGAGTACAAGAATAAAGGCTTCAACAAAACATGTTCTTATTTTCAACAATACTAAAAAATGTCTTTATTTTAAGTATTATAAATTCCAGACCCTGCATGATGCCCATTCTAATCAAATAAGTACATTTTACACCATTGATAGATGAGAGAAATTTTAACATGGAGGAATATGTCACTTTTGGCAAGTGTGTGGTTTTAACGTTGGCAAAATATTGCATTTCCAGACATTAGCTCCAACTTGCCAACTTCCGCATTTAATTTGTGAGGCTTACTTACTAGATGATTGAATGAAACATGCCCAGGAGAGCTGGTTTACCCAAAAACATATGCTAATTATTCAAGCGAAGTGCAATTTCATTGAGCTTTTAAATTTTGTGATGATTGCTCAGGCTTGCTGGAATTTGCCACTGAAAGTAAAGCCAGAATAGTAACTTGATAGGGATGACTAAAAGTCATGTAAAGACTCCAGTAGTTCATTTCCTACAATTTGAAAGCTTCTCAAATCAATCAAAATAAGATGATTGGTACCTTGATTATCCTGAATTTTGGATGGGGACCAATATAATCATCAGTGGTCTCAAGATGCTAACAGGTATATTAGGCAGGTGACTGGATTGTTTGAGAGATTTGGCAATTGCATCGACTTTACCTACAGTGACACTAGTCAAAGAACAGATGCTCACAATCCTAATATTGTGTATTTTGTGTCCAACGAAGTGTGCTTGTGTGATAGCAACCATCCTGGTCGATACTGCTTTTAGGCATCACTGGTGACTGTCTGAACCACCAAACAATGAAAGTTCTTGCAACTATTGCAAAACATTTGTGACAAGTTGATTAAAATTACACTTGAGCTTACATTTCACAATCCTCAGCAAGTCTTTTAGTTTTTGTAATGTTTAAGCAGTGATCTCTGGGGACTGCTGGAAGCTGTTTCTTTAAAAAAAAGTTTTTTTTTAAACCTAGCTGAATGCAGAAAGGAGAATCAGCCTTCATATCAAGACTGTACCATGTTAGTAGTATTTGTCAGTAAGTTGTCAAACCAACGTGGGTTCAATTACATAAACAGTGCAAATGATTGAGCATTTTCTTGAGTCTAATGATTTGCTACACTCAAAAATTTGTTGCAATCCGTATTTTAGAGTGGTGATAGTACTGTATCACAATCTGAATTAAAATTCATCAAACCATTTACTATCCTGAGCAGTTACTTTTGCTATTGATATAGAGTCTGTGTAGTGCTGACGTTATATGAACGGCGCCTTTTATTTTGTCTTTGCAAACTGTGGATTGCAAGAAGAAATTTTAAAAAAAGGAGACAGTGATTTACCAAGATGGCAGCTTAATTTGACAGTAAGGAATTTGATACCTTTTGTGAACTCTTGTTTCTGTGGCTATAGGTTCCTGCAATGTGCTGAGGAGTTAATGACCAGTGAAGATAATTATTTCACAACTAGTTGAGCAAATTGGAATTGGAAAAAAGTTTCAGAGATACCCGCTTCAAAGAAAAAAAATACCTAAATGGCTGTGACGTTGATCTCCCCAGCAGACGCTATCTGTTCTCTGTAGTAAAAAAAAACTCTGTTTTAACATTGAAGAAAACCAGTTACCTTTCTTGCAGTGGTTGCTGTGACCTCTGAATTGATAAACCAGGGACAATCAAATCAATACATCTGTACTTCTTAAACGCCAGTAAAAACTTCCAGAAAAATACAACTGAATATCATGGGCCTGGCTAGCCAAACAGGATCATCTCGACATCAGAATAAGGGAGCAAATTCCATTGAACTGACTTTTCAGATTCTATTCTACCTCTGCCAATGATCTATTTTCCGTAATTATTTGTGTGTGTGTGTTGGGGAACGTTTATAATGGGATATATGTTTTAGTTACTAGTGTTATATGCTCCTGCTGATGGCTTATGTCTGTTTACTTGTAGCTATACTTTAATGACTGATAATAGATGATAATTCTTGTTCATTACAGAAACCTGGTCCATGATTTTTAGCAACCTTGGTCTGAAAGTCAGTTAAGGTGGGATACTGCGCATACATTAAAAATAAACTTTAGCATTTGGTATGACTGTCGGACTGGTGGGCCTCAATTTACAGAGCTATCCCAATGAGTTGAAACAAAGTGATTAGCTTTTAAACCGGCCAAATTTGAAGGAAAGGACGAATAACAGTGTTTCCATTTTAAAATATGAAAATACAGAAACAGAAAAGTGAATGAGAGACTCCAATAATTTTAAGCTCTCTCTATCTATATAGATGGCAACTTTGATAAATTTAACTTATTCTAACATTTACGCCAGGTTCTCATTATTTCCTGGAAGTGAAAAGACTGTGAAGTGAAGTGATAACAATTGTTGAAGGGATTCTGTGTTGGATGTAGCTCAAACTGAACATTATGAAGGCTAATCTGTCCAAATTAAGATCAAATATGTTTGAGAAATATCTTCTTATTGGATGCCTTTTCTCTCTACAGATAAATTCATAGAACCAATATATTGTTTGATTGCAAGGGTATCTGATGGCATGATAAAATCCAAAGAATCTTAATGCTTGAATGAAGAGATTACAGTTGGCAGTCAAAATCACGGAAATGTAAGTCTATAATTGTCTTAAATGTATGGATAGACTGCTTACTATAATTGAAGTATATATTGAAAGATATCGTTGTTATATCCATTTCGAGTACACCATGTACAATTTGTACCCTTCACTAAAAGGAGCTAGAAATTACTCTTTGCTTGAGCATGGAGAAGGTTGAATTTTTGAATACCGGTTATTTACTCCTTTGTTCTAGCCTGATAAATTTAAATATCTGTTTCTGATGCTCTTTCAATCTCATTGCTGACCCAGCCTACGGGGGGAGCACATGAGTGGCCAAATGAGCATCCAGTATTTTCTTTCCTTTGAGTGAAGCTCAAGATTATGTCTTGTCACTCTGTGTCTTCATACATCATAAGTTGGTGTTTTACTAGACCATGCTGCTCAAGAGACCTTTAATATAAAGCAGAAATTTTTATCTTTCTTACCCAACAGTTTTGAAACCTGCCCATCAACGATATTAAATTGTTGCCTTTACCACAGCTTTTCTTACAGAAAAAGTTCCTGGATTTATTCAGACATAACTATATGTATTTAAACTGCATTTTTTAAATGTAAAATTATGTTGTTGATCTTCCTCCTTAAGTCTAATGCCTTCTTGGAGTGACTATCATCTCTGGATTTCCTATTTTTAATCTAAAACTTGCGAGAACATGAACCTCACTGACCCCATAGATACCCAAGGCTAATCTGATGCAATTTGGCAGCCGGCTTGTAATTAGGTGAAATGTCCATTTTCCAAAGAAATTTTAATGATGGGAAGTGGCTGTTAGTTTGGAGACTTATGGGCTTTAATCGCGTGTGACAGTGGAAAGATCAGACAAACTCTTGTCCTCTGCCCATTAAATAATAACTAAGTCAAGTTCAGGTAGGTAGGCAGCGGGGAAGATACACATGGAATTAAATGGGCCTGCTTTCTTCCAAACCTGTCCTCAGGGCTTCTTAAAATTCTGCTCTTGTTTTTAGACCCTGACTTCCATGATTCAAATGTGAACGAGCAACTGCTGGATTTCTGCATACAGTTGCCTAGTAGAACCAAGCATCGAGTGGACTAAGCATTGGTCCTCAAAATGAAGCTTTGAGCAGATCATTTTGGCACAAAAAAACTTCTGAAAGTTGGAGTGGTCGTCCTCAGCCCACAAAAGCAATTCTGCCTTTTTTTTTAAGTCCCCATCTGGTTTCTCTCAACACTCAGAACCCAATGTGCCAACTAATTCAGAGTGTGACTGGTCAGTTTCCCTCTGCTTCCCACAGTAGGTGAGCTGTGTGAAGCACCTATCCAGAATCTGCAGCTCTCTGCAGATAGCATTTAAATGAGAGGCGAGCTGTAATGTGGTTGAGTTTTTCTTCCACTATCAACGTGCAACATCACAGGGAAAAGTGTTATTAGAACAAATCAAAGGTGTTTCCAAACTGCCTTCCTCTCCTATTTTTACCACTAAAATTACCCTTGGCGTCCACGAAATAAATCAAAAATATATTTGCATCTTGCAATTGACATGAAAAACCTCGCAAGTGTGCTACATGCATGATGAGAAATGAAGGGTAGATTAAAGCTAAACTATGTTAATCAGTATGCATCCTGTTCTGCAACTGAGAATTTGTTTAAATGGTAACACTGCTGCAGTGACTAATTTAGATAGCAAAAAAATTAAATGCTCTGACTAATCCTGTGATCCAAGGACATTTATGTAACAGATATTGGATTTTTCTTGTTTAACAAAGGGGTTTGATGTAACAGAAGTACAATGGTGGAAAACTCAAAGTTAACCTTTGCAAGTCCAAGCAGCATAAAACAAATTATTTAAATCAATGCCCTTGCAAAAACCAACAGAAGCTGTGGAGCTCCAAAGCAATTGTACAGTTTCTTTCAGACTGGCACCAGGCGAAGAATAACATTATAGTTCCTTACTTTAATGTACATGTGAAAGGACTGATGAATTCTAATGCATCTGTCGCATCATAGATTTTTTGTTGGTACTTTGAATGATGAAGGTCTCATCAGATGTATTGACTTGGAAAGGTTACTGAGCCTGAGGAGAAGTGGGATCTGAATGAAACTGCACTGTTGAAGCTGAAACATGCCTTGTTAATCCAATTCCCTGGATACTTGGGTTTAGCCTTTCCTTGCAGCCAGATACATGTGTTGATGACTGACTATCCACCTGTTAGTTCAATGCACTTACACAGTTGGGTTCAGTCATTTCTCAAAGTCAGGAGCCTCCACCCTTGGTGCATTTATTATCATCAACCATGGCTACCTGTTAGCGATTATTGATAGTAAAAAACAGCTCTTAAGTTTTAAAGGCACAGGCTGTGGTTTATATACATTCATCTACATTCGCTGATGTGTGTGCTATATACATCTAAGTGCTCCAAATTTTTATCCTCTGATCTGCACTAGTTGCTTGTAGTAAAAGGCTGCAGATATGTGTGAAATAACACATATTGTGAAGAGTTTCTGCCAGGCTACTACAAAACTACATGGCACTCAAAGGCATCATAAATTGACGCACAATTTGATGGATCATTAATTGGTGGGATTGATGCAAATTCAACTGAGCACTCCCCACCAATGTAATTACAGAAATAATAATGGGTCTGTGTTATGTAAAAATTGTGTTCCTTGATGGGACGGTATTTATATTTTTTTAAAAAAAGTTACAGAGCATCACTTATAGATATACAGTGGTCATAAAATAACATACAGCCCCTTACGTGCTTCACTCCTTACCTGATTGCAGGAAAAAAACACAGGAAAGTGGACGTGTGGAGCATTGCCTCAGCCATGATCCTATTGAATGATGGAGCAGGCTTGAGGTGTCAAAGAGTCACTCGACTCAAAACATTAAATGTTTTCCTCTGCAGATGCTGCCAGACCTGCTGAGTTTCTCCAGCAATTTAAGTTGTTGTGGTCTACCCCTTTTCCTAATTCTTGTGGTCTTCTGGTCCTATCAGTAGAAAGCAGCAATGTTGCTGATGGATTTTTACAGACTAAAGAGCAGAAGGGGTGAAATATAACAATATTTAATGCAATATGATGTGTGCATTGTATGATCAGTTTGGAGAAAGGCCAGCAGAGATATCTCAAATATATATTTTAATTTGTTCTCTCATTACCTTATGTGGAAGTTGTCTTAAATGCTAGGCTACTGCTCCAATGTTTTGGGACATGACAGTTCACCTTTGTACTTGACAAGTTTTGTTTAAACATCTTATATGGCTGAACTTTGTTAATTTATTAATTACAGAGCAAGAGGTAAACTGCACAACACCAAACTTAATTCTAGATGCAGTACTAAATGAGGGCATAACTCAAGCTTTTCCAATACACCGAAAACACTGATATGTATTAGACAATGTGGAAAATTCCCCAGGTATTTCCTGCATACAAAAAGCAAGACAAATCCAATGTGGCCAATTATTGCCCATCATTCAACACTTAATCATGGGTAAAATGATGGAAGATTTCATGAACAGTGCTTTCAAGCAGCACTTGCTTAGCAATAGCCTGCTCAGTGATGCTCAGTTTGGGTTCTGCCAGGGCTACTCAGCTCCTGAGTTCAATATGACTTTGGTTCAAACATGGACAAAAGAAGTGAATTCCAGAGATGAGGTGAAAGCGACTGCTCTTGATATCAAAGCTGCATTTTCCACAAGTGGTACAAAGGAGCCCCAGGAAAATTAGTCAACATGAATTAGGGGTAACTATCTGCTGGTTAAAGTCAAATGTAGCATAAAGGAATATGGTCGTGATCTTTGGAGGTTAATCATATCATCTGCATGAGCTCCATGGGGAAGGGTTCTAGGTCCAGCCACCTCCAGCTGCTTCATCAATGATCTTTCTCTATCATAAAGACAGAAGTTGAGATGTTTGCTGATTACACAATGCTCAGTGCTCTTTGTGTCTTCTCAGGCACTGAAACTGTGCATATCTAAATGCAGCAAGACGTAGACAATATTTCAGGTTTGGCTGACAAAAGTAACATTTGCACCACACAATATCCAGGCAATGATCATCTACAACAAGCGAGATTTGAACTGTCAACCATTGACATTCAATGGCTTTATCATCACTGGATTCCCCTACTATCAATATCCTGGAGGTTACCATTGACCAGAAACTGAATTGGACTGGTCATACAAACTACTGAGGCTACAAGAGCAGGTCAAAGGCTAGGAATCCTGCACTATGTAACTAACCTTCAAGCTCTTTGAAGCTTGTCGACTATCTACAAGGCACAAGTCAGGACTGTGATGGAAAACTCCGTACTTGTCTGGATGAGTGTAGCTCCAGTAACACTCAAGAAGCTAGACACCAATCAGGAATAATCTGCCCACATGATTGGCACCACATCCACAAATATTCATTTCCTACAGCACTGACACTCAGTAGCACCAGTGTGCACCATTGCAAGATGCACTGTAGAAATTTGCTAATGTGCCTCAGACAACATCTTCCAAGCCTATACACATTACCATTTAGAAGGATGAGGTCAGCAGCTGCATGAGAACACCATCACTTGCAAGTTCTCTTTCAAATCATTCAGCATCCTGGCTCAGAAATATATGGCAGTTTCTTCACTGTCACCGGAGTTAAAATCCTGGCACCACCTCTCTAATGGCATTCTGGATATACCTACACCAAATTCAAGAAGTCAGCTCACCACCACCTTCTCAAGAGCAACTAGGGATGGGCAACAAATGCTGACCCAGCCAGAGACATAAACATCCCACGAATAGGTAAAGAAAAATCTTTGTTGGAACTTAAACTCCGGTGTGGGAATCAACAAGTTCTCCAGTTCTTCAGGTTATTATGCATATTGCAGTACTGCATCCTTTGTATTAACAGTTATATACTTAGCCTCTTTCATCAAGTGCTTTGCTGAGCAATGCATTGTTACTGTTTCGGCTTTTCACTTCACTACTTTTGTCTTGCAATTTATACCTCAAGTTTATGCCTATGTCCGGATTGGGGGAAATGGGGATTGCGTCCAAGGGGAGAAGGGGTCAATTCCAGAGTTGGTGAGGCAGGAGCAAGACCGGGAAAGAGGTGGGTGTTCTGGTCCTCTGGTAGGTGAACACGGGCCAGGTCCACAGTAAGGTAATGTGGATTGGGCCCCAGAGCACATGTAGTGGGTTCTCTGGCCCTGCAGAAGGTTAGATGAAGTGGGTTAGTTTATGGAGCAGCTGATGGGGCTGTCAGATCTAGCAGTGGGTTAAAGGGCAGGCAGGTCCAGATTGGAGATTGGAGTTTGGATCCACCATTTTGTGAAGGAGGTATTCTCAGGTTCTGAGGAGAAAGGGAAGTCAGACCCCAAATGGCAAAGTGCAAAGAGCATTCCAATGCATGAAGGGAGCAATCTTGTGAGGACAGTTTCCATCTGGACAGGGGGAAAGGGGTGTCAGGTCCAGATCGGTGAAGAAGAGGGGTCCGATCCAAAGCAGGGAATGAAGGTTAGGGTTCACAGCAGGATAAGAGTTGGTCAAGGGCTGGGGATGACGTGGACAAGGTCCCTGAGGACGAAAAGTGATGTGGTCTCAAGGTTGAAGGGGTTCAGACTTGGCAGTGCCTGAAGAGAGGTCGGTTCTGAAACTAGTGAAGCGAGGTTTGGCTCCAAAGTGGGTGAAAGGTGGTCAGATCCAGAGTGGGAAAAGGGAGTCAAGTCTCAAGTGGTGAGGGAGTCATGTCTTGAGAGGGTAATGGTATGGGTCAGGTCTAGATGGAAGAAGGGGGATATCAATCTCAGGGGTGACTGTTCAGGGTCTGCAAGGTGTAAATGGTGTGAGGGAGGTGCAATTGGGGTTATTGTGAGGTGAGTATGGAGTTAGTTAATACTTACTATTTCTGATTTTTGATATATATGATATATATATTGACATTCTTAAACAACGTATAGTTCTTCAAACAGGAATTAGGAAATACTGAGTAGAAAATTAAACATAACACTACTGTCTGCAATTTTTTGGTAAAGATATGACGATTGCTTGGTACATAATTTCTCAACAATAGAAGATGCAAAATTTTCCATATTTATGCTTAAAAGCAGGGTAGCAAAAAAGCCACAAAGGAATAAATGAAGAAGGACCTTTTATTCTAGAGGTCTGCCCATTCATTGAGATCTAACCATTTTACTCAGAGTACTGAATGTGTATAATCGGCAGTTGAAAGAACAGTGAGGGCTGATTTGTATCTATAAATTCAAGACAAAGTTGGATGAGTATGTGGCAAAATATTTCATAGAAACTGGGAGCAATCAAAAGAACTGCCTGCAAACAATCATCCATCGTGCACTGAAGGTTGAAAATATTGAAAATCTTTGCATTCTCCATCAGTCTCATTTACACCCTCTTAGAGGATTAATTGTGTAGATGCTGGAGCTGTTTTTTCCTATCTGGAGGGTATACAAAGATTATAAATGTCACCCATTTAGGACAAGGGTAAAGCTTTTCACATAAAGGATTGTGAAATTTTCAGAGTCAGAGCTGTGCATGCTCAGTCATTGAATACTCAAGACTAAGATGACTCCGTCTTTTTGGCATTAAAATTGTTGATGATTATGGAGATAGGACAGGAAAGTACAGTTGATATGAAAGTTATCTTATTGAACGGCAGATTAGGCTTGAGAGGCTGGATCACATATCTAGATTCTAATTTTTGTGTTCTTGTACTGCCTCAAGATATATCAAATAAAGAATAAATATTACAGAATAAGGATTTGTCTGCATTCTGAACTTATAAATGGCAGAAATTATTTTGAACAGATTTACTGATGTTCTTGAGCATATTGCAATTATACGACACCAACGGTGGTTCAAAAGTCATAATTTATTTATGGCATTCATCTACCTTCAACAACCCTAAATGTTACAGCCAATGACTCTTCCCTCTAAACCACTGTTTCCAGCTTTTAAATGTCATGATAGCCATTTCCATATGCCTTTGAGAACATTTCTTTGCCTTTGTTGAGCCACTGTCATGAAAACAATTTGTTTACTCAGCTACTTCAGAGGGCAATTGGAATTAGTCAAATTGTTGTGCGTCTGGAGCCACATAATGGCCAGACAGGGGAAAGGATATTAGTGAACCAGATTTTTTAATACAACAATCCAATAGTTTCATGGTGAACATTGCTGATGCTAATTTTATATTAATAACTTAATAATTAAATTCAAAAGTCCATAGCTGATACATTCAAATTTACACCCCCAGTCCACTTCTTGATTACTATTTCAATGACATAACTACTATGATACCATCGCCCCATTTATTATGTTACAGTTCACACAATGGGGGATGTTATTTGCATTTATCTCGATGTAAACATATAATGAAGGTAAGTTCTCTATTCACACAATTACCTGTGAAGCAAGTATTTTTTGTTCTCACTCAATTTTTCTTTATTTCCTTTTCAAACTAAAACCATAATGAACTGCTTCTGTGATGGCTCAGTCAGCAGACAGACCTTGTGATGGATTACAGAGGCTGATTTGGATATGAGTTGCACTTCCACTTGGTGTTTCCTGCTAACAGCACCGCAGAGATCATGAGCTCACCATCTGGGAAATGGCAAGCACAAAATTTGAGTCCAAAAACTCCATGATGCAATGTGTGGGATATCATCGATATGAACAAACACACACCTCAATTGTCACTACTTGCAAAAAAAAAATCAAAGTTTTCAATTCCTTAATCTGTAAATTCTATCAGAAAACAATAATTCCAACAATTACAGAAAGGAGTTAGATAGTGGGATGGGCCCACTTTCTCCACTCTTGAATGACCACAGATACATGCAGTTTTAAAGGAAAGACTGTTTTAACCACTTGAGTATTGTTATTCTCAAGAACACATTTCAAGAACATGATTGAGAGATAGGCAGGACTGGCAGCTCAACATTACAGGGTATAGAATCTTTAGGTAAGACAGGAGAGAGGTATGAAAAAGAGGAGGTGATGTCACAACTTTGATCAAGGAGTCAATTACTACAAGGAGGGATGAAATCTTAGAAGGTTCCTCAATTGAGACCATATGGGTAGACCTTAAAAAATCAAAAAGGAAGCAGTCAGCAAGAAACAGAAGGGCAGATATGTGGGTAAATCTCAGAAGTGTAAATACAATTGGGTAATAACATTAGAAGATTTCAACTTCCCCAATACTAACTGGGGTAGGTAAAGTGTGAAAGGTTTAGAGAGGCAGAATTCGTTAAATTATGTGGGACTGCCTTTTTAAGCTAGTTTGTAAAAACTCTACACGAATTGGACAGTGTTGTATTGAATTTTGCGAAATGAAGCCGGCAAAGTGGTAGTGAAGGCAGGGTAAGCAATCCATTGATAGTGACCATAACTCTGGAAGATTTTATGTACTTAAGAAAAAGGGCAAAGTTTGACTTGTGGCAAAGCTTCTGAGTTAGGAAAAGCCTGATTTTAATATGATAAGAGAGAATCTGGCCAATTTGGACTAGGAGTCCAGTTAAGAAAATAGGAAAATCTACATCAGACCAGTTAGAATCATTCAAAAACAATGAGACAATGAGAATGCAGCGTCAAAATGTTTCCAAAAAGGTGAAGGTTGGGGCCAACAAACCCTAAAAAACCCTGGATGTCGAGGAATGTAGAGGATTATACGAGAAGGAGAAAGGGAAACTTACGATAGATACCGAGGGCTAAACACAGCAGAAACTCTAGGTGAGTACAGAAAGTGCAGGGGGTCTCTTAAAATAGAGACTGATTGAGTGAAGAGAGGGCATGGAAAACCATTGGCAAATAAGAAGGAGGCATTTAACAGTAAATGCGGGCTTAACATTATAGAAATCTTCAGTTCCTGCTGAGAAATACCTTTGGCTGTTGTGGAAGATAAGGGAGGAGATTACAGGAGCCCTGAAACTAATGTTCAAAGTCCTCTATGACCATAGGAGAGGTGCCACAGGTCTAGAAGGCAGGCAACATGGAACCATTATTCAAGATGAGCACTAGGGATAAGCCAGCGGCTATAGGCTAGTCAGTCTACCATCTCTGGCTGGGAAGGTTTTGGGAAAATGTCCAGAAAGACAGAATTAATCAGTACTTCAATAGGCAAGGATGATTCAATAATAATCAACATGGCTCTATCAGAAGGATATTTATAAAGAGGATCATTTATAACAAACTGTACTGAATTTTTCAAACTGGTGATTTGGTTTGTAAATGAGGGTTGTGCAGTTGACGTAGCCTTACATAGATTTCAGTAAGGCTCTTGACAAGGCATCGTATGGGTGACTGGTTAAGAAGGTAAGAGCCCATGGGATCCAGGGCAATTTGACAAATTGAATCCAAAACTGGATTAATGTTTGAACCAAGAGGGTGCTAGTCAATTGTTGTTTTTGTGACTGGAAGCTGTATTCAGTGGTGTTCTGTTCTGTTCTGCTCTACATTATGAGGGACCTTTCAGAATAAAGTACAATGCCACATTTCTGAAGGAGCCCTGATCAGAATCTGCAGTCAAAAATGTGGAACTCTTCCTTTGCATAAAAACAGGAACAAAGTGTCAATCATCCACAGATTGCCAATCCTCAGAAAACATCGCCCAATGTTTTAACTTTTCTTACTACTTTCATGGGAAATACGGGCTGTTTCAGCAAATGGGGAAGTTGAAGGTGGAATGTTCATAGAATTAAGCCATCAGCAAGAAATTGCGAAGAATGGGCAAAACTATCTGTGACTGCAATTGCTGCATCAACCCCCTTTGTCTTCCTGAGCTGGTCATAATAGATTATTAACATTACATCATTGGTTGATGATCTGTTCTTTATAAAAAAAACACTACAGTTAATTATATCATTCTCATTAACAAATTAGCTAATTTAAATGTATCAGTCTGACAATTATCTCTGATCTCAATACCTACACCTGAGACTTTACCAATGATGGCTCTTGTGTTTGATACTCCTTTTTCAGCAGTCGGTGTTAGGTGTTTATTTATTCTCATCAGGTCTTTTGTCAGATGTTGAATAGGTGAGATTTCCCATGTTTACGGAGCAAATGGTTTTATGTTATCAAGGGAAATCTATGCTTCAACGTGAAGATACCTGAACAGGCTTTCAGTTGACAAGCAATTATGCACATACCATTACAACATGTTGGTTGGATGGCAGTTTTCTACAATTATGTTATAGAATTGTATAGAAATTACAGTGCAGAGATAGGCCAGTTGAGCCTAATGACCTATCTGATGTTTGTGCTCCACTTACACTTCCTTTCATTTCTTTTTATTTTATCTAACCAGCAAAATATTGGCCAAGGGCTTATAAACATGCCCAACATGAAATGAATTGCAAATCATTTAAGTGAGGACATTACACATGAAATTTTCTTTCTGTTGTACCATGCCTAGGTAGCATTTTTGTGAATAGCAAAGTAATCACGGATCAAAATTAGTATGTACAAGGTGTACTAAAAAAATCTTTGAATAACAACAATACGCTACAATCCCTGCTTCAAAAGCACCATCCATATTACAACACTGTGCCATCTCAAATGTTCACTGCTGCTTCTTTGTGACACCAAGTGACATGAGGTCTTGGGGTCATTCAGTTGTACAGCACATAAACTGACCCCTTGGTCTAACTTGTCCATGCCAACCAGATATCCTAAATTAATCAAGTCTCATGTGCCAGCATTTGACCCATATCCCTCTAAACGCTTCCCATTCATGTACCCATCCAGATGACTTTAAAAGTTATAATTGTACCAGCCTCCACCACTTTCTCTGGCAGCTCATTCCATACACGCACCACCCTCTGCATGAAAAAGTTGTCCCCTTAGGACACTTTAAAATTTTTGCCCATTTACCTTAAAGGTGGCTTTGTGCGTGGGAAATCATGCCTCATGAATTTGATTGAGTTTTTTGAAGTGGTGACCAAGAAAGTAGATGCGTGCAGTGGCGACAGATGTTGTCTACTGAACTTTAGCAAGGCCTTTGACAAGTTACTGCATGGAATATTGTTGAGTAAGGTTAAATCTCAGGGGATTCAGGGAGAGCTAGTCAATTGGATACAAAATTGGCTTAAAGGTAGAAGACAGAGGATGGTGGTAGAAGGATGTTTTTCAAACTAGAGGCCTGTGATCAGCAGTCTGCCAGAGGAATTGGTGCTGGGTGCACTGTTCTTCATCATTTATACAAATAATTTGGATGAGAATACTGGAGGTATAGTTAGTAAGTTTGTAGATGACACCAAGATTGTTGCTATAGTGGACAGCGAAGAAGATTACCTTGGAATACAACAAGGTCTTGATCAACTGGGCCAGTGGGCTGAGGAATGGTAGATGGAGTTTAATTTAAATAAATACGAGGTGGTGCATTTTGGTAAGTCAAATCAGGGCGGGACTTACAGTCAATGGTAGGCCCCTGGGGAGTGATATAGAATAAAGAGATCTAGGGGTACACATTCATAGTTCCTTGAAAGTGGAATCCTAGGTAGACAGGGTGATGAAGAAGGCTTTCAGCAGGCTTGCTTTCATTAGTCACAGCATTGAGTACAGGAGTTGGGACATCTTGTTGCAGCTGTACAAGATGTTGGTGAGGACACATTTGGAGTATTGCATGCAGTTCTGGTCATCCTGCTATAGAAAGGATATAATTAAGCTAGGGAGAGTGCAGAAAATATTTACTAGGATGCTACCTGGACTGGAAGGTTTGAGTTATAAGGAGAGGCTGAAACTTTTTTCTCTGGTTTGTAGGAGACCGAGGGGGTGACCTTATAGAGGTCTGTAACATCATGAGAGGCATAGATATGGTAGGTAGCCAATAGCTTTTGTCCATGGTAGGGGAGTCTAAAACTAAAAGGCATAGGTTTAGTTGATTGGGGAGAGATACAAAAGGGTCAGAGGGGTAATTTTTTTACACAAAGGGTGGTGAGTGTATGGAACGGGTTGCCAGATGTAATGGTGGAGGTGAGTACAATTTTTTCATTTCAGAAACATTTGGGCAGGTACATGAATGGGATAGGTATGGAGGGATATGGGCCAACTCAGAACTAGTTTAATTATGAAAACTGGATGGCATGGACAAGTTGGGTCAAAGGGCCTGTTTCCATGTCGCAATGCTTTTTGACTCTATGACCTTGACTTTGAATACTAGACCTACGAATAATTAAAGCTTGAAAGAAGCCAAGACACTGTTGGGTCTCATGCATTTTCTGATTATACATGAAACAAAAATCTATCCTCTATGTGCTTCAAAATGACCTGCAGCCAATGTCACGTTTGTACAGTGCTGGGATGAGCCACTATAACAATGGTTTGCATTGAAATGCATCCATTACTGCAAAACTCTTATGTACTTGGTGCTGGTGAAACTTCTTTTCTAGTGAGATGGCTATTGCTGTGTCTGATGGATTGAACTCAGATGAATTGCCTGGAACTGATAGTCCAAGTAGAGTATCAAGAATTTTGATGGAATATAATTACTTATAATTAGTAGAAATGCCTTTTTTTCTACTTGTAGAAGTATAGTCACAAGGTGTGATATCTTGGGATGGACCTGTAAGACTTGTTTATAATTTATGTTGGGTTACACAGATTACAAAGAGTTAAATCCCAGAAGTATTTTTGACTTAACGTTAATCAACAGTTATTAAACAGTGGGAAGAGTTATTTGTAACTTGAAATATTAATTTGCCATCCAAAGAAAGATAGGCAGCTATGTAGCCATTGATGTAATGTGTTCCGCCAACTTTGACGTAATGAGAACCATTGGATATAATTCTGAATATTTCTTGCTATTGTATGGATGGATTCTTTACAGTACCTAAACTGTTGAGAATTATCATTTAATGTGACTAATAAGCCATAATTTGAATAAATTAGTTTAAACCAGGCCAGAAAACGTGGATTTGTTAAAGGCAAGTTGTCGTTGATCAATCTTATGAAATTATTTGAAAAATAAGAAATAAAGAAAAAGAAACCAGCTGACTTAGTCATTCATGAGGTAATAAAGAGAGTAGAGGATGTGGCAGTACAGTTTTGGTGCTTTTTCAAACTGCATTTCATAAAGTATCACATTTTAGATTTGTTAGCAAAAATTGAGGTTTATGGAATAAAAGGAGCATTAGCAGCAAATTCCTAAAGAGAGAAATTAGGGATTATGTTGAATGGCTATTTTTCAGACGTGAGGAAAGTATACAATGGTGTTCCCAAGACATCAGTACTAAATACATATTAGAGGATAAACAGCACAAGTTTTAAATCAATGGTGTGTATATTGCGGAGGACAGTAATCAACTTCAAAAGGATCGAGACCGACTGCAAGAATGGAAAGATATGTAGTACATAAAACTTAATGCAGAAAATCAAGAAACATTTTGATGGGATGAATGACAAGGGAAACACAAATGTAACAATTTTTAAGTAGAGGAAGAAGAACAAATGGATTGGGAGCTTATCCATGAGCAAGTCTTTGAAGGTAGTAAGAAATGACATAGTGATACAATGTGGTGAAATAACACATGGGATCCTATTTTATACATAAAAGCAGGGAGCAAAAAGAAAGATGTTACATTGAGCCTACTGTCAAGGTGATACGAAATATGTGCTATTCGCCTTTGAATTCCATTTGCAAATTTAACACGTGGGACTTCCATGGACAGAAATGGTTTGAAAAGGATTCAAAGTATTGACGTAGAAGGCAACAGATTGGCAGTGTTTCATGAAATTGACATGGATTTGACTAAAAGCACTCTTTTTGTTTGTTTATTTGAGCATTTGTTTGACTTACTGTTGTCACATGTACCGAGATACAGTGAAAAGTGTTGGTTTGTGTGCTAGACAGGCAGATCATACCATACAAAATGCATCAGGGTAGCAGAACAGAGTGCAGGATACACTGTTACAACTGCAGGGAAGACAAAAAGGGAGCAGGCTGAATTAATATGTGAGAGGTCCATTCAAAGGTCTGATATCGGTGGAGAAGAAGCTGTTCTTGAATACCTACATTCAAACTTATATCTTCTGCCCAAAGGAAGACCGTGGAAGAGAGTATAACCAGTAAGGGAGGGGACTTGCTTTCCTGAGGTAGTAGGAAGTATAGATGGAGTCAATGGATGGAAGGCTGGTTTGTGAGATGGACTGGGCTGCGCTCAGTCTGAGTTGAAATTAACATTTTCACCACGGGCAATGAAACCAGTCAACAAGCCCTATGAGTGACACAAAAAGATCTTCATATCCTATTTGATTTACACTATTATCAGAATCTTCAAATGTTGCAGTTGAAACATCCCTCATAATTATCATGTCTGAAAATGTACCTTCAGCCGACATAGATTATAAAAACAAATCACTATTACTAGGATTGATTATTTGATAGACCAGAGGAAATGGGTAAGGCTGCAGGACTGAACAAGCTAAGTAGGCTCTCTCTTCCACCCCCCCATCACCCCAAAAAAAGAACAGAGCCAGGTTCGACAGCACTGGCTATATAAAGGAACTGAGAACTACAACTGTGGTCTCAGATTAAAACCAGATGCCTCAAAGACATCCTAAAGATTCAAAACTGTACATTCTATGATTTTCTTTTAGACTCTATAATACTCCCTCTGAACTTTGTATCTGTGTGTGTGTGTCAGTGTATGAGGACTTACGTGACTACATGAAGCCATACATCAAGCGGCCATTATTTTTGTTGTAGTTAGCAAATAATAAACTTGTACTTTATTTTGCTCAGGAAAGCCTTATGGTTAGATCTCTATTGATTATACTGAAAAATAGTCAACAACATTTTAATTGGACAAGGTTATATTATTGTGTGCAAAAGACGCATTGTCGTGAACATCTGAGAAGTTTGAAGGAGGACAACTGATTCACTGCTTCTAGTCTAGTCATCAGAGTACATAGAACACTACTCTGGCCCAAAATGGAGTACCGTGACCAATTCTGGGCATGATAGTTTCGCAAAGAGACTATGTTTTGGTGAAGGTACAGAGGGGATTTACTAGAAAGTGCTAGGATTGTATGATTACAAATACTTGAATAAACTGGAGAAACAAAAGCTTGTTTTCTTTAGGGCAGAGAAGGCTAGGTGGAAATATGGTATGGCGGTTTACAATCATTAAAGGTTTAGGTATAGTAAATAAAGATATACTGACTCCAATGGTTGAAGTGTCAATATCTCAAGGGCATAGATTTATGATTTCCAATAAAAGGTTTGCATGAAGAGAAGAGATAAAACAGTGTGGAGCTGGACAAGCACAAGTGAGCCAGGCAGCATTAGAGGAGCAGGAAAGTTGACGTTCGGGTTGGGACCCTTCTTAACATCTCACACGAAGTGAACTTCTTCACGTAAGTATGTCCTGATAGAACAGTGGATACAAATTCAATAGTAATTATCCACAGGGGATTAAATAAATACTTGAAGAGATAATAATCCAGGAATAAGGGGAAAGAACTGACCCAGATTTGAGGACTGAATAACTTCCTCTGCACTGTATGATTCTGTAATCTGGACTTCAAAAATTCTGGAAGACCAATGAAACTGAATTTTAATTAAGAATGATAGAATTATAGACAAATTGATTGCGTGGCTAGAAAATGGCCAAAGAGTCAGAAAGCAAAGTACGAATAATGTAAAATTTCTTGTACTGGAAATAGCTGCTGAAAGCTGTTACACAGAAATTGATTTGAACCTCCCCTTCAGGAAATGATCTTTTGCTTCCTACATCATTTAAACGTTGAGACATCACTGAATGCAGCTTGCAGTTTAAAGCTAATTACTGGTGAACCATCTTCTCTGCGCTCTCAAGTAGCTGAATTGAGATTGACAGAAACTGCAGACATTCATTATTTCACTTTGGGATGCAATATACCCAGATACTATAGGTGAAGTTACATTATTGTTGGAACTGCATCATATGTTTTTTGTATTTACAGACCATATAATGAGAAGTTGCTGATATGGATCCAAGTTTTGCAATAATTTTATGGCTAGTAAAGTCATAATCAATACTGTGAAGTAGAATTATTTAGCATTTGGCTTATATTCCATTCAAAGTCATTGAACTATCAGTTCCCTTTCTGTTTAGAGTATCCTTTGTTGCTTTACCACAAATTTTAGTAAATGTTTGTTTATTTTCCAGTTTTGACTAAAGGCTATACACTCAGACATTAACTGATTTCTTTCTACATATTGATGTACATGGTAATTATTTTCTGCATCATCATTTTTGCTTTCGGTTTACAGATTCTTTTTCATTTTCTTTTTTGGGGTTTTCTCAGTCCAGTTTTCCAGCTATTTTGCCTCAATGTAAATTGATAGCCTTGCTGAATGGGCAGTGATGAAGATGGTATGGGAAGTGGAAATTTCAAACAATTGCAGTTGGGAGTGATTTTCTCAAAATGCATTCAAAAATCTTACTGAGGTATTGCAGAGAAATATTACCCTAAATCAGGCTATTGTTAATCTAGAAATGTGCTAGATGATTGGACCATTCTAGCAAATCAGGAAAGTAATATCTGTTACATATTCTGCCTGCCCTGCCTGAAATTTTATCTTCATAAAGGTAGTTATGGCCAGGATGAGACAAAAATTATCTCAACTCAATTAATTTCACTATTGAATACAAACAAAATTTAGGCTTTAAGAGTGTGGTATCTAACTCTGTAAACTGAGTGATTTTGCTTTGCAAAAGAGGTTTGCCAACAGCAGCTGTATAGTAGTTATTGTTTGTTAGTCTATGAATTAATTATGACTACTTATTTGTGTTAGTTTTGATAATCTGTTTAACATGGTATCATTGACCTTTACTGAAATTGAGTCTCCTGAACTCTATGCAAATACAGAAAGATGTAAAACACAGCGTATTAATATGTCATTAAGTAGTTATGCCACCTCATTTTGAGATGTAAAGTTATCAGCTTTTGATGCATATTGCTGATAATTTCTACATCATCTTCAGATTTTTATTAGACAGGATGGTATGTTGTCCGTGAAGGAGAAACAAATGAATGAATTTCTAGTTGCTACTTGCCTTAACCATCTTTACAATTGCAACTGTATGCTGCTTGGTTTAATATAGCCATTAATTGGTGTTGTGATTAAGAAAATTTTAAAGTGGGACTGATCCATCGGGAAGAAGTAATTTTGTTCCCCAGCTTGTAGAATATATTATTTTAAGCTTGTTTTGACAAAACAACTGCTTGCCAAACTTTATTCAGTTGACAGACAGAAAAGCATTGTCACTTTTTGATAACATTAATTATGAAAGTAATGCACTGTTTTTCTGTTAGATCTTTCCCCTAAAAGGAAATGACATTTCCAAAATATTTTCTTATGAGGAGAGTGCTGCTTCAGTTGGAAATGTAAGCCACACTTTAGCTTCCACCTTCATAAATGAAATGCATCACCACCAGATTTACTCTTGGTGTGTTTCAGAGGTAGGATCAATTTGCAAACCACTGTATCATTTTGTTTTTAATGAAGATGCTAAGTCAATTTTTGTGGCATCGCTAATGGCTAAGAAGACACCTCAGCCATGTTCCACTCTGTCATTTTCTCTTTATATTTCTGTCCTGTGGCTCCTGTTCTTTCTGGTTTGCCCTCATTCTTTGTAAAGCATTATATTATTCATATCAATATTTTTACCTGATCTTACCTATTTTGCTGGGTAGGAAAAAGGCAATTAAGCCAGACTTTTTAATCCTGATTTTTAATCTGTCGCTCAGAGTATACATACAAGCACAATCAAATTTGCAATGCATCATATGATAAATTGAAAGGTACTGGAGAGTTGTTGGTGCTCACAGTCTATGAAAAGAGAGGAAAGTTTAGAAAATTAAAAGCTATAGAGGTAACATCAGGAAACCAAATAATTTAACTTTCATAATTTTAATCTTAACACGTGCGTCTCTTTTGAAATTATTGTTCTACTTTTCTAAAGGTGTTTAAATTATCCAACTCAATCCCTCCAACAACAGCAATTTACATAGGACCTTTAATGTAATGAAATATTCCAAGGTGTTTCACAGGCATATTATAAATTGAAGTACAGCACTAAGCCAAAAAAAGTTATTATCAGATGAGCGAAAACTTGATAGAAGAGGTGGATTTTAAACAGTGTCTTAAACAAAGAAAGTAAAGCTGACAGGCATATGAAGAATATTCCTGAGCTAAGGGGATATGCAATGTCCACCAATAGTGATGCAGTCAACATGGAGATGCACAAGAGGCCAGAATTACAGAAGCATAGGCATTTCAGAGGGTTATAGTGCTGGAGTAGATTACAGAGATAGGGAGGGGAGGAAGCCATGAAGGGAATTAAAAACAGGGATGAGAATTTTAAAAACACCACAAACATAATAAAAAAAAGTGGCCTTTATTTTACATTTCAGTCTGGGTTGGGTAGTGATGATTTCTTATGTAGATTTTCAGGCAGGGCTTGGGAACTTTGGTCAATGTTGTCCATTGTGAATGAGCCCAGTGACCACCATACCTCAAAAATTATAATTGTCTGTTCATCTTTTACTGGATCTAGTTAAATTACCATGTTGAGAACTTCAACTTAGATTGAGTCCAAATTCAGTGAAATTTATCAAATATAGCACATTAAACAATCACTTGCTGAAAAGTGGCTTGCTAGCCTGCACACTGTTCCTAATCTCCACAAACGATCAACAACCACAGTGTCTCTATAATAGGCTTTTAAATTTGACCAGTGGGGATCTTCCAGATAGTACTTTTCTCTTTCAATGTATTTCCCATATTTTAAGTGGGAAATCACATGAGGCATGGATGAAGAACTGCGTTTAATATAAAGACTGACCCCCACACTCCAATTAATCTCTAATAACAACAGAGTCTGAACAGAATTAAGCCAAGTCTACAGAAGAGTAGGCATTTACTCTGCTGTTTTACAACATGACACAAGAATGACTGATACAAGAACTGTAAAATGCAACATAGTGCAGCCAGGGGCAGTTATCTGGGAAGAGCAGAGGGTGTTTTACAAAACAAATTGAGTACTGCAATACTCCAATCTGGGAGTGCTTGATAATACAATTGGCAGTTCTTTATTCCAGCGTTAATCATAGGAACAGGAGGAGGCCATTCAGTTCATCGAACCTGCTTTGCCATTCAGTTAATTTGATTTATTATTGTCACAGGAACCTAAGGACAGTGAAAAGTTTTATTCTGCATTCAGTGCAAGCAAATCATAACCTACAAAGATCGTGGGGCAGTTGAATTGGGATGGAATACACAGTTACAGCTGCAAAGAAGGTGCGCCAAAAACAAGATCAACATTAGATTTGAAATTTGAAATGGAATATCTATTCAAAAGTCAGTTCAATCATGGCTGACATTTCTATCAGTGCACTTTCCCACACCCTTCTCATATACCTTGACATTATTATTTCTAGAAATCTATGTTGAATATGCTCAATGGTTGAGCTTCCATAGTCATCTGGGATGGAGAATTCCAAAGATTCTCCACCCTCTGTTAGAAGAAATTCTTTCTTAACTCAGTCTTAAATGGCCCATCCGTTATTCTGAGATCATGTCCCCTGATTCCAGACTCACCAGTGGAAACATCTTATCTACATTTACCTACCATATTAAAAATGTTCTAAGTTTCAATGATATCATCTCTTATTCTTCAAAACTCTAGCGAATGCAGACCAGTCTTATCAATTTCACCTCACAAAATAATCCCACTGTGCCAGAAATTAATCTAATAGATCGCCGTTATATTCCCTCAATGGCAAGTATACCCCACTTTAGAATATGGGACCGAAACTGTACACAGTACTTCAGCTTCATTAAGGCTCTATACAATTGCAGCAATCACCTTCACCATTTTGAATTGTAAGAAAAGTCTCCAAAAGCAAACAAGAAATGAAAAAATGAATTCCTTATTTTCACAATTTTTAAATGTTGACCAACAGCTGTGGCATATTAACCTTCCTCCTCTTTCTATAATCTTCTTGGAATAGAAGCACTTTATAAATATAGAATGACAGGTATGCCCACTGTTGATGAATGTGAACTCCCCATGACGTGCTCACAGACTGAGCAGGAGCTTTGTAGAAGCTGACATTGACAAAAAAGGGTTATCTGGCACACATGAATTTTCTTTCATTGTCAGTCTAAAAATAAATGGCTCTAATATAAGATAGTAACGGAGAGCTGAAATTAAACATATTTCCACGTGAACAGATGGTATTCTTACAATTGACTCATAGCAGAGAGAGTAAAATTTTATACTCAGCCTTTCTAAATATATTTTGAGTCCTCTGCGTTCCGTATTATAATAGTATCAGCTTGTCTTTTACCATTTTTTGGCATGCTCTCTTTCCTCAATTTTCACTCATCTGCCTGCAAATAATCTATGCTTTTGTGAAAGCTGGAATATAGAATTACTGTGATGGCTGTGTCAACTCCACCATGTCAAAGAGATTTTATTGTTGATCCCATTTGGTCATTTTCTTTTTTTGTAATTACAACATATTGCCAAAAAAATTACAATGATCAATGCACAAGTGATTTTTCACAACTAGTTCATATTTAATCCTGAACAACAAAAGAAAATGTGTATTATATGTAATATAGAGCTCTTACTGAGCTTCCTTCTATCTTCATTTTTATCAGGCTAGCTATTTTGGTTATGAAAATAGCACTAAAGTCATTGAACATTACCTATGATAATTATGATGAATGAATATGTACAATTTGTCACTACTTCCAACAGAAAGTGAGGTGGCAACTTTTAATTCTACTGAGTGGTTCCTGTTTATTAGTATGTTCATTTCTTTCTGATTAGTTTGAACCTTTCCTTTCAAAAATAATAAAATGAAGCTCTCTCTTGGTTGAGGTTTCCAATTGGTGTTAGTTGCTAAGCGACTACATATTGCTGTGGAAAAAGGAAATGTATGTTGAAAATTGGGTTTAAGAAAAGAGAGAGGTTAGTTCTGAATTGGAATGTTTAGTGTAAAAAGATTAATCAAAGCAGAAGAGTTCACCAATGGTTCACTCATGTCCTTTAGGGAAGGAAACTGCAGTCCTTACCTGGTCTGGCCTACATCTGACTCCATAACTACAGCAATGTGGTTGACTCTTAGCTGCCCTCTGGACAATTAGGGATGAGTAAGAAATGCTGACCTAATCATCAGCACCCACTTTCCATAAATGAATATTTTAAAAAAATTGCATAAACTGGACAATGAAGGAAATCAAAATTTTGCAACAAACTTGTGACCCAAGAATCCAATTTCCTCTGCTGAAGTAGCTAGTCATGGAAAATTGGTGAGCATCCCACCTATTAAAAATAGTCTGTGTTTGTGATCCTCTATACTGTCCAGCGGATAAGATTGCAATGACGGAAATAACTTTCAATAGTCTGACGCTGCATTTTTGTTGTTTGGAGATGTGTCTGCAGATAATTTTCAGATGCAGCACACCTTATATATAGAATGCTTGTATGAGTACACAACCTGGTTAGACGATGTACTTTTTAAAAGATGAAAACAGTGAGTTTTTAAACACTTGCAAAAAGATTTTTTTTCAGAACGTTGGTGTTTTACTTCTAGCTGCTGCCTTGGCCATCATGCCCTATGTCATTTAACTTGCATAGTTCTCTGCTCGCATCCCAAACGTTTGACGTAAAGACATAAATGCAAACTAAGTTTTCAATGAATCTGCTTCAAGATTACCTGTGGAATCTCCAGCACGAGCGCTGCATAGCTTTAAAGGTTGTAATAACCTTCAACTTTCAAACTGCACGGTCATTCCAGGATTCCACGGAGGACACCACGTTAGAGCATCCACTGCACACAAACAATAAGCAATTTAGTAGTGCATTATAAGGGTAAACTAATTTATCACCTTCCCCATGGCCAACTGACAGCAGTATGATGAAGCACTACAATTTAACCTTAGGCGTAATGTAGTGCTCCTACTCGCTATTACCAAAGTGACAAGCTCAAAAGAAATACCCAGTGACGGAACCCGAGAAAGAATATGACATTGAAGCAGTTGTTGAAGTGCACAATGCTTGACATTTGATATTGTATAGGAGCAGATTTACAAAAAAAGAGTCGTTTCTAGTCTTGTATTATTCTACATATTCAAATACACTTAAGCAAAGATTGCAAACTTTTTTTTTGATCAGAATTTAACCTTCAGTTGTTCAAACGATACAAGTTTCACCTTCTAGCTGAAACTTCAAGTTTCTATTATTGACCTAGTCTTTGCAAATTGGGTTGGTTGAACAGCAATCATGCGCCAGTGAAGGATCTGGATGGAAGGGAACGAGTTTTGTTTAACAGTTTTCGAACGTCCAATACAAACGGTTTTGAAGGAGTTTGCAGGACGATCCAAGAGTTGTTCTTAGAATCCTAAATAAGTGAGATAATGTTTCTGTACTGCAAACACGCGAAGTCATCTTTATGAAGGAATTTGCAATTCTGAATTTAAAAAAAACTTTTCTTTAAACACACTAATATTAGTATTTAATTATAAACTATTTTGCTGAAAATATGGGAGTAGAATGACTGACTGTCATGGGAGTGTGACGCTCCTTTTTGACATTTGAGTCTTGTTTTGAGTCGTTCAGAGGAATATTATGAAAGCATCACATTGTTCACAACGTGTGTTGTACACCTGAAGCAAAGATCCCAACACGGGAATACTGCCTCTTGCAGTGGCAGCGCGATCTTTTGACACGCTCCCTGAAATAATGGTTCGGTTGACAATGAGGTGACCGTGATGAAGAACCCAAGATAAAATTAGGTATAGAATGCAAAACCGTGACGTGTTGGTCTCGCATCCGGCTTTAAGTAAAGCAGGTTGCTCAGAAAGGTCCGTTACAGTGCGGGGAACGGGGGTGAATTCGTTGCAACTAGTTCATTACAATGTGAAATTGAGTGAGAGATTGTCAATTAAACGAAGTTTGATGAGATTCGATGTCCCATGTGTTTGGGACTCAGTCACTGACACCCCCTGTGGATGCTGCAAATTCCCTATCAATATGAAGCCTTTTTCCTGATAATTACAACGCAGATTGGGATAACATGAAAAAAAAGGCGATGCGCTTACTTGCTTCATCATAAATTATTACTCAAAAGCAGATATAAAGTCAGCCTGAAGTGAAGTTTGACAGCACCATACATCACGAAGAAAAGCTTTTTAAGTTATACCGGCAATCCTCAGAATTGGCTACGAGACGTTTAGCAAATCCTTTCATTAGATGAGAGTTCGGCGTTGGCGAGTTCTTTTTGAAGGTCAAGAATTTTATTAAATCTTTATATTAATGCACGTTCAGTTTTCCTCCTCATTTTAAATGGACTTTTCAAACCGTAATGCTAAATGTAAACACGTTTATTTCAGCAATGCGGAATGTTTTCCTCCTTTGGATCAGTTGGCGTCAAATATTGCTTAAGATGAAAGGAGTATAATAAATCATTTAAAATTCCTGAAGGCATTTTCTTTCTGATTTTTGGTTCTCAGCTTTTGTCAGCGTCCGGGTCATCAGCTACTTACTGTCAAGGCAGAATCGCCTTGGTGTGTGCAGAGCGCCTCCTTCTGGACATCATGAAATTTCCACAAATTCAAACCTTAGGCGCTACGCAAAGGTTAACACAACTGTGGTTAAATTTATGTATCGGTGTGTCTTTCTTTTTCGATTAAGTTGTTTTTCTTGTATCACCGAGAGAAAACAATTATCCCACTTTAGAAACGTTTGAAAATCGACTGTTCAGAACAGTATTGAGTAAATTAAACTGTGCCGCAGATTTATTCTAGGTCTGCATCTACGCTGTATCACTGGGTCTGATTTATTGTGCCTTCTATTTCCTTTGGGGTTTTATATTGTTCAAGTAATTCCTGTCACCAAGGCATCCTTTGTTTACACATGGAGATTCACACCTTGAGTTGGAACCAGCTCCCTCAGAGCCAATTCTGAGTTAACAGAACTTTGGACACTCCTGTTTATATCTGTCAGCAGGGCTCCCTGATTGGACCAGATTAACAGCCTCAGTCAGGGAGCTCCTATTCTATGGGGTCCACCTGGCTGACGTCATTACAATCCTTACATCTGTCCTCCTGAGTCCAATGATATAGGCCACTTCATTTTTTTTGTCGCTCCTCCTGGGGCATTTAAGCACCGTGTCAGGTTCCTCCAGCTTTGCCTCCGATATGGCAGTATGTAATGCACATTGGCTTGAACTCTTCTGCCCAGAGCATCTTGGAAGAAATTCATTCTCTTCTTCAGGCAGCAAAGGCTTGACATCTACCACGTCCATCTCAGATTCCGAGATATCTTCAATGCTTGATGGACAGGGACAATGCACATGATCCAGAGTAGTTGGAAAGGCTGTTGAGGAGCTGGGCATGTTGTGCTCCTGCACCGTTTGTAAGTTTGCAGCTTTCATATGGTCCACGTGCTTGTTCAGCACTGTCGCACCTACCCAAACTTTCTACATCACTGGACCTGACCTCACATTGACCGTGCCTCTTACCCATGCAAGGCCAGTCCATGGTTCCTGCACCAAATCTTGTCCCCTTAAGTAAACTGTCTCTCTCGCTTAGTGGAGTCCTGTGTCTGACATTGGCATTCCTGATGCTGTTTCACCCTATCCCTCCACCAGGTCTGGGGAGATCAGATTGAACCTGGTGCGGAGTCTTCTGGGGATTAGCAACTCTGTTGGAGCTATGCTGTAGTTGCATGAGGAGTGGTCTTATAATTATGTGGGAACCAGGACAAGTTAGTATTGAGTGAAGCTGTAGCCTGCCTTCAAGATTCAGTCTGTTCTTTCTGCCAGATCGTTGGATGAGGGATGGTATGGAGCTGTCTTTACATGCTGAATGCCATTTGACTTTAGGAAATATTCAAATTCCCTGCTGCTGAACAATGATCCATTATCTGTGACCAAAACTTGTGGGAGCCCATGTATTGCAAAAGATATGCACAATTTTTCTATCGTCATTCTGGTGTTTAACAAATGAACTGTATGCACGTCCAAGCGCTTTGAGTGGGCATCCACAATGAGTAAGAAAATTGAGCTTATGAAAGGACCTGCATAGTCGACATGTAACTGAGTCCATGGTTTAGCCAGACACTCCCACAGTGTAGGGGAGCTGCTGATGGTAATTTTTGTCCTTGTTGGCAGTCTGGACATTGCTGCACCAATGCTGCTATGTCTGCATTCAATCCCGGTTGCCAGACTAACTTCTTGCCGACATTTTCATTTTGGAAAACCCAGTTGACCCTGGTAGAATCCAGCCAGTACCTGGCAGCGGCCTTTGCTCAGGGCAGTCACTCTTGCTCCCCATTATAATATGCTGACCTCTACTGTGATCTTTTCGGGTCCAAAAAGATGGAATTCTGGTTGTGACAGCCCTTTGGTTTTCCCAATCACCACTAGCTGTTTCAGTTTTGTCAGGACCAGATTTTTCTGTGTCCAAAGACTGATATTGTCAGCTGTGATTGTAAGTGTGTCCCGAAAAATTAAAATCATTATGGACTGTTCTAGTGGCGGTACCATGAGTGTAGGTTCTTGATCTAGCCGAGGTCTTGGGTAAACTTAAGGGTTGGAATGGAGACCAAACTTTGTTAAAGACTGGTTCTGTGATCACTGAAATGGCCACACTGGTATTGACCTTCATTCGAACTGGGTGACTATTTAACCAGACATTTATTTTGATAGGTTCTGATTTGGATGTTGCTCAGCAATTTGACTGTTCCAAGCCAGATGTAGGTGGACGTTGCAGGGTGTGCACTGTTCTGATACCAGCCTATGAGTTCTCCATCTTAATTTAGGTCTTTTGCTGTCTGAAGTCCACATACCAGCAGCAACTAAAATGGCTTGCCAGCCAGGATCCTGGAAAAAAAATTTAATCATTTGGTCAAGGCTTGGCTTTGTTTTGGGGTTTTGCTGTGGGCTAATGCAGAGTCCCTCTGTTCAGAATATGTCCTGAGTGAGGCTATGCAATTGCCTTCACTGAAGTGGTGTTTTACAAATTCAGTCGGACTGGCAAGGATGTCCACTTCCATCAGAATACCCTGCAGCTCATAAGCTCCACTTGCTGCATTTTCCAATGCTAAAGCCAGTTGTAATGCCTGTTTGAAGTCTAGTTGGGCTTCAGCTAGTACATGCATTTGCATGGTTACATCTTTAATCCCACTTAACAAACAGTGTCCCAGCATCTCATTAGCTGTTAAACCAAAGTCACATGCCTCTGTCAGTCACCTTAACCTTGTCAAAAATCCAGGTATAATTACCCTGGTTCTTGAATTGCCGAGTGAAAAACAATAGTGTCTCAGAATTAGAGGAGACTTGGGCTTATAATATTCCTTAACTAATTCCATCAACGCTTGAAAGGTTGCAGTACCTGGTGCTTCAGGGAAAGTAAGGCTCCTGACAACTGATAAAGCTGTGGGTCCACAAGCTGTCAGGAGAATTACTCATTGCTTTTCATCTGCCCCAATTTTATTTGCCCAGAAAAAATAATGCATTCATTCCATTAACTGAGCCCCAGTCTTTGATGGCAGGATTGAAGGAGTCAAGCTTTCCAATTGACAGAATGATTCCAGAAATGCTTACCCCCAACTTAAAAATGATTGCTCTGAGCAAATTTCTTCAGGAACATACTTTTCTCTTACCACGACTGAAATAACTCCACAGAGGCTAGTATCCCATCACCAAGTCACCTTTTATTTACATGTGGAGAGTCCTTGACACTGAACCAGCTCCATCAGAGGCAGCTTTCGGAAAGAATGGAATGTCTGACACTCCTGTTGATTTTTGTTTTAAGGTCTCTGTCCAGCAGGCACTCCACTCTGTACACTGGTAGTGTCCTTCCAGCTCTGAGCCAGTCCCTAGACTAAGGAGACCTTTTGAATCTCCTGTTTAGTTTCTTTTAATATATTTTTTCTTAGCTTGGAGTCAACCCTAGAGTGACTGAAATCTCTGAGATGCCTGTTTTTGTTTTCTCTTTTTCCTTTCTTTAGATGCTTTTATTCTTTTTTTTAGCCCACATCACCCATGGTGACACTCTTGTTCGTATCTATCAGCCAGGGCTTCCTTATTGGACCAGATTAACAGCCCCAATCAGGAAAGTCATATTCTATGTGGTCCACCTGCTGACCTCATTACAAACATTACAATCATTTTATCATTTAACACAATTTTGTTCCAGTTGATTGGTCAATGAAATATCAGACTCTGCGTCATACAACCCCAATAACTTTATTGCTTTGTTGTTGGACTCCGCAGTATTCTGGTCTGTTCAGACGAACTAGGGTAACTTACAAGAGCAATGTAATTTATACGAGGCAATTTTAAATTTTCTGCATGAGGCACCAAGGCAGTGTAACGGTGTGGGTCCGTGATCTAGCACATGGCGAGTTTTTGATCTCCCAGCACAGGCAACAAGCTGAGGACAGCCACTTCCCTAGGAAGATAACTAGAGCTGTGCACGCAAGCAATGATCTTAAAAACTTGAATTTGTACTGTTCATATTAGTCTTGGATTTCGTTTGCCATGGCTTAATATTTGCAAATTTCAACCTGTAGCAACTGCGCATGTATGTTTTAATTGAACATTACTGCCCTTCTGAAGATGTCTGCTTGTTTATGAGCTTGGCTTTTGAACTGTATGATCAATTAGTACTGGCTGTCAGTTGTATCTTCTAATAAACACATGATAATTTTTGAATGGGCTAGATCCATTCACCAAAGCTACATAAATATGCCATTTCAGATGTAGATACAAGCTAATGCTAACACTCAGCAGATCAGGAGAGAAACAGTAGCATTTTGCCTTCCTCACTGACAGGTAATTACTGGTTCATTTCTCAGAGCAACGTCCTGCCCATTCAGAGCCAACCTGTCTGGATTAAAAATTTAAATATTTTCTAATCAAACAGCTAAGTGATGTTATTTGCACACCTTCACAGCAGGTGAGACCTGAACCCAAATCTCCCAGTTTAGAGGTAGGGACTCTATCACTTTGGTTTACAATTTAAACAAAACTTGTCAGTTAACTATCATTCATTATTAATGGGTGCAATCTCCATGACAGTCCCTCTACCAATCAGAATGTACTTGCCAACTAATCAGCACTCTTCTCTCATTGTTTTCTTTTCCCCAATGAATTAGTATTCCAGTAAATTGTCCCGGTAAGTGCAAGATGAAAATCTTTGACAAAATGTGTTGTTTCTCAACAAGAAAGTAAATCAACACTGAATGCTGTTAACTAAAAATAGGCCGTACATCAAACGTAGGATCTTTCTCATCACTAAGATGCAAATGGTAAACACTCTAAATTATAACCCTAATTACATTCTAGTGTCATTGTTTTCAGTAAAATGAAACACAATTTTCCATTGCCAAATAACAAGTGCTATGGGTTTCCTTGGATTAGACAAATGTATCTTTAATTTAACACCCAAAGTATGGCACCTGAAACAATACAACATATTTTCAGAATGGAAATTAAAATTTTAGCCTAAAATTATAGCCTGTCATAATTTTTAACAATTAATTCATGAAATTTGGTATTGTTGATTGGGCCATCATATTGCCTAGCCATCGATGCCCAAATCCCATGAACGACTATAAAAATGATTACATCTTCTAGGTTAACACTTAAATTCTGTACTAAGAATGTGTCACATTGTTTGAGGTGGCATATTTTGGATGAGATATCAAATTATATCTCCATTTGTCTAATCCTACGCAACTCATAGCACCAGTTTAAGAGAAGGGAATTCTTCTTGTGCGCCAGCTAATATTTTTCCACAATCAAATAAAAAGAGGATGGCTGGTTATTCCTGTTTGAGGGACTCTGCTGTGAGCAAAATAGTATTTATGCAGACGTGGTGGCATAATTAATTAATTGCATCCAAAATACTTTCAAATGTTTAAGTGGTATGATGATAAAGTATAAAATTGCATTCCTCCCTTCAGTAAGAACAGAATGACACAAACATCAGTAACCTTGGTGTACTGGCACTTTAGGAGACAACACTGGGGGCGGCACGGTGGCTCAGTGGTTAGCACTGCGACCTCACAGTGCCAGGGACCTGGGTTTGATTCCATCCTTGGGCGACTGTCTGTGTGGAGTTTGCACATTCTCCCCGTGTCTGCATGGATTTCCTTCGGGTGCTCCGGTTTCCTCCCACAGTCCAAAGATGTGCAGGCTAAGTGGATTGGCCTTGCTAAATTGTCTGTAGTGTTCAGAGATATGTAACTTATATTATATAGCTTATAGGGTTATAGGGGGATGGGTCTGGGTGGGATGCTCCAAGGGTCGGTGTGGACTTGTTGGGCCAAAGGGCTTGTTTCCACACTGTAGGGATTCTATTAAAAAAAAATAAAAAAACATATTTAAACCAAAGAAGGCATACGGCATGCTTTCATTCATCAGACAGGGTATTGAATACAAGAGTTGGCAGGTCATGTTATAGTTGTAAAGGGCTATGGTTCGACCACATTTGGAATACTGCGTACAGTTCTGGTCGCTACATTACCAAAAGGATGTGGATGCTTTGGAGAGGGTGCAGAGGAGGTTCACCAGGATGTTGCCTGGTATGCAGGGTGCTAGCTATGAAGAGAAGTTGAGTAGATTAGGATTATTTACATGAGAAAGACAGAGGTTGAGGGGGGACCTGATTGAGGTCTGCAAAATCATGAGAGGTATAGACAGGGTGGATAGCAAGAAGCTTTTTCCCAGAGTGGGGGACTCAATTACTAGGGGTCACGATTTCAAGCTGAGAGGGGAAAAGTTTAAGGGAGATATGCGTGGAAAGTTCTTTACGCAGAGGGTGGTGGGTGCCTGGAACACATTGCCAGCGGAGGTGGTAGAGGCAGGCACGATAGTGTCATTTAAGATGTATCTAGACAGATACACAAATGAGCAGGTAGCAGAGGGATACAGATCCTTAGAAAATAGGCGACAGGTTTAGATAGAGGATCTGGATCGGCGTAGGCTTGAAGGGCCGAAGGGCCTGTTCCTGTGCTGTAATTTTCTTTGTTCTTTGTTCAAAGAGAAAGTAGGAACTGCCGATGCTGAAGTCTGAGATAACAAGGTGTGGAACTGGAGGAACATAGCAGGCCAGGCAGGATCAGAGGAGCAGGAAAGCTGACGTTTCGGGTTGGGACCCTTCTTCGGAAATGGGGGAGGGGAGGGGAAGAGGGCTCTGAAATAAATAGAGACGGGGGGTGCAGTGATAGAAGGTGGATAGTGGAGCGGATAGGTGGGAGAGAAGATGGACAGGTCAAAGAGACGTGGATGAGAGGGGGGACTGATCTTGGGATGAGGTCAAGGGTGGGGAGATTTTGAAGCTAGTGAAGTCCACATTGAGGCCATTGGGTTGTAGGGTTCCAAGGTGGAAAATGAGGAGCTGTTCCTCCAGTTTCTGGGTGGCATCGTTGTGACACTGGAGGAGGCCCAGGTGGACATGTTGTCCAGGGAGTGGGAGGGGGAGTTGAAGTGGACTGTTCCACATAACCTACGAAGAGGCAGGCATGGCTTGGGCCCATGTGGGTACCCATGGCCACCCCCTTTGTCTGTAGGAAGTGGGAGGAGTTGAAAGAGAAGTTGTTAAGAGTGAGGACGAGTTTGGCTAAGCAGATGAGGGTGTCGGTGGAGGGGGACTGGTCGGGCCTGCAACAGAGGAAGAAGCAGAGGCCCTTTAGGCCATCTGGAAATGCAAGTATGTAGGGACTGGACGCCCATGGTGAAGATGAGATGTTGACGGCCAGGGAATTGGAGGAGCTGGAGGCCGTGGGTGGTGTCACGGACATATGTGGGGAGTTCCTGGACCAGGGGGGAGAAAATGGAGTCAAGATAAGTGGAGATAAGCTCAGTGGGGCAGGAGCAGCCAGAGACAATGGGTCAACCAGGGCAGTCAGGTTTATGGATTTTGGGAAGGAGATAGAAATGGGCGATACAGCGTTGGGGAACGATGAGGTTGGAGGCTGTGGATGGGAGGTCACCTGAGGTGATGAGGTTGTGGATGGCCTGGGAGATGATGTTTTGGAGGTTGGGGGTAGGGTCATGATCAAGGGGGCGGTAGGAGGAGGTGTCAGAGAGCTGGCGCCTGGCCTCGGCGACGTAAAGGTCAGTGCACCATACTACAACTGCGCCTCCCTTGCCGCGGGTTTGATAGTGAGGTTTAGGGTTGGAGCGGAGGGCTGCACGTTCTGTGGGGGAGAGGTTGGAGTGAATGAGAGGGGTGGAGAGGTTGAGGCAATTGATGTCTCGACGGCAGTTAGAAATGAAGAGGTTGACGGAGGGTAGGAGGCCTTGGGGTGGTGTCCAGGAGGATGGGGTGTGTTGGATCCAGGAGGATGCCGCTCCGCCCACCACCCCTACAGCCAGCAGCTCTACAGTAACCACCAGCCCCCAGCCCTGCCGGGTCTTCACTATCCCCCCAGACTGCCCCCTCACTGAGGACGAATGGTCAGTCCTCAGTAAAGGACTCAGCTTCATCCCCCTTCACCCGAACATCAATGAATACCGTTCACGCCTGGACGTTGAACAGTTTTTCCACCGCCTCTGCCTCCATGTTTATTTCTTTAACCGCGAGTCTAATCCCCCCTCCACTGACCCCTTCTCCCACCTCCAACACATGCCATCCTCCTGGACACCACCCCAAGGCTTCCTACCCTCCCTTGACGTCTTCATCTCCAACTGCCATCGAGATATCAATCGCCTCAACCTCTCCACCCCTCTCACCCACTCCAACCTCTCCCCCACAGAACGTGCAGCCCTCCGCTCCCTCCCCATTTCCCACACCTCAGCCCTCACACACACTCCTCTCAATAAAAACAAAGACAAAATTCACCTTGTCCTCACATATCACCCCATTAAACTCCAGATTCAACGCCATCATTCTCCGCCACTTCAGCCACCTGCAATCTGACCCCACCGTGAAGGATAGATTTCCCTCCCCACCCTTATCTGCTTTCCAGAGGGACTGCTCTCCCCGCAACTCCCTCGTCCGCTCCACACTCCTCACTAGCCCCACCACCCCCAGCACCTTTCCCTGCAACCGCAGGAGGTGCTACACCTGCCCCTACACCTCCCCCCTCACCCCCATCCCAGGCCCCAAAAAAACCTTTCACATTAAACAGATGTTCACCTGCACATCTGCTAATGTGGTCTATATTATCCGCTGTTCCCGATGCGGCCTCCTCTACATCGGGGAAACCAAGCGGAGGCTCGGAGACTGCTTTGTGGAGCACCTACGCTCGGTTCTCAACAAACGGCAACATCTCCCAGTCGCAAAACACTTCAACTCCCCATCCCATTCCCTGGACAACATGTCCATCCTGGGCCTCCTGCATGCCACAACGATGCCACTTGGAAACTGGAGGAGCAGCACCTCATATTCTGCCTTGGAAGCCTACAACCCAATGGTCTCAATGTGGACTTTAGCTTCAAAATCTTCCCACCCCCGACCTCATTCCAAGACCAGCCCCCTCTCAAATCCGCCTCCTTGACCTGCCGTCTTCTCTCCCACCTAAGCGCTCCTCCCACCTCACTGACCAACCCCCACCCCCACTTCCTACCTACACTCACCTTTGCTAGCTTCATCCCCACTTCCTTGACCTGCCCGTCTTCTCTCCCACCTATCTGCTCCCCTATCCACCTTCTATCACTGCACCCTCCTCTCTATTTATTTCAGAGCCCCCTTCCCCTCCCCCATTTCTGAAGAAGGGTCCAGACCTGAAACGTCAGCTTTCCTGCTCCTCTGATGCTGCCTGGCCTGCTGTGTTTCTCCAGCTCCAGACCTTGTTATCTATATTTAAACCAAAGTCATTTTCTTTTCTCACAAATTAGTTGATGCATTCACAAAAACAGATAGCTTTTTTTGTATTACATCCTTGGACTAGACAGATTAAAGAATGGCTTACTTGCTTACTCTTGTCCCTAAAGTTAGTGATGCATAATCAGTGCTCATTCTACATTGGTAGTATTGAGTACAGAATATTCATTTTCTGTGATCTTAAAGCTCTTGTTTATTGGAATCATGCTGTTGCCATTCTTTCTTTTTGAAAGTATCAGGCATTAATGTACTTTGTGGCACCCATGCTATCAAGTTTATGAAAGGCTGCACCTTTCTCTGTGCTGGTACTTGCTCTGATCAGCAGTAGAATTTCACTATTTCCCTTTTGTACTTGAATGCTTTCCTCAAGTGGAAAGTTTAATACATAGGATTAAGGTAACTTTTCATTCCCACAAATTTGTAGTAAAATGTAAAAATTACCATTTTACTACAAATGAATAGTTAATGAATAACAACAGCTGTTAAGCACTTTAGCATATGTTAAAAAAATCTCAGGACTTTTTTTTAAATGAGCACAAGTGAATACTGGCTTACTTGAGACCAAATCGCAATATTTCTCCTAAATACACTGTTGACATGTGCTACAACTAATACAAAAATCTCGTTATATCTGTTTCTTTTTTCATTAAAGAAAGAGATCACTCTGGTTCTGTTCAGTATTAACACCAGCAATTAGTACCATCAATTGAGACAATCCTATGATTCATGGGAAAGAGAGTGATCTTTGCACTATGACATGAAGCAGATGAAAGTGACTTGAATAAATCCCACTGTGCACCTAAACAATCCAATAAGTTGCATAAATTAAAGAAGTTAGAGAGGAATAAACAATTGAATAGTGGTTAACTTAGAAACATAGATGTGGCCCATCGACTCAATATCACCAGACTCACCATTCAACATGATAATAGCTGACCATCCATCTCAATCCAATCGGCCTGCTCTCGCTCCATACCACTTGACAGCTGCAAATCAATCAAGTTATTTCTTAAATATATTCAGTGACTTAGTCTCCACAGACTTCTGTAGTTCAGTTCTGAAGAAGAGAGATACTCGACTCAAAACATTAATTCTGTTTCTCTCTGCACAGATGTTGCCTAACCTGTTGAGTTCCTCCAGCGTTCTCTATGTTTGTTAGAGCAACTGTTAATTCCTTTGGACTTCTCTGTTCTCTATTATCAATTCTTCTGTTTCAGACTGCAAGGGACCTATATTTATCTGCATTAATCTTTTTTTTTCTTTTTACAAACTTTTCAAGCTCTTATAATCTGCTTTTATCATTTTTCTAAGGTTATTCATATTCTATTCATCCCCTCTTACTTAACCTCTTGGTCCTCTTTTGCTCAATTCAAAATTACTACCAGTCCTCAGGCATGCTATACTTTGTAGAAAATTTATACAATTTCCCTTTAGAGCTAAAACCATCCATAATTTCTTTTGTTGGCCATGGTTAGGCCACTTTTCCAGGTGTGCTCCTTTGCCTGAAAGGAACATAAAACTGCTGCAATGTATGCATTTGTTTCTTAAATATTAATCATGCTTGTCCACTGTTATGACTTATAATGCAGTCACCCAGTCTATTGCAGGCAGCTCACATCTATATTACTAAATTAACTTCCTTTGTTTACTTTCAGATTGGATTACTTCACTTTCTCTCCCAAAAAAAAATTATATCATATTATGGTCGTTCTTTCCTAAAGTGTTTGCCATGCAATCTTCCTCACTTTTCTGAAATGATTTGCATCTGATCATTGAGTTTAGAATGCATGAAAATTGCTGTTTGGTTTATGTTTCAGATTCATTAAAATGAACCAATGAAAATACAAACATTTATGTTGCTATTTAATTTATGCATAACTAGAGGAAACCAGAGAAACTGATTCTCCATCTCTCAGTTCAGGGTGGAAAGTAAAGAAGACTGAACCTGACTCAAACATCTGAGAGAGAGGAGTTCAGTTCTGCTGGAAATGCAAAGTACAATTACTGCACATTGAAAAGGAGTAACTATATGATAGATCTATTTGCCTTAATTCAGAATGATATTGTGCAATATATACTGTATATCACTGTGGACAATAATGCAGAGAGATACCTGTTATCCAGAAAAAAAAACAGAGACGACTTTGAGAGTGGCTGACTCAGCGCAAGCCAGAATCCCCACAGTGTTCTTCTCATCAATAAACTACTTATGATGACATGCAGCTGGTCCACCCAAACGAATATTTGTATAAGACCCAAAATAAAGATTCAAACAGTTTATCTCTTCAGCAGAATTTTATGATTTTGGTTAGCAGGCTAGAATGCTGGGTTTGACAAGTTTGAATGACTTTGTTGCACTTCTGTTGTTCTTTGCAATACTAATCAAAAATATTAAATCAACAGTGAGTGAGCATTGCTGTTGGAAAGTCCCATGTGGAGTAAACACATTTGTTACAAGAGCAATGCATGGCATGAAAGTGATTAGATTCAATTTAGCATCATCTCTTGTGTTGAATTCATGATCTCAGTTGTATGGTGTGCATTCTGTATGGTCTGGTCCTTTCCAGAGCAAATGGGACTAAATTATTAGTGTGAACAGAAAATGGGTAGGAGAGTCATAAACTAGGCTGCTACCCTTAGCTTGTAAGAGACTAATATAGTCATACTAATGGAAGACTGGCATCAAATTAGGATACAGTAGTGTATTGATGATGTCACTGAAGTAGTAACCCAAGGGTATTTTCTAGGCACATTGGTTTGAATCCCTCTTTACAGATGTGAAGTTTGAATTCAGTAAATGTCTGAAATTAAAAGCTAGCCTAATGACAATTATGTCAATTGTTTTTAAAACCTATCTGGTTCACTGATGTTCTTTAGGGAACGAAATCTGCCAGCCTTACCTAGACAGGCCTACATGTGACTCCAGATCCAAAGCAATCTGGTTGACTTTTAACTACCACTAAAATAGCCCTAACAAGACATTCACTTGTCTCAAACTGCTATAAAGCCTAAAGATAGTAATGAAACCAGGTAGACCTGAGGTTCCAGAAGCAACAATGGCAAACACAGCTCTGTCATAAATCCAAAATTCTCCTTAGCAACGTCTGGGGGCTTGTGCCAAAATTTGGACACAAGGACTAGTCTTGACCATTTTCACAGCATTCTGTCGTACAGTGTCCCATAAACCCACCATCACTATCCCTGTATAGGACAGAGATGGTGATACATCTCTACAACCAAGAAGGAGTTGCCATGGAAGTTGACTTCAGACCCTGTGAAGCCTCATAGTATCAGGTCAAAAATAAACAAAGGAACCTCCAGATGATTACCATCTACCTTCTCCCTTCAGCAGATAAATCAGTAATATTCCATGTTGGATACCACTTGGAAGAAGCACTGAAGGTGGCAAGGGCACAGAATATACCCTGGATAGGGCAGTACAATATCCATCACTAAGACTGGCTTGGTAGCAGCATGACTGATCAAACTGACCATGATCTAAAGAACATAGCTATTAGACTGGGTCTGTGGTGGTTGGTGAGGGAACCAATAGGAGGGAAGAACATACTTAACCTCATCCTCACCAGTCTATCTGCTGCAAATGTATCTGTCCATGACACTATCAGTAGAAGAGACTATCACACAATTGCTGTGGAGACAAAATCTTATTTTCACATGAAGACACTCTCCATCATGTTGTGTGGCAACACCACCATGCTAAGTAGAACAACTTTGAAAATAATCTAACAACACAAAACTGGCATCCATGATGCACTGGGGTCATCATCAGCAGAATTGTACTCAGCCACAATCTGTAAGAGTGGCGCAGTATGTTCCCCACTCTACCATTACCATCAGGCCAGGCGTCAATCCTGGTTTAATAGTGAGCGTAAGGGGTCATGGACATACTAAAAATCACATGTCAACCTGATCTTGTTATAACATAGGACTACTTGCATGCTAAACAGCAGAATCAGCATGCAATAGACAAGGCTAAGCAAGCTCACAAACAACAGATTAGATCTAAGTTCTGTAGTCTTGCCATATACAGCCAGGAATGGTAGTGGCCAATTAATCATGTAACAGGATGTGGAGACTCCCCAGATATCTGTATCTTGAACGATGGAGGTGAATGTCCAGCACATCACTGAAAAGGACAAGGCTGAAGTATTTACATCCATCTTCAGCCAGAAGTGCTGAGTGGATGATCCAGCTTGGTCTCCTCCTGATAAGTCCAGAGTCACAGGTCGGAGTCATTAACCAATTTGATTCACTCCACATGATATTAAGAAATAGCTGAAGCCACAGTATGTTAGCTATTGGTTCTGACAAGTTCCAGCAATTGTACTAAATACGTGTGTTCCAGAACTAACCATACCTCTAGCCAAGCTGCTCAAGTACAGCGGTAATACAGGCATCTACCTGGCAATGTGGAAAATTGCCCAGCTCTGTCCTATCCAGAAAAAAAAATAGGACAAATCTAAGCCTGCCAATTACTAATCATTAGCAAAGTGATAGAATCATCCACAGTGCTATCAAGCAGCACTTGCAAAGGAATAAGTTGCTCACTGACATTCAGTTTGGATTCCCCCAGGATCACTTGGCTCTTGAACTCATTGCAGGTTTGGTACAAACATGGACAAGAGGGCTGAACTCCAGAGGTGAAGTGAGAATGCTCTTGATATCAAAGCAGCATGTGTATAGCATTAAGGAGCCCTAAAATTGGAGTCTGGAGTTCTTTCCAAGCCACAAACCATCCTACTTGGAGGTATCTCATTGTTCCTTAACTGTTATTAGTTCAGTATGCTGGAACTCCCTCTTTAACTGCACCGTAGGCATTCTTAGACACCAAGGACTCCAACAGTTCAAGAAAGCTGACCACCACCAGCTTTTCCAGAACAATTTGAGGTGGATATTAAATGCTGGAGCTGCCAGCAACGTCCACACCATATAAATGAATTAAATAAAGCCAACCACTTGCTTTACTAACTGCATGTATAGGCTGCACTGAGGAGATGACAAAGCTAAATAATGAGTGATTGAAAGAAAGTAAAATTCAGATCTTTGCAGATGTATAAAATGACTAAAAAGTACACTTCTGTGGAATGTAACATTTGTGCATTTTTTATGCAAACGATCCAAGCCCAATACAGCAATTGTGTGAGACTACATTCAAATGACATCGCCTGTCTAGGGATTGATACTATTAGAAATTGCAGAGGTGAGTGAAAATGGTGGTACGTTTATTACAAGATACATGCATCATCTTTTGATTCTCCTGCAGGAAGCCACTGCAGCAAAACTCATTTTATGACAGAACATATTGTTATGGACCAGACCAAAGCCCCTCAAACATATTAAGTAGATAGCCTAGACCCTATCTTTTTCTTATTTTAAAGGTAAGTGTAAGACGTTGCAATTCAATTGGTCAAACTACTCTACTTTAAGCAAAACACATTTTATTTTTACACTGCAGTTAAAATAAAAGACAAAATAAAAACTAAAAACTGGAATTGGCTTAACTGTAACTCTATTGAAATGCTTAACAAAATAATATATATATTAAGTACTACTAATTAACTGTTCCAATATAGTAACGTCCCATAAATATTCAGCGAAGGCAAATTCAGTAAAATAAATTGTCTCACATGCAATTCTAGCAGTAGAAACAGAACCCAAGCTTTTAGTTGTAACAGAGAGAGAAATACAAGCTTCCACATCCAGCTTCAAGACCCAGCAACAGCAGAAAGCTAAAACTAAAAATTCAGGTTCTGTGGGAGCTTGATCCCGCCTATTCGGGCTGTTTCTATTGTTCCAACTTTAAAATAGCCCAAGACCTCAGAAGCTGTTTACTTTATTGGCTTTGAGCAGACTGTTCAGTACCTATTCTCAACCTTTCTTCTTAAAAACACCAAGGCAACATATACCTCTTAAAGCCACAGTATCATCACAATATAATTGTACCTCCACCAATGTACTAATTTAGCAGAAGAGACAGTGCTGATCTGGGAATTTGTTGTTTTGAATTTGCCCCTTATAGCCTCTGAAGTCTCAAATCTAGAACAGGGGAAGCAGTTTACTTTCCATAGTTTAATTCCATTCAAATGCAACACATTATTTGCTCATACTGTCAAATACATTAGCTGTAAATTGATTGATCTCGGGATAAAACAAGCAGTTCTTGTTAAGTGGCTTCTACTTCGGAATCAAAACATACTTGCATAGAGATAATAACTTTACAGTGACATTTTTTCATATCAGCGTGCAAAGTGTGTCTTTTCCACTGTGTAGAAAACATGTCAACAAAGAGACAGCTGAAACATTCATTCTCGACATTCACTAATCCAAGCTGAAATAACCAGCCACATCTCATATATAGATAATAGGTTTATGATTTGAAATGTGACAGAAAGTCCATGATGCATAAACTGGTCTCTTTATGTCACGAAGTTCTAAACTGATATTTATACATTGACTGCTCGGTGCTGGCTGTATTTTAAAAACCAAGTTAATATAAAGAATAATATGCTAAAATCTCCCACTGGCCTTTGAATAAGCAGAAATAATACTTTGTCCACAATGTTGTTTTCTTATGCACTAAGCAATGAAAGTGGAGGATTAAACACCTCAATCTTGAAAGGAAGACTTATATTTATAAATCTCCTTGTTATGACTGTGAAGGAGAACCTCAATATTTAACACACTTTACTTTCAAAATGCAACAACTGGTCAAATGTCACAATCAAATTGTACACTCAAGTACATACAAATGAGATTGTCACTAGTAAATGTGAGAAGGAATTCAGAAAAAAAAACTTATAATTTTGAGAATTCAAAATATGGTACCACAAAAAATTGAGGCAATCATAACAGAAGCATTCAAGGAGAAGCTAGAGAAACACTAAGAGTGGAATCTTCCCAGCCCCTGAATGACGAGGTAATTGGCAAGAAAGTTGGGAAAATAGCATGAGATCAGCAATGAAGAGATTCTCAATGTTGAGAGCAAAAAGTCTAATTCTCCAACCAAGCGCTAAATCTTTCATTGGAATGCTGCTGCCAATACACCATTGACAGGGACAGGCACCCAACTCATGGACTCAATACTGAGCGTGCTGGATCTCGGTCTCCATGTTTGCTGGCTCTTTGTCCATGGAGGCAGCCAGATGTTCACATGCCAGAGGCAGAATGCTGCAGAAAGCATTGGTGGAATCCTTCAACATTTGAGTCAGTTCAACCCGCGTCTCTGACAAACCTGCCTGCTGATCCTGCATCTGCAGGATGCAAAAGAGGGAATGCATTGCAAGAAAGGGGTAGAGTTTTGGGCATGATTGAAGTATGCTAACAATACTGGTAATGGGAGAACAGGACAGCAATGGACAATGATTCCTACTTCATTGCTGGGACATGGAGGATTGAGCATCACCAGATGATCAGTTGTGGTCCACACTGGTCAATGGAATGTAGGGTATGAGGACCCAACAGCTTGGACACTCCATCACCTGATATGCTTCCCTGCCCTATTGTTGCCCATTGTCTCCTGAAATAAGATAAAGGGAAGGATTGAGTGAGATGAAAGTTTCAGGCACAGCTCTAAGTGTTGGTGCAGGTGGGGGAGGTGTCCTGAATGAGCGACTGGGTAGGTAGCACAGAGACAATGCAGGGTTAGTAATGTGGGGGCATTGGGAGAGCAAGAGTAATGACGGAAGATGTTGCATGCAATAGCAAATGAACCTCAATACAATGTGGGAGCAGTAGCAGAGATAGAATGAGTGTGCGGTAACAAAGAGAAGATGGTGGCAACACAGAGCAGAGATGATCATTAACCTCCTTCCTTTGTTGCTGAGTGTTCATCTGGATCATGGAAACAGCACTGACCGACTGGCAACCTCAGACCAGGTTGAGAACATCTGGTCGTGTGGTATCCTCTGCCCAGTTCTGAGGGAAGAAGATGGCCCTTCTCTGCCCTACCCCATCCGCAAAGGCCTTAGCAGAAAAGCAAGGTGCCAATTTCCATTCGTCTAACATCTCTGGGGCACTTGACACAAACTGTGCAGGCATCTCTGGAATGACAGTGCTTGACTTGTTGCATTGCCATGTTTTAAATATAGCACCAGGAATTCCATTACAGTGGCTGTGGTGAGAGGGAAGATATGGTGAGTAGGGTGCCATTAGGCATGGTACAGAGGTAATTCATGTGTTTCAGAAAATGGTATGAGAAATCTTACCAGGCCTCATGGAGAGAAAATCCTACACGAATCATCCCCCACGCCCCTCCTTACCAAATTGTCAGAGTCAATTTCCGGCTAAATTCAACCTAAAGTGTGAGAAGAGAACAGAAGAAAATTCTGTTTGATGAAGAGAGCTGTGAGGAGGTGTGTGGAATATAAACATTGACATTGAGTCATGGGGGAGAGTGGGCTGCTTCATGATATAATTCTATATCAAATGCCATCAACAGCAGTTTAGATGAATGACAAATCATTTTATTTTGGTGGCATTTGAGGGATAAATATTGGCCAGAATAGTAAAAAGACTTTCTGCACGTTTTTACATAGTGCTATTGGATTTTTTTTGCCCCTGAAAAGAAACTGACGGAGTCATAGTTTGTGTTATAGCCGAAGAACTTTGCCTATGACATTTCAGTTATCCCTCACACTGCACTGACACACTGCAGTGTCATTATTGTCACATCCTTAAGTCTTGTGGTGCTGTTTGAACCTACTTCAGATTTAGTGACATAGCTGCTACCATATGAGCAACGCTGAAAAGAATGGCAGATAAAATTGATCCTGAACTTTTGTAAACTGATTGGATTTATTGGTGAGAATAGCACAACTGATTTGAGCACCCTTGGGAAGGAAAAGTCAGTCAGATTACTGTTCAGATGAGGATAAAATTAGCTCCTATTATGATCTCAAACAGCTTATCAATATTCACTTTGAAGGCTTCCATTTTGCTAATTTGTTGGAATTGGCCATGTTTCAGTTAACACTCTATTTTCATGACATCAGAAAACCGCCAAGAAAGGTTTCAGGGCAGAGAAAGAGAAAATGTGGTGAATTCATTAGAGATTTAAGTCAATTTAGGCTTCAAAAGTCTAAAGACTACTGTACTTTCTAATGTTTATATTTCATATCTTGGTAAGGGATGTTTGTTGGAAGACACTACATCATTTCACAGAAAATGATTGACAAGAAAAGATCAATTCTGTCAATCCAACTTGCACCACATTACCATGATATCAGAGATGTAAGTTCCAGGAGAGGCCAGGGGCCAGATGAAAGCCTTGATTGTAATAAGTACAGGAAATGAGAGATCAAAGAAAAAAAGGTTTGGGTAATGAATATGAAACTCAAACAAAATGATAGCTCAGTTCAGTATTGATCGTAATGATGAAATTAAGAGTGATAAGAACTTGAATTCTGCCTCAATATTAACTGTGAGGCTAACAGCATTCATCGATATTATAGATTAAATTGGGAATGACTGCTGATGCCTGCCCATGCACAGTTAAATGTGGAATCCAGAAACTGCTGCAAGAAATACCATGCTCTTCTACAATGTTCTGCAACAGACCTAATTCAGAACTATTGAAAAACATTTCTACAAGATTTCCACTAAACAGGCCACAACATCTGAGCCTCACTACTTCTTGCCCTTCTCATGGGTTTCTGGGTCAGATGCTGGATTAGAGCAGGTCTCAGCTCAAAAGCCCACAAAAGCTTTGTGTGTAACTGCCAGTGAGGTAGAGAGATGATATAAAACAAAGATCTGCAGATGCTGGAGATCTGAAACAAAAACAGAAATTTCTGATGAAAATCAGCAGGCCTGCTGGCATCTGTGGGAAGAAAGAGTGAATGTTTCGATTTCAGTGACTCTTTCAGGTTTGGTGAGGTTTACATGAAAGCAAGTATTTTGCGCAGAAAGGAAAGTCAGATTCTACGTGAAAGTTTTAACAACTTTACCACTTTTCAGTTGTATGCATACTGGGATGTCCTCTGCCCTTGCGAAGGTCACAGATGAAAAGTTAGTGACATGCCACCCAAAAATGAGGACGAGATGGTATTGGGAGAAATATGACCTAATTCATTGTATGATGCATTTCAATGGATCCATGATATATTGTCCCACCCTAACATATTTTCAGTAGAACATTGTGGCTTTAACTATATCACACCTCCAAATTGTGGTCCCCTTCAAATAAATTCCATCTCCTAACAACTGTGCCACATACTGAAAACTTATGAGAAGTTTACTTACTAAAGGTTAAATCAAAATAATAAGTTTAACATAAGTTTGAAACTGTATGATAACCTGCAGTTAAGTATTACAGTTGCAGTGCTACAGTTCAAGTAACAATATATTTTTATAGTCAACTATGTATACAAATGAGCAATCTTCACACCTCTAGAATTGAACACACGTGACCATGTTTGGACTGAAATTGGTATCAGTTATGGAGCTAAGTAGTCCTAGTAAATTCCAAAAGGAGCATCAGTGAGCAAGTTATTGATGAGTAATTGATGCTTGATAGCTTTGTCAATGACAAAGATTGCTCTCGACATCAAAGACAGCAGTTAACCACATGTAGCATCAAAGAATCTGAGTGAAATGAAAGCATGGGAACGTGTTAAGATATATTTTTGTTTATTATGCACCTAATTCTGTCAGATGTAAGTATACTGTATGTTTCTGAATCATACAGTAACTGTGTGACTTTGCATGTTTTTAGTAAAATCATATTGTACAAAAATAAATAAAAAGTTAGAGCTTCCATCACTTCTGGCTGAAAATGGGTTGTGAACTATGAGTAAAATAGGAAGGTGACCTTCTAATACTGATGCTGGAAGTCTGAAATAAAACCAGAATGTACAAAAGAATCTTAGCAGGTCTGGCAGGATCTGTGAAGAGAGAAATACATTTTAACATTTTGAGTCCAGTATAACTCTTCAGTGGAATTCAGTTCAGAAAAAAAGTGACACTGAACTTGAAATGTTTACTCTGTTTCTTTCTTCAAGGATGACTTCCTTAAACTGGGTTAATGAAATTGTTCTTGGTGCTACGTAGAAGAGTTTGACTCGATCAGTCCGAAGTTATACCTGATCTGAGTGTGTTTGATGCCAAACTGAACACTTAGGCAAAATTAAATCCGTTCTCACCATTGACTTCTTGCCTGACAATCTTCGTAAAAGTTCCATCACCTTTCACATTGTCATGATTTTCTGAAGGACAAGTACAGCCAGCACTGAACCAAACTATAGTACATTTCTAGCACTATGAGGTCGTGCAATTCTTAATGTACTGCAAACGTGAAGGGTCAAGTGTTTCTTCACTAAACTCAATTAAAATTCACAGTTCTGAGGATTCAGTTAAGCTGCATGGTGAATCTATTGGATTTCTAATTGACTGAAGTCAATAGGGCTATATCTATGTGTGCCCGTTTCACTTTGAATATTGCAACAACATTTATTCAACTTTAAAAGAAACCTGAATTCTTCTGGTTTAAATGGAGCTGATTGCACTCTTCTCCTTGGTTGTTGCTTTACCTATGAGAAATTTGATATACATCGTAATGATTTGGCCATTGAGAGTTCTATTTTATTACAGCTTTTTAGAGCATGACTATCCAATCAACCATTTTGTTTCAATGTATTACTATATGCAAGACAGAGAAACACCAGCTAGTATATAACTGGAATATTGAACTTCAAATACACACCCTAAACTAGTGTAAATGATGTGTGTGGAATATTGGTATCAACTTAATTCATCTTTCCCTCAACACCACCTCCATCCTTCTATTGGGAAACTATTTCCACTAGAGGTCATACTTGGAAGCAGAACATCATTGTATGGAGATGATGTAGAGGTGCCGGTGTTGGACTGGAGTGAACAAAGTCAAAAATCACATGACACCCGGTTATAGTCCAACAGGTTTACTTGAAATCACAAGCTTTCGGAGCACAGACCCTTTGTCAGGTGAGGTGAGAGGACAGCACGCAGACACAGAGATTTTTGGCAGAGAGATGAAGGGCAGAGAGATCAAAGGATCATACAACTAGTGTGAATTGAGTGAACAGACCTAAAATAGCTGACTGAGTCTTTGATCATTCATATATTCCTGCATTCTAGAAATTGTAGAAGCAGGGTACAATGGTTTCATCAATGTCTGCCTAACTGTCCAAACATCAAACAGGCAGAGCGATAGGAATATACAAAAAGTGACATCTCAGGTTAGACACTGAACTGTAGGTGTGAAGCCATATCCAGAATCTGTCTCAGAGTTTTAATCTGGAATCAGGCTGGTTTTATTACGAAAGCAGGAATTTATAAAATGCCACACTGACTGACTGTGACTACAAATTGTGTGTTTCTGGAACAAAATAGAATGTATCTGCAAATAAACAAACATCTTGGATGAAATGATTCACCCCATAGGCTTATATCATGTGTGTGTGCGTGCGTGTATGTGTGTGTGAGAGAGAGAGAGAGATTGTGTGTGTGTGTGTGTGTGTGTGTGTGTACGTGCTTGAGAGAGTATATGTGTGTGAGAGTGTGTGTGTGCGTGCTTGAGAGAGTGTGTGTGTTTGAGAGGGTCTGTGAGTGTGTGTGTGAATGTGTTTGTGTGCGTGTGTGTGTATGTGTGCGTGCGTGTGAAAGAGTGCGTATGTAAGTGTGTGTGTGAGTGTGAGAGTGCATGTGTGAGATAGTGTGAGTGTGAGAGAGTGAAACAAGTAATCAAAAACAGTACAAACTAATTAAGGTAAAGAGATCATTTGCCTCCTCTGGAACGCTGACCTATCATGCCAAAAGCCTTCTGGAGTCTCTTATGGCTTTTGACATGATAGGTCAGCATTCCAGAGGAGGCAATTTTGCATCTGATGGGCAGGTGGGCACTGGAAAAGGAACAATATGACTGAGGGCAAAAGGCATTGCAACTGTGGAGGATGACCCATCAGCATTTGAAGAGAAGGCCATTGAGAAGGTGGATGACCTGCTGGAAAGCAACATGGGGATCAAAGACACTGAGCTAGCTGCTACTATGGTGGACCTTGGCAAAAGTAAGAAGAATCCAGATGAGTTTGCACAGGCACTTGATGAGGAACTTGGTGATTTTGCATTTCCCGACAAGTTTGTCTTCGATGTCTGGGGCGCTATTGGAGATGCCAAGGCTGGGCGATAATCACTGGATGCAATCACTGAGACTGCACAAGTTCAACGGAAGGGGCATTTTTTAAAAAAAATATATATTTATATGCTAATAATTTTAGGACACTGGGTCCTGGGTTACTTTTTCATAGGAATATTTCAAGATGATTTTGTACAGTCAGACTGACCAATAATTCCTTGTTTCCAGATTATCTGATTTTTGTAAGCAGTTAATTTGAGTACCTTTTAGGTGCCATATTGTGGTGTGCTAATGGTGAATGCATACATGGATGCCACAACTTTGAAAGCATTCTCCTGTGACAACACTATGCAAAGTTATTTTTTAATATAACAATTTATCAAGGTGATTCTGTCAGAACAGGAAGATTTTACAGATACAAAACAGTATGGTGTGGTCACCTGTCACTTGACATGAACCCAAGATCACAGTTGAGGCCGTCCTTCATGGGTATGGAACTTGGCTATCATTCTCTGCTCAGTGATTCTGCATTGTTGTGTATCTCCGCCTTGGAGGAGCTTACCCGAAAATTGGAGGCTGAAGGAGGGTCTAGGCTGGAAACGTCAGCTTTCCTGCTCCTCTGATGCTGCTTGGGCTGCTGAGTTCATCCAGCTCTACACCTTGTTATCTCAGATTCTCCAGCATCTGCAGCTCCTAATTTCTCTGTCCTTGACCACTGATGTGTTCCCCAACAGGGAGGGAACATTCCTATCTGGTAATTGTTGTGTGGTGTCCATTCTCCGATGTCACAGCATCTGCATGGCCTCATCAATATACCATACCTCGGGGCACCCTTGCCTGCAGCATATGAGATAGACAACATTGGCCAAGTCACATGTGTATCTGCCATGCACATGGTGGGTGGTGTTCCCATGTGTGTTGGTAGTGTCCATGTCGATGATCTGACACGTCTTGCAGAGGTTTTCATTTTCATGCATACGTTCGCGCGAGACATCTTTCCTGTGCAAGACCTCCAGCCAAATGTATACACCAGATACATTGACATTTTCTTCCTTCAGAATCATGGCGACGAATCAGTGAAACAACTACATGGTGATATCAACAAGTTTCATCCCACCATCAGATTTACCATGTCTGCAATAAAACCAGCCTGATTCCAGATTAAAACTCTGAGACAGATTCCAGACATGGCCTCACACCTACAGTTCAGTGGCTGACCTGAGATGTCACCTTTTGTATATTCCTATCGCTCTGCCTGTTTGATGTTTGGACAGTTAGGCGGATTTTGATGATCTTTAATTATCTCGTGACAGTGACTTGAAACAGATTTGAGAATTTGCATCTTAATCTAAAAATACTTGCGTCTTCCTTCTAACAGAGTTCTCCATACCCTGCTTCTACAATTTCTAGAATGCAGGAATGTTTGAATAATTAAAGATTCAGCAGGAGGCAGTCAGTCAGCCAATTTAGAGATAGTAGGAACTGCAGATGCTGGAGAATCCGAGACAACAAGGTGCAGGGCTGGATGAACACAGCAGGCCAAGCAGCATCATAGGAGCAGAGAGGCTGACGTTTCGGGCCTAGACCCTTCATCAGAAAAGGGGGAGGGAAAGGGGGTTTTGAAATAAATAGGGAGAGAGTGGGAGGCGGATAGAAGAGGGATAGAGGAGAGGATAGGTGGAGAGGAAACAAACAGGTCGAAGAGTCGGGGATGGAGCCAGGAAACGTGAGTGTAGGTAGGGAGTTAGGAAGGGGATAGGTCAGTCCAGGGAGGACGGACAGGTCAAGGGGGCGGGATGGGGTTGGTCGGTAGGGGATGGAGGTGCGGCTTGAGGTGGGAGGAGGGGATAGGTGGG
>NC_063343.1:49120035-49152441 GCF_021869965.1 Rhincodon typus | reverse complement strand
TTCAGGTTTGTGGATTTTGGGAAGGAGATAGAAGCGGGCAGTGCGAGGTTGGGGAACGATGAGGTTGGAGGCCGTGGGTGGGAGGTCACCTGAGGTGATGAGGTTGTGGATGGTTTGCGAGATGATGGTTTGGTGCTCAGGGGTGGGGTCATGATCAAGGGGGCGGTAGGAGGAGGTGTCGGAGAGTTGGCGTCCGGCCTCGGCGATGTAGAGGTCAGTGCGCCATACTACAACTGCGCCTCCCTTGTCCGCGGGTTTTATGGTGAAGTTGGGATTGGAGCGGAGGGAGCGGAGGGCTGCACGTTCTGCGGGGGAGAGGTTGGAGTGGGTGAGAGGGGTGGAGAGGTTGAGGCAATTGATGTCTCGACGGCAGTTGGAGATGAAGAGGTCGAGGGAGGGTAGGAGGCCTTGGGGTGGTGTCCAGGAGGAGGGGGTGTGTTGGAAGCGGGAGAAGGGGTCAGTAGAGGGAGGGTTAGGTTCACGGTTAAAGAAGTAAGCGTGGAGGCGGAGGCGGCGGAAAAACTGCTCTATTAGGTTTGTTCACTCCACTCACATCAGTTGTATGATCCTTTGATCTCTCTGCCCTTCATCTGTCTGCTGAAAAACTCTGCGTCTGTGTGCTCTCCTCTCACCTCACCCGATGAAGGGGCTGCACTCTCAAAGCTGTGTTATTTCAAATAAACCGGTTGGACTATAACCTGATGTTGTGTGATTTTTCTCATTGTATGGAGAATGATCAGACCAAATACACATCTACTGTCAAAGTATATGGAGTGCCAATATTTCAGTGAACTTTCTGATTCCCTTGTCTCCGGATCACCTAGAGATGATTTGTATTGTGTTCATCTGTCATTTAAAAAGCAATTAGTTTTTGGACAGTTAAATGGACATCTTTTGTTTAAATTGCTTATTACAACTGAAACCATGGGAAAAACAGAAGCTCGCTTTTATAGGTGATGCAGAATTGTCACTTAATGAAAAGTAAACCACAGATTAATCTATTTCCACTCGATCACAGTTCCTCTGCAAAGGCCTTCAAACACAGTTTTAAGGAAATGACATTTCATCATCTGAATTAAGAATTCATGTTCATTTGATTTAAACCTAGGATCAGGGTACAAGTCACTAACTGTCATGTTGAGAAAGAGAACATATGTTCACAGCTGAAGAATTAGCTTGTTGGTGCCACAGAGATTTGTCCAGCAAAGTGATTAGAAATGTTGCACTACTAAATTGTGCAAAGAACATCAAGATGCATTTAAAGAAGGTTTATTTGGCCAGGAAAACAAGACTTCTCATTCTATAACTTGAGGATATGCTCTATCATTTGTCTTACTTTATCCCAAATGGGATATATTAATATAATTTTTTTTCAGGAGCAGTAATCTAACAGTAGCTTCAGAAACAACATAACTCTTGTTAAACTCATTTTGACTGTAATGAGAAACATGATTGGCCAATTATTAGTCATCTTTGTTTTAATAAACATCTGTTTTCTTTTAATCTAGCTATTTGTTGTTCCACCTTATTGGAAATAGCATGTTTTTCACGTAGCATTTCCTGTATACCAGGCATACCATACACAACTCTAGAATTATAAGGAACCCAAAAGGAAGCCGTTTGGCTTATAGTGCTTGTTCTGTTTTTTGAAAGAGCTGATCAATTAAGACCATTCTCTTACACTTTCCTCATTACCCTACCATTGCTTTATAAATGTTTCCTTTAATATGTTATTATTGAAATTGCTTTTTCCACCCTTTCTGGCATTCCAGATCAAAACTCACTGAACTAAAGAAAAACTTAATCTTATCTTATGTTGTTGCTGCACAGGACTCCACTTTTGGAATACTGCACACAATTCTGGTCACTCTTCTATAATAAGGGTGTTGTTAGACTTGAGAAAGTACGGTAAAGGTTGACAAGGATGTTGCCAGGACTGGAGGGTTTGAGCAATAGGGAGAAGTTAAAAAGGATGGGGATATTTTCCCTTAGAGTGTCAGAGGCTGAGGGGTGACCTTATAGAGGTTTATAAAATCATAAGGGGCATGGATAAGGTGAATAGCCAAAGTTTTTTTTCCTAGGGTGGGGGAGACCAAAACCAGAAGGCATAGGTTTAAGATGAGAAGGGAAAGATATAAAAAGGACCTGAGGGGTAACTTTTTCAGAGGGTGGTGCTTGTATGGAATGAGCTGCCAGAGGAAGTGGTGGAGGCAGATATAATTACAACATTTAGCCGGCATCTGGATTGGTATATGAATAGAAAGAGTTTAGAGGGATATGAACCAAATACTATCAAATGGGACTAGGTCACATTGGGATGTCTGGTCGTCATGGATGAATTGGACTGTACGATGCATATCTTTAATAAAACCTTTAACATTTGGTACAACTCTGGGAATTGCGGGACTCAATTTATGGTGCAATACCTCAATTGGTTCTAACAATAGACAGCACAGTGGCACAGTGGTTAGGATTGCTGCCTCAGAGTGCCAAGGATTTAGGTTTGGTTCCAGCCTTGGGTGACTGTCTGTATGGAGTTTGTACATTCTCCTCGTGTCTGCGTGGGATTTCTCTGGATGCTCCGGTTTCCTTCCATAGACCAAAAATATGCAGATTAGGTGGATTGGCCATGCTAAAATTGCCCCATAGTGTCCAGGGATATGCAGAATAGTTGGATTAGCCATTGTAAATGCAGGGTTACGTTGAAAGGGTGGGGGCTGAGTCTGTGTGTGATGCTCTTTGGACGGTCAATGCAAACTCAATAGGCTGCATGACCTCTTTTCACATTGTTTAGAATCCATCATTATACAGGGGATCCCCGAATTACGAATATATGGCTTACAGTTGTGATCTCATGCAGGGGGTGTAATTTTAATGACCTAACAAATAAACATTTCCTGCACTTACAAGTGGCTCCTTTATATTTAGATCACATTTTTTCAATAAGAGTCTGAGTCATTGGGCAGATTCAGCTGAATTTTATTGTGATTTACACATCAGCTATGGCATACAGAAAGGCACACAAAAAGCTTCAGAATGTTTTAACTTGTACAGTTTAAACTTAGAGTGCACACGCTCTACCCACCCTCCCCCTTTAATTGCTATTAGTCAGCGGAGCCGAGTTATCTGTTTGTATTCGGCTCTCTGGTACAGCATTTTACACAATTCAAGCTTACCTCAGGAAAATGACAAAGAGATGTGCAGGCTTGTGGTCCATCTCTGGTCCTTCATGATCTTATCTGCCTTCTTGAGGCTTTTCACAATGGATACTGTATTCAAGGAATATTTGCCAGCTGCACCGTATTAACTGCCACTTAATTGGATACCTACCTATCACTTCAGGACCTTGTTCATTTCTCCCTGCAATGAAAAAGGGGGACTACTTTTACGATCTGAAACTGGTTTGAATCTTTTCCTTTAATGCTTTTGGTGAAATGTGGATCTATAACTAATTCAGAATCTATAATTATCGATTAAACAACTAATTAGTGTGAGCTGTTCTTATAAGACTACATTAATCAAATGCTAAATGTTATTATCTATGTCTTATGTACATTCAGCTGTTACAGAACTGTTATTGTTACAACTAGATTAATGAAATGTTAAGTGTTATTATCTATGTCTTATGCACATTCAGTAACCTTGAGTAAATATTACTGTCAGCCTTGTTCTGTCTGCATTAGCTATGGGCAACCATTGGTCACTTTGTGCTCATCAGGTATGGGCAACCTGAACACCTGCATTGTGTTCTGACTTGTGTATAAATGGACCTGCAAACAGATTCCAATTTGCAAACCAAGGACTGCACAATTCTTACCAAATTCATTCTAAATGTCAATCATTCATCTGTCACTCCACAACTGAATGTCGTTGTGCTTGGAAGCAGTAATAAGCTAAAATGTATATTTTTTTAAATTTTGGGTACATACCTGTGCCTGCAGACATGCTTTTGATGTAGACTCTGTAAAACACCAATTTTGGACATTTAGTAGAATAAAATCTCTTGACGTGGAGATACATCTACGACTAACTATTTAAACAAACTGACTAACTAAGATACAGCCACATTCATTTGGAGACTGTCAGCTGAAGAATACTGCTGCACCCCACCCAGATTTGCTGCAAATAATGTTCATGATGGTTGAGATCGCTTATGAATTTATTTTATTGAAATCTTTAGAAAACTTGCTAGATAAGCTATCTGCAATTTTAGGTTTGTCATGAGTTTCTCCAACCTTCCACACTTCCATGTTTACATTGAAATTTGTTGAAATTATGTACACTGTACACAAGTTGTGAGTTTGCATGAAATATAAAAAAGTTGATATTAGGACCACTGTTGTGATATACTGGAATATATATATAGCAAAAAACGCACCACATAAGTTACATCTTTATATTTATAATATGTCAATCTAAGGTCATTCCTGCACTGTCCAGTATTGTCCTATCCTGAATCATTATCGACTGAAGTATTTAAAGTCAACCTATTTGAAAGCCTCTATGGTCATCACATCTTGAGGTAGAACTTAAAAATGAGCCTTCTGTACATGAGATATGGACACTACTTTACCACAGGACCCTATCCAAGTAAAGCAATGCATTGGCCAGGAATCAGATATTGCCTACCCATGTGGCAGGTGCGAATTCTACCACTGGACCACCAATGCAACAGACAGAGGTGTTTTAGTTTCCTTGGTTCATGTTGCAGTTACCTAATAGGGAACAATGATTTGTGGCAAAATCAGCTAAACAACCATTTGTTTTAAATTTGATCACATTGAGATCACATATATTCTGACTTCACCAAACTTGACAGACCGAGAATATTTCAAACAATTAATAACAAGTTGTATAACATTATAACCAATTATATAACAGCAAAAACTGTAATTGTAGCATTGGTAATAAAGAAAACTTGATTTTATATCGTTATTAAAAATAGCGATGTTATTTATCTGTCCTAATCAAGTCTGCTTTTTATTTCTGCTCAGAGAAATGAAAAGCTCAATATTAAGTCGATACGCATTCAAGTTCAAAAGAATAAATTGCTTTGGATCACTTCTTTTTGATTACAGATCTCATTCATGGGATTGGGTGTTGCTGGTTGGGCCAACATTTATTGCCCATCCCTAATTGCCCTTAAGAAGGTGGTAGTGAGCTGCAGTTCATTCAGTGTAGGTACAATGTTGTTATGGAGGCATCCAGGATTTTAATCCAGTGGCATGAGTCAACATGGTTAGTGGTTTGGAGGGGAACTTTTAGGTGGTGGTGTTTCCATGTATCTGCTTACCCTGTCTTTCAAATGGAAGTAGTTGTGGGTTTGGAGGGTGCTGTATTGTTGGGTGAATTGTTGTTGTGCATCTTGCTGATGGTGCACATCACTGTTATTGTATGTCAGTGGTGGGAGCAAGTGAATGTTTGTAGATAGGGCCCCAGTCAAAAGGGCTACTTTGTCCTGGATCATACAATTCTTACAGTATGGAAGCAGGCCATTCATCCCACTGAGTCCACACTGACCCTCTGAAGAGCATCCCACCAAGAATCAACACCCTACCCTATCCCTGTAACCCTGCTTTTCACATGGCTAATCCACTTAGCTTGTACATCTTTGCACTGTGAGAGGTAACCAGAGCATCCAGAGGAAACCCGCTTAGACATGGGGAGACAGACAGTCACCCAGTGGTGGAATTGAACCTGGGTTCTTGGCGCTGTGAGGTGACAGTGTTAACCACTGAGCCACCATGCCACCATCAGGCTTCTTGTGTATCGTTGAAGCTGCATTTATTCAAGTAAGTAAGGAGTATTCCATCACTCTTCTGGCTTCTGCTTGTAAGTGCTGGACTGGTGGACAAGCTTTAGGGATCAGGATGAGAGTTACTTACTACAGGATTCCTAGCCTCAGACCTACCTTTGTAGCCGCAGTACTTGTATGACTAGTCTAGTTCAGCTTCTAGTCAATAATAACCCCAGGAAGTTGATATTGCAGGATTCAATGATTTAATTGATTGATAATTTCTGAGTTTATATTGAGTATGAATTCTGTATATGGACATACAAATTAGGGGCAGGAGTAGGCCAGTTAGCTCCTCAAGGCTACACTGCCACTCAGTGAGATCATGGCTGATCTTATTACATTCCCATCTACCTGATTACATTTCATCTCTCTAACTCTACTTTAAAAATATTCTCCTTCCATTGTCTGTTGTCGAAGAGTGTTCCAACTACACACTGCCTTGTCTGAGAAAAATAAATTCTCCTCACCTATCTTATATGTGTGATCCCTTAGTTTTAAATAGTGACCACAAGAGGAAATATCCTTTCTACATGCACCTTGTTAAGATTCCTTGGGATCGTATATGCTTCAATCAAGTCACCCTTATTGTTCTAAACTCCAGTGGATAAAAACCAACCTGTCCAAATTTTCTTCATAAGTCAACATGCCCATTCCAATCTGGTGAACCTTTGCTGAACCGAAACCAATGCATTTATAGTCTTCCTTGAATAAAGAGATCAATACTTAAGGTAGTATTCCTGTAACGCAATAGTTGCATTCTTATATGACCTTGCGCGATAGAAAATTGCCATAGAAAATCACGTTATAGGGAAATTGCCGTAGAAAATAGCTTTACCTGATTAGCAGAAAGTTTGCGTTATCCAAACTGCATCCAGTATTCATCAATCTCATTATAGCCAATTCTCATTAATGAAACATGCATTATGGCAGAGCTACCTGTATACATAGTATTCCAGATGTGGTCTCAACAAAGTCTTCTATTGAAGCATAACCTCCCTACTTATCCATCCAAGTCCCCTCTCAATAAACAATTACATTTTATTAGCTTTCTTAATCACTTTCTGTAATGTATACTTATCTTTTGCAATTCGTACACTTGGGCACTAACGCAACTCTGCATCTTAGAGCTCTGCAATGCCTCACTATTTAGATAATAGGCTTCTTTTATATTAGCAAGCCAATCTTCTATCCATGCCAATACATTACCCACTCACCATGAGTATTTATTTCTGAAATAACCTTTGATGTGGCACATTCTCAAATGTCTTCTGGTAATTTAAGTACAGTGGATCCACTGGTTCTCCTTTATCCACACCACAGATTACTTCCTCAAAGAATTCCACCAAATTAATTAGACAGGATTTCCCTTGAACAAAACAATATTAATTCTGCCTGATTACCTTGACACCTTCTAAGCGCCCTGCTGTATTGTCTTTAATTTCTAACATGTTGTTTATGACAAATGTTAGCCAAACAGGCCTATAGTTTCCTGCTGCTGTCTCCCTTCCTTTTTAAATAATGGAGTAACTTTTGCTATTTTACAATGTAATAGAACAATTTGAGGAATTTTGAGAATTAAAACTAATGCATCAATTATCTCACCTCCTACCTCTTTTAATACCCAAGATCAAATCCTCAAAGCGCAGGGACTTGTTAGTCCACAGGTCAAACAATTTGTTCAGTACCACTTCCTTGGTGATAGTTTTTTTTTCACTTTTCCTCCTTCCCATTTCCTGATTTACAGCAAGTTCTGAGATGTCACTTATTTATTCTATGGTTTAAGACATCAAGATGTCAAATACTTGTTCAATTCATTTTCTGTCTCCTTACATTTCCTTAACGGAAACCAATATAATTAAAGAGTGACAAATCCCCAGGACCTGATGGTTTCCATCGGAGGGTGTTAAAAGAGGTAGGAGAGCACATTGTAGATGCCCTAGCTATAAGCTTTCAGACTTCTGTAGATTCAGGAGTTATCCCTCCAGATTGGACATGCCACCCTGGTCATTACATGATTTTTCTTTAAGTTTGGTATTATTGCTAATCTTTTTAATTAACTATGGATGGTGTGTTCTCTCTTTGGGACTTTTCTTTCTCATTAGAGCATATCTATTCCCTGTTATTCTAAACTATTGCATTAAATGTCTGTCACTGCATCTCTGTTGATTTATCTCTTAACATATTTTGTCTGTTCACTTTAGCTAGCCCTGCTATCATACGCTCATAATTGCCCTTACTTAAATTTAAATTATAATTACTAGTGAAGAAGGCATTTGGTATGCTTGCCTTTATTGGTCAGTGCGTTGAGTATAGGAATTGGGAGGTCATGTTGCTGCTGTACAGGACATTGTTTAGGCCACTATTGGAATACTGTGTGCAATTCTGGTCTCCCTGCTCTAGGAAGAATATTCTTCATTATAGATCATAAAATCTCTACAGTGTGGAAACAGGCTCTTCGACCCAACAAGTTCATACCGACCCTCAGAGCATCCCACCAAGACCCATTCCCCCTAAAACCACCTAATCTAGGCATTCCTGAACACTACAGGCAATTTAGCATGGCCAGTCCACCTAGTCTGCACATCTTTGGACTGTGGGAGGAAACCAGAGCACCTGGAGGAAACCCATGCAGACAAGAGGAGAATGTGAAAACTCCACACAGACAGTCACCTGAGGGTGGAATTGAATCCAGGTTCCTGGCGCTGTGAGGCAATAGTGCTAACCACTCAGCCACCGTGCTGCCCCATTGTGAAACTTGAAAGAATTCAGAAAAGATTTACAAGAATGTAACCGGGGTCGGAGGGTTGGAGCTATAGGGAGAGGCTGAATAGACTGTGGCTATTTTCCCTGGAGCGTTGGAGACTGAGGGGTGACCTTATAGAGGTTTAGAAATAGATGAGGGGCCTGGATAGGGTAAATAGACAAGGTCTTTTTCTCGGGTTGGGAGAATGCAAATCTAGATGGCATAGGTTTAAGGTTAGAGGGGAAACATTTAAAAGGGACCTAAGGGGCAACTTTTTCCCTGCAGACAGTGGTGCATGCATGGACAGAGCTGCCAGAGGACGTGATGGAAGCTGGTACGATTGCAACATTTAAAAGGTATCTGGATGGGTATCTGAATGGGAAGGGTTTAGAGGGATATGGGCCAAATGCTGACAATGAGACTGAATTTATTTAGGATATCTGATTGGTATGGATGAGTTGGAATGAAGCTTCTGTTTCTCTGCTGTATGTCTCTAAGACTCTATGACTCTACTTATTTAAATTTCATAAACTAGTCTTGGACCCATTCTTCTCTCCCTCCAGTTGAATGTAAAAATTCAATCATATTATGGTTGCTTCTACCTAGGAATACTTTTACTAATATGTCATAATTTAATTCTATGCTCATTGACCAGATAAATATTGTAATTTAGTTTAGGTATGTTGAATGAGCATGTAAATGAATTTTGAAGATCCAAATGAATTACACTTTCATCTTTGGGACTTGTTATATTCAAAACAAGTAAATTAATCTTCCCTTATGTATCCTTCTGCACTCTCATACCAAAGTCATTGCGTTTTTGGGTTTCTTTTACTTTCTTTCTTTTCTCATGTATTTTTTTGCCTACTTTCCATCTCTCAATTTTTTCTCGTTGTCTTTTAAAAAAAATACAAGCAAACTTTCTGAAAGTTAAACTGAAAGTGAATGGAAAGCAGAAATAACATGTCCTTCTGAGTTTAAGATAAACACAGACTATAGCTGTAAAATACAGGATCTGCACTATACAACTAATTCTTAATGTGATACAAGAGGTGAAATAACTCCACATAGGCCAGTATACCATCACCAAGTCACCTTTTATTTACACATGGAGAGTACTAGACACTGATCCAGCTTCCTCAGAGCCAGGTCTCTGAGTGAACAGAACCGCTGACATTACTGTTTGTATCTGTCAGCCAGGGCTCCATGATTGGACCAGGTTAACAGTTCCAACATGGGAACTCATATTCTGTGAGGTCATTCTGGCTGACCTTATTAAAATCAAGAAGTATATCTGCATTTAAAAGTGTTATGCAAATGTAAATTCTGCTAGTGTGCTAGAAAAGCTGTTGCTGACACAAACTGATTGAACAAAGCAGAAAGTTGACCATTGTACTGCACTGTCTTGAGTACCTTTTTAATCAAAAAAATGGATAGTAGGATAGACACAGCAATAACAGATTAGCCAGGTTAATCTCAGTGCCAGGACAATTATGAGAGACAATAACTTGGAAGAAAAGTTTCAGTAAATTGGGCAAACTCGCATTTGTAATATAAAATGGATTTGTTGAAAGGCAATAGTGCTCACATAATATGGTTGAGATTTTCTGCTAAAGTGTTCGAAGGTAATGAATGAAGGGGATGCATTTTATGTGGGGTACATGTACTTTCAAACACATTTAATAAATTGTCACATTAAAAAGGCTTGTGAGCAAAACTAAAGCTCATGGAGTGAAAGGGACTATAGCACTTTAAAGACAAAATTGACAGAGTAGCGGGAATCAGAACATAATGGTTAATGGATGCTTCTCAAACTGAAGGAAGGTTTATAATGCAGTTTCCCCAGAGGTTGCTACTAGAATTGCAGATATTTTAATATATATTAATGGTTTAGCCCTTAGTGCACAAAGCTCAATTTCAAAATTTGGAAATGACACAAAACTTAAAAGTATTATGAACTGAGGTGGATAATGTTAAATTTCAAAAAAAAAAGACAACGTTGCAGAATTTGCAGCCAAGTGACAGATAATGTTTAATGCAGAGAAATGTGAAATGGTTTCGGTGGTAGGAAGAATAAAGGGATGTGATGTAAATTGAGGGTATATTTCTAAAAGGGGAGTAGAAGCAATGGTACATGACGGCATATGTGCACAAATCATTGAAAGTGGCAGGGCAGGTTGAGAGAAGGAGAGAGAGGTGCTGCATTCTGGATGTTATCAATAGTAGTGTACACTGCAAAAACAAGAACGTTAGAATAAACTTGTCAAAAACACTGTTTGGACATCAACTGGAAAGAAACAAATGGTCTATTCTTGCTTTGATGCTTTCTGACCCTATGAGGACTGTGTCCTATTCTAGATGCCACACTTTAGAAGGATTGAAAGCATTGCAGAGGATTTAGAAAAGATTCACAAAAATGATTCCTGGGATAAAAACCCCCTCATGGAGAATGTCACAGCCAGCAGACCTGAAAGAAAAACTACTCTTGCTGGTAGAGAGCTGATGAGATTCAACATCCAGATTATCACCTTCTGTGAAACTCTTCTGATGAAGACGGTCAACTCAAGAAAGTCAGTGGAGGTTATTCATTCCTTTGGAGTAGATGTGTAAAACACGAAGTGTAAGAAGCTTACATAGACTTTGCTGTCAGAAAGCATTGCATCTGCAAGTTGGCCTGCCTAGTGTCAAGGGTGTTGATGTGCATCTGATGGTGTTTAAACTCCATCTGCATGGCAACAGGAAAGCAATTCTCATCAATGTATATGCCCATACCATGACTAACCTTGAAGAATTTGAGGATAAATTCTCAAATGATCTCCAGTCCTTGATTGCTACTCTTAAAATAAATGACTTCAATGCAAAAATTGGTGCAGATCAACATGGGAATGAGCCATCAGTAAAATTAGGTTTGGCAATTGGAATAGAAAGGGCTTGTCTTGCTGAGATGTGTGCTGAGCATGACCTCCTAATAACTGTCTCCTTCATTACAATGAGTTTTGAAAATCCATATACACCACATCAACAGACTTCCCCTCAACGATCTGCTCTGTTATTTTTTCAAAACTCTCCAGCAAATTAGTTAGACGATATTTTCCTTTAGCAAATTAATTCTGGCTCTTCCAAACTATTCATACTTTCCCATGTGAGTATTAATTCAAATCTGAATAATTGCTTCTAGAGTTTACCCGACACCAAAGTTAAACTGACACAACTGGATTTGCTGGGTCGATCTTTACAACCATTTTAGAAAAGGAGATGATGTTTGTAATTTCCAATCCTCCACATGTACCCTGGAATCTGTTGAAGATTGAAAGATAATCGTCAGAGCTTCTGCAATCATCACTTTCATTTCCTTCAATATGTTTGGATGTATCTCATCTGGTCCCAGTGTCTTCTCAACATTAAGTACCAACAGCTTTTTTTTTTCTTTATTCATTCATGGGATGAGAGTGTTGCTGGCTAGGCAGCATTTACTGCCCATCCCTAATTACCCAGAAGGCAGTTAAGAGTCAACCACATTGCTGTGGGTCTGGAGTCACATGTAGACCAGACCAGGTAAAGATGGCAGTTTCCTTTCCTAAAGGACATTAGTGAACCAGATGGGTTTTCCCCGACAATCAACAATAGATTCATGGTCATCATTAGAGACTTAATTCCAGATATTTATTGAATTTAAATTCCACCATCTGCCGTGGTGGGATTCGAATCCAGAGCATTATCTGGGTCTCTGGATTAACAGTCCAGCAATAATACCACTTGGCCGTTGCCTCCCATCAGCCACTACCTACTCCTTATCAATTTTAATTCCTTCTGCGGCTTGAATGTCCTATTCTGTCACCAGGGCCTGAGTAGTATCTGCCTTATAGGTAAAAACAGCTGGAAAATATACAATTAACAGCTCAGCCATGCCTCTTGTCTTTAGATAAATCCATCTTTTGGTCCCTAATCTGCCATATTCCTCCTTTTATTGTCCCTTTCCTATTAATGTGCCTGTAGAAAACTTTGGGATTCCCTTTGTGTTGGCTGCTAGTCATCTTCATAAATCCTCTTCACTTCTTGTGTTTACTTTTTCACCTCCCTTCTGAACCTTCTCCAATGAATATTGTAATGGGCAGATGTAGCTATGACAGGTCGATTGGTGAGGATAAAGTAAACTTTTCCAATGAATTGGTACCCTCACCATATGCTGCACACCAATGCAGACAGTTCAGAGTAAAGTTTACAAAAATCTTTCAACATTAAAACAATGTTTAACTTCTGCCTGCTTTAAACCCAACAGCTGTGCGCTAAGGTCCACCTGAGTGTTAGGGTATGGTCTGCAATCTGCAAATTGGAAGTTACCTTTTCATCTTTCCTGTTTGGTGACCAGTTATTCAGGCATTGATGAAGAGTGAGTACCTAACTCCCCATATTCCTCTTGCTGTTGCATGCTTATTTTTAAAATTCTAGTGCATCGCCAAGGCATTGAGGCGTTGTCTCTGAAAGCACTGTTTCAAATTCCTGTGATTAAAATTTCTGTACTCAGGCAACAGCCTGCTTTTCAGATAATGACTATCAAGTTAACCTCTGCAACCATAAAATACAGTACCTAGACTGACATTCCGGTTATACAAGTACTCTATATAGTGAAGTTTAGTGTACTGCACTGTTCAGGAGAATACATTTTAAAACTCTGCCTCTTTATTTCTTAAGAAAAACTAAATGTACCTCTTTGGGTAAGGTCAGAAATCACATGACACCAGGTTATCATCCAACAGGTATATATGAAAACACAAGCTTTCGGAACGTTACTCCTCCTTTAGGTGTTAGTGAGAGAGGTAGTATCAGACACAGAATTTATAAGTAAAAGATCAAAGTGTCACACCACTGATGAGGATGTACTAAACAAACCTAAGATGTTGTTAAATCTTTAATCATTTAGAAGGTTTTAATTGATTAATATGTAATCCCTGATCTTTGGTCTTTTACTTATAAATTTTGCATCCGATACTACCTCTCTCACTAACACCTGAAGAAGGAGTAAGACTCCGAAAGCTTGTGATTTCAAATAAACCTGTTGGACTATAACCTGGTGTTGTGTGATTTCTGACCTTGTCCACCCCAGTCCAACACAAGCACCTCCACATCTTAGGGTAAGATTTGGAGCCACTCTGTCTTAAATATAATTAGATGAGAACTAATTTTGACATAAATCTTCAGCTAAATTAAACTGTACTTGCTCCTAGAGCAGCATTAATAAAAATACTCACTTCAGATTAAGTGTTCAAGTGAAATATGTTAGCCTTGTCTTAGTAAAGCAACCTCTTGTGCAGGAGTAAACTATTACAATACAACTATTTGAGCTCTGATTGATGAAATGATTAATGTGGACAGATGTGTTTTCCTTCAAACATTTACACTTCTCTTGAAAAGGTCAAATTAATTTATGCAGAGTCGAGAGCTCCATTTGTCATTAGTGAATGTCACATTCATTATAAGTGCTCTATGCATTTACAATCCTTACAGTTAATCTCCTAACAGCACTGGTGCTGAATAAATTGCAATTCGCATTGACTTCAACAGGTAATGTCTGGTAAATTCTATTTCACTGTGCATGGACCAAATGTGATCAGTGCATTTAATGTGTCATAACAAAAATGTTTACTGTCCCAAAAATATACATGAACAATTGCAAAGAAACTATTCTGGTGGAAACAAGATTGCTTCCAAGTCAGTGTCAATTTAAAACGCTTGGCAAAAGAGACAGAGCTGGTATGTGGAAACATCCTTTTATACTGCAAATTGCATTAATCTGGAATGCACTGCCTGAAAACGAAGTGGAAGCAGATTCAAATATTCAAAGGAAAATTAGATAAATATGTGTGAAGGAACAGTATGGCTATGGGGTTAAGCATGAAAGTGGAATTAATTTGATAACTTTAATAAAAAGACAACACAGACACAAAGGCCAAAGAGCCTATTTTTATGTCCCATCATTCTTCATTCTATAATTGTTGAAGACAACGAATGTGTTGAAATTGAGAATTTGTATTCCTCTGCAACAGAGCAACACAAATATATATATATATCTCCCATCACTTCTCAGCAAATGTTTTTGACCTACTTTTGATTTTAAAATATGTCATTTTCATGGGTCATAGTTGAAGATTGAGGGGTCTTAACAGAGGCTGATATGCCAAAGGAAGCCTGCTTTAGAGTTTTATCCAGCTTGCCTCTGTGTTGATACTCTACGACACATAAAACAGCATCTAGTTTATGACCAGTAGTGCCTGGATTACATTTCACCTGATTCCTTTCCCTGCAAATTCTGGATTTCAGTTTTATTGCCTCTGACTTCCTGAAATGTTCCTTGTTTTCAGGATGGAAGAGAAAGAACAGTGTAATAGTAAATAACCAGGTCAGCATTTTGAGAAAAATAAGTACAAAAATTATTCCAACTGTAACTTTACTAGCTGTGTGTTTGGATAAAATAAATAGATTAAGTTTGTAGTTCTGTTTTCCTCAAACCCTATGTTTTCATTGATTGGATCACTCTGTACATTTTAGCTACTTTTGTTTTTAATCTGCTGATTTTCCTATTGCATCGGTATTGCAGTTGTTACTGGCAATCGTAATAACAGCCCTTGGGAAGTCATTAATGAAGTCTCTGAGCACTCACTCACATTGCAGTTACTTGGATACTCACAGAATCTCTGCCTTGCCCTTTTGTGTTTTGCTGCCTCAGTCAGAACTTAAAGTCTCGCAGAGAGGTAGTATCAGATGCAGAATTTATAAGTAAAAGACCAAAGTATGTCTTGCCATACTGTTTAGTACAGTAAGTCAAGGGGATTGTTCAATCTCAGTCCAGGGGCTTGGATATGCCCTTGTCAGCCAGGAAGTCTTGACAAGGGGTCAGCTGCTTGGGGCATTCAGGGTTGGGGTGCTGCATCATTTTGAGGCACGGAATGGATCATGGTCACTCCTATATGTCCAGTGAAACAAGTCCTGGGATTAGCAGTAGGTTATTCAGAGAAATGCACAAAAATCAGTCAGGAATTTGGGCACACATCAGTCAGGACTGTCCTTTCAATACTGTCAGAGGCCTGGGCCATATGTCCTTGCGATATGTCCACTAAAAATGCTGTGATGGGCATGTTAGGAACTCAATTGTTTCATTTATTTTCATGGGATGTGGCTGGGTTAGGATTTATTGCCATCCTTATTTGCCCTTGAGAAGATGGTGGTGAACTGCTTGTATTGCTGCAATCCATTTCATGTAGGTACACCCATAATTCAGTATGGGGGGAGTTCCAGGATTTTGACCCCAACACACTAAAGGAATGGTGATATATTTCAAGTCAGCAGTGACTATGGTGGGTGGCTATGGGGGATCTTTGTCTGCCACTTTTATGGTGTAAATGTTATTTGCCACTTATCAGCCCAAGCCTGAATATTGTCTAGTCTCACAGCATATGGACATGGTTACTTCAGAATCTGAGGAGTTGCAATCATACAAACATTCCCACTTCTGACCTTATGATGGAGAGAAGGACTGGAGGCAGCGTGCTGGGATGTAGAAGGGACAATAATTGTGGAGGAGGGAACTTATTATAGTAGAGCTTTGGAGAGCATGTGTTACTGTGGTAAAGAAGGTCATTAATAGTCACTACCATCCTGGCTTTCATAGGAGGATAGTGCATCATGATGACTGACAAAGCTAAAGCTGTAGACCTGGGATGAGGGCAGGTTTGGGTGGGGTGGTAGCGTGAGATAAAGATAAATAAAGATAGAAATAGACAAGAATTGGGAGGGAACGTGTGAAAGTTTGAAATTATGGAGTCAATGATGAATGCAAGGAAGAGTTTAGTTTAGGTTTTAGTTTGGGGGATTGCCAAGGTTGATAAACTCACTCTGAAAAGCACGATCTGTGTTGTCTTTCATCCTCATCTGAATTGCTAATGTGCAATGGAAGTGAAAAATAGCTGCCATCACCGAAGTATATGTTTTTCTCTATCTGAGCATGAGGGCTCTGCTTGTGAATGATATAAGACTCTTCAAGGGTCAGTTATATTAGTGAGGCACTTGTTAACGACAGGTAAAAGCCATCTTTGATCACAGAAGTTTCCATGTGAATTTTGTACAGTGACCAACTATGTCAAATACAAATCCTAGCCGTAAGCAATCTTGACCAGTGTTCCCTCTATATTCTCACATCAGTATGGAACTTGGAGTAATCTCAGCAGCATGTTGTATCCATTGAGCAAAAGTCGTATGACTTTTGTTTTGCAGTTTGTTTATTAATTATTAAAATTGCACATTTATACTATTTTACTGCTGCAGGCATTCTACCTGTATACTGTTATCTATTCTCAGTGTTAACTATTAAAAGTGAACATTTATATTATTTTATAGTTACGGATATTCTACCTGTTAAAATAAACAAAAATGTTTTCTGGGCTTTTCTTTTATTCATTCATGGGATGAGGGTGTTGCTGGCTAGGCAGTATTTATTGCCCATCCTTAATTGCCCAGAAGGCAGTTAAGAGTCAACCACATTGCTGTGGGCCTGGAGTCACATGTAGGCCAGACCAGGTAAGGATGGCTGTTCCCTTCCCTAAAGGGCATTAGTGAGCCAGATGGGTTTTTCCATCAATTGACAATGGATTCACTGTCATCGTTAGATTCTTAATTCTAGATATTTATTGAATTCAAATTCCACCATCAGCCTTGGTGGGATTTGAATCCAGGTCCCCAGACCATTGTCTGAATCTCTGGATTAACAGTCCAGTGATAATACCACTGGGCCATTGTCCCCCTCCCCTGCATCAGAGGTCTGCATACAATTTAGTGTGGTGCCACGTACACCACATGTACAACATGACCAAAAGAGGACCCTAATAATTTATTCACCTCATCATTGGCAACTTTTTGTACCTATCTTTATTTGCTGCCCAATGGTTGCATACTGCATTCTGGTTGATATTTTGTCAAAATGAAATGTGTGACTTAATTCACATCAAGTTGTCCAAATGATCTATCGCTAAACCATTTCTGGATTTAAACTTAATCAAGTTCATGAGGTTAAATTCACACTCACAGTCAGCACTTGTTGCCTGAAATGTTGCACAAGTGATCAGCGAAATAGACATTTCTTGAAACTGGTGGTCTTTTAGAACACACAGTCCACCAAATCACTGAATATCTGAATGGAACCCATCTTTACTTTTTACACAACCATCAATTTGAAATTGGAATACTCCTCATAGATCTTTGTGGCGACACTTCCATCATAATTTGGTATAAAAGTGGAATATTTTGATATCAGTGGCATAACACTGTCTTTACCAAATTTATAAATGGTTGTCTTAACGATTACAGCTTGATCAAATGTATACCATTTCAGTAATTCCTCTTCTGAAAATCCAGGCAGTGAGAAAACAGATGAATAAATTGGAGGTTATGACAGTGTCCGCATCACTGTCTGCAACCGCTAGGACCTTCTTTCCTTCACCATTCCAATTAATAGGTTCGCCTGGATACCAAGTCTTCAATTTATTGATCTTGGCTTTTGTAATTGTATCACGTTAATTGTTGTCAAACAATTTCTGCACAAGAATTTGTACAGTGATGCCAGTTCATTGAGAGCATTGTTCAGAGCTGTCAATGCAACCTGATATTGTCGCTTGTGAGCATTTTCAAGCAATATTTGGGTTTATTGGATCACTGCACTTATTCATCTGCTCTGTGCAGTACTCATAAAGCACTAGTTTCACATTAGTGCACTCACTGCAAAATGTCTTGATAGTCACCTCACTTCATTGAAAGGCTGAAATGGCACTGCATCACAATCTGTGATTTGGGCAAATTCCTTAAATTGTCCTTTCTTCACAGTTGACTTGCTGAACATTGTATTCACTGTTCTTAAAAGCATTTCAATATTGTCCATAATTGACACCTGCATCCAAACATCTGAACTAGTCTCTGAACTTCTCTGTAACACAAAGCTGTTCTGATAAATGTTTGGTTTTGCATCAGAAGACTCCAGCTAGTCTGTTTTCCTTTCCCAGCATAACAGATACTCCGCGAGGTGTAAAAATCATCTTCTGTAATTCGAGCTCACTGCTTACATAAAATTGTTTGATTGATGTCACAATGGAGATACAATTACAAGCCGTCAATTTCAAAATTTCTGCAAAGAGAATCTTGCAAGCAGGTTGAGATTCTTGTCAAACTTGATGTACAAATTCAACATTATTTTGTACAGCAATGTCTCTAAGCCTGTCCACTTTCAATTTATGGAAGCAGAATTTGTGCAATTCATCCAGGAACTATCCCTGTGTGATAAAGCCAATGCACTTTACAAATTCAGTTGTGTAATTCTAGTTGCAAGCAGCTCTCAGTGATTGCTGCATACGTTGCCACATGGTCATGAATTTCTTGCATGGAAAACATGGATACCTTATTTCTACTGCAAGAATGACGTTATCAATAAGGAATTTCACTTGATTGGGACTGGTCTTTTTGCGTACTGTATATTGCAACCTCAGTTCATGTTGTTTGTGTTATGGTAAGCATTTATTAAATTCCATGTTCATTTTAGTTTTTGTAAATTAACAAGGCACCCCTGTGTATCTGAGATAGTAGGAACTGCAGATGCTGGAGAATCCGAGACAACAAGGTGCAGGGCTGGATGAACACAGCAGGCCAAGCAGCATCATAGGAGCAGAGAGGCTGACGTTTCGGGCCTAGACCCTTCATCAGCTTTTCTGATGAAGGGTCTAGGCCCGAAACGTCAGCCTCTCTGCTCCTATGATGCTGCTTGGCCTGCTGTGTTCACCCCTGTGTACCTTTTGGTTCAAATGTCACTTTACATATTTAAACGTTCAATCCTGTGACTTTTCCTCAGTACTGACCTCCTTAACTAACTCGCTCTGTACAAAAAATGGCAGCTGCCTGTTTGCTACTACTCAACAGGATCCTTTGTGTACCACCTTAATCTTGTTACCTTGGATATAAACTCCCTAAAGAGGCCATTCAGCCTATTGAGTCTGGACTGACCCTCCAAAGAGCATCCCACCCAGACACAAAGCACCCACCTTATCCCCTGTAAACCTGCATTTCACATGGCTAATTCAGCTAACTGCACATGCCTGGACACTACAGGGCAATTTAGCATAGTGAATCTACCTAACCTGCAGATCTTTGGACTGTGGGAGGAAACTGGATCACCTGGCAGAAACCCACATAGACACAGGGACAACGTGCAGACTCCACAGAGACAAACACCCAAGGCTGGAATCGAACCTGCGCTCCTGGTGCTGTGAGGCAGCAGTACTAGCCACTGTGCCACCCTTATTCCTTCTACAAAGCTATGAATGCTCTGTCTTATAGCTCAACATTAGATACCAAACTGCGCAAGTACTTCAGCTAAAAATCTTTCTGCCTATTTTATATCATCTGAGAACCACCTTTTCCATTTTATACTACTTTCAGTCATGGCAATCCCAACATGGATATTTTTTAAACTTATCCAGAAAACTAAGCTTTAAAATATGAAAAAGAAATGTAACTTCCTACTTGTATCACATGTCACTTTCTTCTGGAATGACTGTCTGCTTCCTAGACTTTGTACCTGATCATCCTAGTCAGTACTGTAAATTCCCTAGGACTCCCTGACCCTGTTCCTACAGCTTTTAACTTGAGTCCCTCACTGGATGTGACCTAGCTTCTTCCCCTTCCTCAAACCTCCTGCTGCTTCGACAATCACAGTTTTTTGTGATTTGCCTGGAGCTGGAAGCAGTTACATGGCTGAGGATTGAGTTCCAAAGGCTTGAGTTTTGGGGCACATGGAGGATCATGGGATTTATGGGGCATGCAGACATTGGGTACCTGCCATCTGGTGGATTCTTCATGGGCATGCATGGTGTGTCAGGTGCATGGGGCATGTGCGTATTTTGTTTTTGTGCTGCACGACCACACATATGTGCTGCTTACGGGGCATGTATATCTCAGCTACATTATTGGTTATTACAAATTGAACAAATTTATCTCTATGAGGCAGAAGGAGTCACAGACAGCACAAGGTCTTCAAGGATGTGGAGCTGATTTCATCTAAAGTTGGACTGTAAAAACCTTTCAGCGTGCTGTTATATGTAATGATGCCTTACTTGGGAGAAGGGGAGAATGAAGGTATCAGGAATGCTTTCCAGATTTCATTCTCTTACTTTTCTCATAATGGAAGTGTGCACACAGCTAGCAAGCTTCAGATCAATAGTGGTTACTGCAAATTTAGAAAATCAACAATCTGATACAGAATTTTTGCATAATTCTAATCTTAACCTTATTGCATTTTGTTCTGTAATGCCAGTTATATAGGCCGTACATCTCAAAGGATGGATGATCAGATGACACAGCATATCCCTCCAGGTGGTTGCAACAAGCAAAGTATTGACAGTAACCAACCAGCCCGTGCTTGGAAAATTCATAACCCATTTTCCAATATTAAGTGTGATTCCACGACTGGAAAGCATCCGTTAGGATCTTATATGTTTCAATTAAGTCATCTCTGACTCTTCTAAACTCCAGAGGATAAAGCCTAGCCATTCTAGCCTTTTTTCATCAGGAAATATGCTTATTTCAAGTGTATGGAGTAAATCTTATCTGAACTGCTTCTAACATATTAACATAAGCTTTAACATACACCTCAGGGAGGTGTAGATTAGATGGGTTATAGGGGGATGGGTCGGGGTGGGATGTTCTGAGGTTCGGTGTGGACTTGTTGGGCCGAAGGGCCTGTTTCCACACTGTCGGGATTCTATGATGATCCTTCCATAAGTAAGGACTTGTACTGTACACAGTACTCCAAATGCCCTGTATAACTGAAGCATAACTTCCCTATTCTTGCATTCAATTCCCCTCACAATAAAATTTAACATTCTATTAGATTTCCTGATTGCTTGCCCACCTGCATGCTAACTATTGCAATTTATGTATGAGGATAGTTGGCTCTACCTGATTACTTTGAACCTATCTAAGTGCCCAGTTTTAAAGTCTGTAATAATGGCTTCTAACATTATTCATATGGCAGATGTTTAAAATTTAAAATGTTCAGAAAAGGTGTAAATCCATTTTGATTCATTCTTGTGAAAAACTTTGCTGAAGTAGAACAACTCCCTAATGTGTATTGGCATTGTCAATTATTATTGCCAAATAACATTTGTGTTTTGTTATTTTCAGAAGATCAGTATGCATTAGAGGCAGCTTCGTATAAGAATGTAAAATCAACTTAATTCTCCTATAATGCATTACCTCATTAGTGACTTTACCAATTAAACCATGAGTTTCCCCATGATGATATCATTCTAAGTGCAGCATAATGTGAAAAACACAGTTTGTAATTTAATACCGTCCCCTGACACCTGATATAAAAGTGATAAATGCTTTCAAGAAGCAGAGGAGGAGATTGTGAGGATTTTCATTTGTTAAAATCTCTTTTGTTCCCTCAGCAAATAGTTCATGCAAACTCATGATATCTTCCAACTTATTGATGTTTTTGGTTTCCTATTCGCTCCTTTGATCTAGGTTGTGCAGTTCCCCAGCTAACATTCACCAAAAATGGAAAGTTACTCTACGTTTTCAACAGATAAAAACTGTTTCGCTAGCATCCTTGGAACTTTTTTCCTCCTTCATACTTAGATGAGATGTGGGAGTCTCTACTTGTCCTTGATTTGATTGATTCACTCTCAAGGGCAGTTAAATGTCAATCACATTGCTAATAGTATGAAGACACTTGGAGACAAGACCAGGTAAGGATGACAGATTTCCTTCCATAAAGGACCTGTGTGAATCAGATGGAGTTTTACCATCATGGTCACCATTACACCAGCATTTATTTCCTGACTTTTATTGAATTTAAGCATCACCAATCACCAAGGTGGGAGTTAAATTCGTGGTGCCAGTACACTAGCCTGGTGTCCTGGACTACTAGTTCACTGACATCACCAGTACACCAACATCTCCGTCTTAAATATTGGTTTAGCCAAAAGAAATATAAAAGGATCTCCCACATAGTGGGCTGGACTTTATGTGTTCCCAATGGGCATGTTTTCAGCAGGGAACTTTCCACCCATTCCCAAGCTGATCCACGTAATACAGAGTGGAGGTCAGGGTGGGGGTTTGAGTGTTTGGAGTCGGGGGCTGGAGGATTTGTGTTGGTGGTTGGATGCCAAGTCAACAGCCTGGCCATCATATTTAAATAAATAACTAAGGATCAATTGAGCATGTCAATGGCTCAGTTCATCCAAATATGATCTTGCCCATGCTGTAATATAGTTGACGTGGGCAGGTGTGCAGGGGTAACCAGCAAATTTACTCCAGCACTGCACATATTTTCTTTTGACACCCACATTTAACTCTCAATGATGAACTCTTCACAGTATTCATCAATTTGATCAGTAGTTTCACTGGTGACATGATCCCAGAAAATGACTTTGCTGAAGTGGAAAGTAGTTGGGAGAATCAGTAGTTCTGTCTTGCAGCCATATCTCCCACTCTACCAACAGAACCTCCCATCTATAACAGTATGGGAGTGGTAGATTTACCCTTTAATTTTCTTTTGAATTTATTCATTTCTATTGATTTAAGAATTGTTATCCCATTAAATGAAAACATGTAATACCAGTGAATTTAGGGCAAAACAATGCTATTCATCAAATTTTTTGAATACACTTTGTTAAAAAAAAAGCCTCACTCATTGGAGAGTGAGACAGTGCTGTGACACTGCACTTTTCAGTATGTAAGGTTCAGATGAAACTATAAATGTTGCATGTGAGGTGTTTGATTGATTTAAATTATTGAAGTTTTGCTGCATTGAGCACTGCCTTGTACTAGTTTGCAGCACCCAATCCACACACTGGGGATTTGACTGCTCTCATTGATTGCCATGGTTATCTGGTCTCAGTGTCTTCTGAGAGTTTATTTGAACTTGGTGGACTTGGGGGAGAACTGATGGTCCCTTGTGGATAGAGCACATTTCTCATCCTCCAAGGCCTCTTAACCAAGGATTTCAGTGCTGCAACAGAGAATCTTGCATCTTGGTTCCCCCATGTTGCGTTATAGCTGAGTGTTTTATAGGCAAGAATTGGTTGCAAATGTCACTCAGCAACTGATCTAGTCAGAATGCCTTTCCATTAGAATAAAGAGCAAAGAACAATACAGCACAAGAACAGGCCCTTCGCCCCCCCCAAGCCAGCGCTCTTTAATTACAGGATCCGTATCGCTCCATTCCCTTCCTATCCATGCATTCGTCCAGGTGTTTCTTAAATGCTGTTAATATATCTGCTTCCACCATCTCCTCTGGCAGCATGTTCCAGGCACTCCCATGCTTTGTGTGGAAAACTTACCTTGCATATCTCTTTTAGAATTCCCCCACTCCTAGTCGCACTTTGAACCTGTATCCCCTAGTAACTGAACCATGCACACTGGGGAAAAGCCTCATATTTTCCACTCTATCCAAGCCATTCACAATCTTATAAACTTCTATCAGGTTGCCCCTCAACTTCCTGCATTCCAGTGAAAACAAGCCTAGTCTATCCAAACTTTATTCATAGCTAAAATACCCCATATCAGGCAAAATCCTGGTAAACCTTTTCTGTGGTTTTAAGTGGTCGTGCTTTAACAGGTGTTAGCTACTCATGATCTTAGGCCTCCTCTGAGGTGGCAAATGGCCCACAGTGAAGTCTCAATTGACTCTATAGTACAATCATGTTCACAGGCAACTGAAATTTGACATCATGAGGGTCTTGTGATGCAATGGTTAACTGTATGTAGTTGTCCTACAGTTGATACTGATGTTGCAAAATGTTGAAACTGATCTTGCCTAGATAGTCAAAAAAAATCAATTCCTGTGTGGATTCTTTGTGCAAGATCTAAAAAGGTCATTTATACTCTGTGACCCACATACAATTATCTATCGCTGTCTGCAATATAACTGAGTCCAAGACATGTTGAATTGTTTGCCGATAATGAATTTTTCAGACTGTTACAATTCTTTAATTTCTAATATTGCGATTTGCAGACTCCTGGATTATCTGAAGAGTCAATCTTATTGAAAAAAGCTTCAAGTTATTCATGCTTATAAAAGAGAATTAGCTTCACATAATTAGTCAGAAAATAGTACTCAACAGTTACTAGATTCTGTGAATTCAATTCAAGCTTGAAAATTGAATTTACTTCATTTTAATATAAGTCGATCTTGGTTCCACTCCACAGACATTCATTTAATATATTTACATAAATTGAAACCTTTCACAGTGTTCTACAATTACCTTTTAAGTCAATTTTATTTCAGGGAGAACAGCAGACAAATTAACATTTTGCGATATTTTGCCTTGTTTTCAAACAGGAAACCATCAAAGTTAAAACATGTCCAACATCCCACCATATACGATGGGAATAATCTATCTATAGAAATACTGTGTGATAGTTTTAGGGTCAGGACATAATAAATACCAATGATTAATAAAGAAGAATGGGGTGTGCAAATGGACTATTTGTATCCTGGCTTATGCTGAGATAAGTGGCTGTAACAATATGCTTCTTAAATAGGCCTTACCGTCCCTGAATCCGAGGAAAGAAAATCATCAGACTTTTGGTTCCTGTTCCAGTTACCATTCAGAAATCTCTTTGGCAGAAAATCTCAATTGAACCCCGTTCCTCCACTAGCTTTTTATCACTCCAACGTGAATGGTTAGTCTGGTAAGGAACCTAATAAGAACCGAAAGAACTGCGGATGCTGTAAATCAGGAACAAAAACAAAGTTGCTAGAAAAGCTCAGCAGGTCTGGCAGCATCTGTGAAGGAGAAAACAGAGTTAACATTTCGGGTCTGGTTAGTTCTGAGGGAGTGTCACTGGACCCGAAATGTTAACTTTGTTTTTGTCCTTCACAGATGCTGTCAGACCTGCTGAGCTTTTCCAGCAACTTTGTTTTTGTTGCAAGGAACCTAATGATGTTGGCAGGATGATTAAAATAAAAATTTACCGGAACACGGACCTGGGAAGTGTAAACTGAGGACTATAAAGATGCAATTCTGCAGTGATAAACTATGCTTTTCATATCAATCATCATTTTCAGTTTCAGTCCAGGAAACTACAAAAGATGTAAAATGTTCTTAAGATTGAAAAATGCAGTATTGTTTTGAAATTGATTTATGAGACAGGAAATTTGACTCCTCACCAATCCCTGACCTTAAAATGTTAAGTACTAAATACTAAATCAGAAGAGCAAGAAACAACATTAAATTCTTGATAATGCCATCTTCCATCTTGATTAAGGGGCTTCACAAATACACTTTAAAAATAATAACAAGATTCTCTTGCATACAATTTGAAGTAACGCTGGCACAATGGCTCACTGGTTGACACTGCTACCTCAGAGCACCAGGGACCCAGGTTTGATTCCACCTTTGGGCGACTGACCGTATGGAGTTTGCACATTCTCCCTGTGTCTGCATGGGTTTCCTCCGGGTGCTCCAGTTTCCTCCCACAGGCCAAAGATGTGCTGGTTAGGTAATTTGGCCATGCTAAATTGCCCACAGTGTCCAGGGATGCCTAGGTTATGTGGATTAGTCATGGGAAATGCAGGATTACAGGAATAGGGTAGGGGGTTGGGTTTGGTTGGTGTGCTCTTCGGAGAGTTAGTGTGGACTCAATGGGATAAATGGTCCATTTCCACGCCGTAGAGATTCTATGATTTTATGATATTGAAATGTTAGGTTAGTTGGGCCACCCTTCAATTCTGCAAAACTCCAGAGAAATTTTTGAATTTACTGAAATGTTTTTGCAATTATAATCAGGTTAATAATCTGACCCTTTTACTGTTCTCAGTTGCATCTAAAGAGCTCACATGTCAGTTAATTCTTATCTCATATTATTTACCTAATATGGTTTCTGTCTCATATTCCAATATCAGATCATAGAACTGAAGATGGAAAGGTGATCCAGGAACAATGGCACACTCTATAGAATGGATCCGATTCCGCTTCCAGCAGCAACAAACCTACAGTGTCTCTGAAACAACACCATTGTTATCATCTCCATCATTGAATTCTCCAGCCAGGACACAAAAGTCAGCTGGTTCAAGCAACCAAAGAATTATCATTCCAAATAATGGAAAGTTTCCCAAAAACTCAGAAAAGCTAATGAAAAGCTACTTGAGCAACAAAATAAGAACCACAAAGTATACCTTCATCAACTTTCTTCCAAAGAACATTTTTGAACAGTTTTACAGGTAAACATCTCAGCTTAGCTGGCTCAACATTCTTAGTGACAACACAGGTATCTGCCAGGAGTGTTTAACATAAACCTTGATTACAATCACATAGCTAAGCTTTTTTAAGTATTTAAATGTGTTTGGATAGTGGAGCAGAAAGTGTCTCCCCCATGTGGAAAACCCAATGGCTAATTTTGCTTCATTGGCCAGCTTGGTACTTCCTCTGTCCTGTGTAGGCCAGCTTGGCATCTGCTTTCCTTGGCTCTCTCTCACTCTGTCCACTTTTGGACAATTCTTGATTTTGATACTCAGTATAAAGAGTTTAGTTTTCAGTACTTGATGTAATGGAGAAGTATTTCAATTAAGCTGGTATATTTGTTGCCAATTAGTTAAATTGAAAAAGGCTTAATGATTAAATGAATTTTAAATGTATTTGACTCCAGGACATATACCTCAATCATCACATTGAACTTTATTGGTACAAATAACTTTGCATTGGTTTCCAATGTTCAAAGTATCAGCAAATCCAATTCTTTCATCAGAATACTATCTTGTACTGAATTCTGATTAAAAATTATTGTCCGCAAATTTTAATTCTGTTTCAGTCCTCAAGAAGCTGCCTGATCTCTTCAGCATGTCCAATACTTTCAATTTGTCTTTCAGGTTTTTAGTTTCCAAATGTAGTGATTGTAGTGAGGTCAGCCAGGTGGACCTCATAGAATATGAATTCCCTGATTGGCTGTTAACCTGGTCCAATCTGAGAACTGGCTCTGAGGAAACTGGACCAGTATCATTAACTATGCACATGTAAATAAAGGGTAACTTGGTGATGGGATACCAGCCTCTGTGGAGTTACTTCACCATGGTCTCATTTTCTCTAGTTTTAGATCAAATTCTTTGCCATCTTCTTACATTTTGGAAATGGGTTTTTTGATATCTGAACATATACATTGAAATTATGCTGACATGCAAATTTTAAAGTCATGGAAATTGTACAGCAAACTCTTGTTTCTTTCAATAGTTTTCATCCTACCAATTAATTACTTATCCAGAGAGGACACCTTTAACAAATAATCAAATGCTGTTGAATATCTCACTCCTCATGCAGATTAGTCATTGAATACATTTTAAAAATGGGATATGACTGGTTATCCAATTTCTCAGACATGTTGTGACAAAGATTCCATTAAGGAAGAAATATAAAGATTTTGTTTTTCCATGCCCTTTCACATCCTAGGTTTGCCAATATTTACTTCCTGTTCCTGGCTCTTCTGAACTGGGTCCCATCTATTGGAGTTTTCCAGAAAGAGATAACCATGTTACCCTTGATCATTGTGATGTCCATTACTGCTATTAAAGATGGAGTTGAAGACTACAAGAGATACAGATTTGATAAAAAGATAAATCAAGCGAGGACACAGGTATTTGATTGGTACGTAATTTGTGATTCAATGCAAGGTAAATCTCAGGTTTAGTGAAAGATTTTTACATGACACAATTTATTGCTAGTCGTTGAGGGTGGTAAAATATGATTTAATGGTTGGCTGTTATATGATGGAATAATGAAGAATAGAACATCAAAGCTTATTATTGCCAATGTAAGGGAAGAGGATCTAAGATAGAGGCCTGGATTTTCCTGGAATCATATAACAACAAAGTCATATCCAAATAGACTGATAGATCTTGGATCTGGAATTCACATGCACATATCTGGCAGAATCATTTTGGACAGTGGAGCAGAAAGTGTCTCCCCCATGTGGAAAACCCAAATGTGGCAAAGGCATTTAGTGATACTGAGTGTCTGAGAGTTGAAAAAATCTTTCCTAGCAGATTGAATAGATCTTTTTTGTCATTAACCAGCATTATTAATGCCCAGGTGTTTTCTACAAACTATTATTATGACAGTGAGAGTTGGAGTTGAGCTCCTCACCATCATAAGGTCAGAAACGGAAATGTTCACTGATGATTGCACAATGATCAGCACCAATTATAACTCCTCAAATACTGAAGCAGTCCATGTACAAAAGCAGGAAAACATGGACATTATCCAGTTTGGGCAGACAAATGGCACAAAAAAAAATTGCACTACACAATGTACCAGACAATTACTTCTCCAACAAGGGCAAATCTAACCATCCCCCTTGACATTCAATGGCATAACCGTCACTGAATCCGCAACTATCAACAACCTTGGGATCACAGAGTCTAGGAATCCTGCAGTGAGTTACTCACCTCCTGATTCCCAAAAGCCTATACACAAGGTGTGATGCAATACTCATCTGGATTAGTGGAGCTCCAACAACACTCAAGGAACTTGAGAACATCTGTGACAAAGCAGCCTGCTTGACTTGCACCATATCCATGAACATTCAATTCCTGTACCACTGACACTCTTGTAGCAATAGTGGGTACCATCTGCAAGATGTACTCCAGAAATTCACCAAGGCTCTTTTCACAGCACCTTCCAAAATCAACAATCACTCCATCTACAAGTGCAAAATCAGCAGATACATGGAACACCACTACTTGCAAACTCCCCAAAGCCACTCACCACCCTGACTTGGAAATATATCATCATTCCTTTAGTGTTGCCAGGTCAAAATTCTAGAACTCCCTCCCTATTGACATTTTGGATCTATCTACACCAAACAGACTGCAATAGTTCAACAAGGTAGCTCACCACAACTTTCTCAGGGCAGCTGGTGATATGTAAAAATGCTGGCCCAATGATGTCTACAGATCATAAATCATTTTTTAAAGTTTGATTGGCATCTTCAAGATGTTTTGAAAGGATTAGTTGTTTTTGATGCAGTGTTATGAATACAAATGTTTATTTTATAAAAGATTAAGAACTTGAAGGGAATTAAATTTGTTGAATGGTCTTTCAGGCATGGGAGCTTTTTTATATAGGTAGGAATGTCTGGAATGAATATTTTGTCCTTTATTATATTTCATCGGAGCATAGGCCCTGAGTTCATGAGGTGACAGAATAGGCATATATTTCCTCTAAGTTGGCATAGGGGCTAAATTGTCCATGGGTGTTGGTCAGGGCATGAGGGACCAGTGAGAGAAGTCATGCACTCTGGTGCTTTGCCTATTCCTGGCTCCTTATTCTCCTTACACACCATTTTAAGCCTCCCCATCAAATCTTTCAGGTTCTATGTATGCAAACTGTTCTGGGATAGTCAGAACGAGTTGAATAATATTCAAGGATCCTGGAAGATTTAATCTGCTGGGACAAGGAGAAGTGAGCTTTCGGAAAGCTGGGAGTAATTTAGGACTTAATTTTGAGTGCTACATATCTATTGAATTAAAAAGTGTAAGCATATTCCATATAATACAAAGTAAAAATGCTTCAGAGCATATTTCAGTTGCATTAGTTAATGCAAAGGCACCTTTTCTTGAGTTTGGGATATTAGTTGAATGTTAAATAATGTTTAGTTAAATTGATTTAACTTTTGCTGCCCAAAGATTATAAAACTTGAAACCCTGTCTTGGAATTCTTTCCATTGGTTACTGCAAAATTCATACCTTAAAAAATGTTACTGATACTTAGAGAAATCTTAACTACTATATCCAACTGGAGACTATGTGGGGATGCATGGGCAAGAGAGAGTATGGAGGGTGATGGTAGGGATGAGCAAGGTAGGCTAGAAGGAAGGAAGGAAATACGACAGGTTTCTGCTCCTCATTGCTGTTTTCCAATTCTTGTTGGAGAAAACTTGCATTTTTTGCCTAGTGCTAATAAGGACAGGTTCAGCTGTAACATTCTTTATGAAACAAAAACTGCTGCCATTCATTGCATAGGCTGACACAGGGGGAGTGACCATTCTAAATCAAGTGCATAAGATTACATTTGCTGGTTGAACTCCATGCAAATGTGAGAAAAATTACAAATTGTGTGAAGAAAAGTTTCTTGTACTTGAAAAATTGATAGGGTACTCCAGAAGAACAGGTAATGATTGCTTATTTTATATGTTGGTATGGGGAGTTCACTCTGCTGGAGTTATAAAACATCTTCAAGTTTTGTACAGATTACAGGATGCATATTACAATTCCAATACTACAATAACCATGTGTCCCATTTTATCTACACTTCCCACAGTCTTTGTAGGCGTTGTCCATTCCTCATCCAAGGTCCTTAATTGCATGGTTTCTAGCTATGAACTTTGACAGTCTGGATTCCTAGTTTGTTAGCTCTCAAATGCTTCTCATTATTGACTATATGGCAAATGTTTTAACCCATAACTGACTTTTAACCCTGTCAATGATTGCTCATTCAACATCCAGATTTATTTTGCTGAAAAAGAATAATAGATTCAGCCTGATTAGAAGATAGTTATATTTAGATTATCAATTTACTTCTGGCTTGTAAATCAAAATTTTTGTATTTGAACACCCAGAAACTAGAAAAGGAATTGCACATTTTAAAGGTTTTTTTTGCTTTGTCATTCATTTGCGCTTGAATGAATATAAAATATTTGAATGGTGTTTTGGTGTAACATTATTTGAATTGTTAAATTAAAATATTCTTCAGAAAAATAATTGTTCAATTGAAGCTATAATTTAAAAGGATATTTCTTTAACCCTGCCAAAGATTGACATGATATTGCATTATGATAAACACGGGGCATACACTGTGCCCTTCACCAAAAGCTGTTAATCCCTATTTCCTGTACAACGTGAACATAAAATAAAACATAGCACAGTCAACACAGTGATTATACCATATCAAATGGGCTTAGAAAGTTGAGTTCCTCATTTATTTCATTTCATCACTGTTTAGTTCAACCAACTTGTCTTCCACATTACATGAAGTGTCAAGGCAAAATGGTTGAAAGAGTGACGTTAGTCATGCAAGGAACAATATTTGTCATTTCCTTGTGGATTTGCCTAGCCAAGTGTCAGAGATGGATATGCTGATTTCATCACAATGCTCTTCATTTATTTTAAGCATATTTTGCATAAATAATGAGCCAGTATATCTACCTTTCTTTCAAAACAAATTAAACAAACGGCAGTTTTGTTTGTAACTTGGAGTTGAGATCATATCTCATTCACCAATGTTATAATACTTTAGGAAAGCTCAGAAACACATTCAGACATTTTTATTACATTTAAGTCACTATATAAATGCACATTTTTGATGCTTCGTGATGAGTACGATATGTGAGTTCTTTTTTTTTTTAAAATTGCAAATCAATTTTTTGAAAACTTTCGAAGCAAATTATTTCACCCGATCTTGCAGCTTAACTAGGAATAAAACTCCAACTTCAGCTGGCATACTGCTTTTCACAATACTTAACAATTAAATCATGTAAACCAACAAAAGCATGTGATCAACTCATTAGAAGGATAATATATCTTGTTGTGTTTTAATCCTGTCTTTATTAAACATGATAGTCTCCAAATTACCATCAACATCATCATTGGGAATCCACCCTGGGAATTCACAACAGTCAGTTACAAGGTCAAATTAACCTATGACAGTGAAACAAGGTGTAGCAAATCCGTATCAGAGATAGTAGGAACTGCAGATGCTGGAGAATCTGAGATAACAAGGTGTAGAGCTGGATGAACACAGCAGGCCAAGCAGCATCATAGGAGCAGGAAGCTCCT
>NC_063343.1:49092667-49119635 GCF_021869965.1 Rhincodon typus | reverse complement strand
AGGAGCTTCCTGCTCCTATGATGCTGCTTGGCCTGCTGTGTTCATCCAGCTCGACACCTTGTTATCTCTGTAGCAAATCCGTAGCCTATTACAACTGAGCCAGTTTTTATTTTTTGCTGATTTGGAAAATATCGTCACATATTTAATTTTAAACCAAGTGAGGATGGCAGTGGGTCTAAGGAATAAGTCTCTGAAAAGAAACAAGGTGCATGCACACACTTCAAAAATATATATGAAAGAGAGAAGTTATTTGTTTTGATAATATAAATGGGTTTCCTGCAAAATTAAACTAGAAAAGCAGGTTAAGCTCACAGGAGATTCCTGATCCAGGTTTGTGTCCACTGGCAAGAGCCCAGGAAGAAGCTGTCAATCTGCAAAATCTTACTTGGGCAATTAGGTTGAAATCTTTTAGGGCTCTGACCAACATGGGCAATTGTGAGATGTCTGACAGAATCACATGACAAGTGTAGCGAAGTCCATCCTGATGTCAGATTAGTTTGCTCCACCTTTCACATTTTTCACAAGTAGTGTGGAGAGATTCTCATCAGGCAGTGGTGAGAGGCCAATTAACACTCATTTTTGATTGTTAAACATTTTTTTTTTAACATCGCAACCCTTCACTTTAATATTTGGATTTCCAATTCACCAAACTTGCCAAGCCAGCTAGTCATTAGGAAAACTCAACAAGGAAACCAGAGCAGATATCTGACAAAGTCAGCTCACAACTTGCTCCAAACCACCTCCATGTTGAATGCAGGGAAGCAACACCTCAGAGATTGGTAATATAGAAAGATGAGTATTAATGAAGTGAGATGAGCTATCGACAAAGTTTAACAATAATGCCTCTTAATCAGAGTCCTACCTCTACCCAGTGAGGAAATTGTCACTTTGCATGTGAAAAGCATAAAAAATGACGCAAAATGCTCCCAGTGCCAACACAGCCCTTGCCAGACTGCTCACATGATTCAGACACAAGTCGTGCCAGAACTGGCATTGCTTAGGCCCCTGTAAGACTCCGTTCCATGGTTCCTTTGACATGAACAAGAAAATTTTCTGCTGTCCTTCACAGTAATCCGTCAGTATATGACAGTTTGATTACCTTTCAAGTAACTGTGGTAACTAAACACATTCCTAAAAATTGTTTAGTTTGCTTAAACCTAACATAAATAGCAAAGTAAGAGAAAAGCAAGGCAACATGAAGATGAGTCATGATACATGAAACTCAGAATATTCAGTGCTGTTCTGAAAGGCATGTTGGAATGCTACTAAGATGACAAGAAGAAGGACGCGATTGGAATTGTTGTAGAGACCACGGGTTGAGTCTTACATTCATTTTTTGTCAAAGTCACACTAAATTTTTGGAGGAATACACATTTTAAAACCTAATGAGTTTTCTCTTTTTATCTTACCAAACTTTACTCATTAATTTCCTAACCCACCCTGATGGCACCTCTCATGTCCAATTTCTACACCATCTTACCATGCAGTCTTCTCAGAAAACACACCAGCCAGAAATTTCCACCCAACGATCAGCATCCCTTCCCTGCACCATTTTTGAAAAGCCGCTCTACACCTGGATAAGTATTGACAAACCAACATCGCCCCTCAGTGGCAATGTTATGGTACAGCAGCTAGAAAGCTCTGCTGCCCATGGCAATGGCTGACATCTCCTTGCACATTAAATCCTATTCTCTCACCCTAGTCACTGGTTACTTTTCAGACCATGTAGTTTATCGATTTGCTACACCATCTCTTCTAGAAACCCTCTCTAAATCTGAGCTATAGTGTCCCCAGTGTCCACTGGAGACCTGTATCTTGTCATTTTCCAGTGGGGGAATATCACACATGCAAGCAATTGGGCATGTATAAACATGAGCTTTTATTTATAGCTCCCAAAGGGAACACAAACAAAACTAATCGAGTCTGAACTTAGACCAAAAGTGCAAAACAGATTTTAGCCAACAAGTATTGTACATTCCTTGATTGGCTGCTGCAACCAGTCTCATTTGTTATTATGATATTCATGAGGTTTTGTCTGGTTGTAGCAGCTGACACAGCTGAGCTCTGTCATGGACAATGGGAGCTACCACCTTTCTAGGTTCCCCGTACAAAATTGCCCCATTCTTCCAGTTCCTCAGCAACCAGAATATCGCCTCATTCTCAGCTCCAATTGTGCAGAGCAGGATGTTGAGGCATAGTCTGTCCTGACTATATTAGAAAGCCCTTTCATCAGAACATTCCAGGCAGTGGAAGTACATCTTCAAGAGCCCTATCGCCTCCTCCACCATGGCCCTTGTCCAAGTATTAAACCTGTGCTCCACATCCATCAGGGAATTACACAATGCTCTAGTAGACCATGGTTACAGTGGGTAGCCATTGTCACCCAGTGAGCAGCTTTATAAGACAGCCAGATCCTTAAATGCACCAGGCATGCAAGATTAAGGACCTCTGTGCTTTGCATCCTCTTTGCCAGCATAGAACTGCTTCTGAGCTGATTTGTCCTGCTCCTCCTGTCTCTGCCTTTACTTTCTTAGGTAGGCAGCCTCAGAGACCAACATGCCACCAGCAGGGGGGCTATCACTCTCAGTGGAAAGGACCTACATTGAGGACATGAGGAGCAAAGGAGTTCTAAGATCTTAGAATAGGCCATGGTGGCATAGCCTGCAGATGCAGGCTGAGCACATTTCACTTCACATTAGGACATGCTGGACATGGATAACAGGGGGATATTTCCCCTTCATTCACCTCCTTTCAGCATCAGCAGATGTGGCAACTTGGTGAAGGAGCCTTGCTGGCTGATACCACTGAATGCTATGGAGAAGGGAATGTTTGCAGCACTCCATCACCCTTCGTATTCCAAACCCACATCAACCATTCAACTTCTCACTGTATTGAGTACAGGTCATTGTAAGACTCACATGACCAATGTCGCCCCCACCCCCTCCAAGGCCTTCACGTCCACTTTAACCTCACCCTATCCTGCCAACCAATTTCCATCCATCTCTCCATGCTGGAGACACATTGCATTGAGTATCCCATCTGGACATGTTCCCAACTGCTTACAACTTGACGATATCCACCCTGCTCCTCTGTGCCGTCGTTTTGGAGGTCATTGTGATGGTCACAGTCAATATCTTCCCCACCCTGTACCTCTCATCCCCTTCAATGTTCCATATACTTGCATTCACCTTGAGCTTTCCCTGTCCCCATTCCTATCCCAACCTCAAAAACTGTCTCGACTTTACCACCCCAGCTTGAACTCACCTATTCCTTCTGGCAGTGAACGCCCTGCTATCCCTACTGACGCTGCTTTCACCACGATTGAAGGACCAACACTCAGGATTGCAAACATCCCTGACTTCCAGTTGACTTTGATGAGTAGCCCCTAGACATGACTGACCATTAACCACTATCTTTGTAGCTCCCTGAATTATGGCAGGTGATTCCCCTGAAGGCTCTATAAAACTGACTGTTACCCACTCATCAGATTGTAGTTGGACAGATCTCCTGACTGTGACTGTTCCAAGAGGAAGACTGACCGTGGCCAAGCCCCTGGACTTTATGTGGACTATGTCCTTGGACTTTATGTGAACTTGGACCCCTGACCAACAACAACTCATCCTTGACTGTATTGAGGACCAGTGGCCAGCAATTTCCAACATGGCCATTTGGTTGAATGAACGTGCTGTCCATTAGCTGCACAGACAGCTGGCATGAGCTGTAGTTGTTAGATTGACATCTCAGTGTGTCGCTCATCAAGAAAACTCCAACCCCAACCCACTGGACAATTTTCTACTGACAAGCAGCCTGTCTGTGAGTCTATACAAAACAATACCTCACTATGGCAGCATTGAGAGCCTTTAGGTCTGGCTGAAGTGCCTATGCACAAATAAGCATGGCATGGCGTTGCAAGGCATGGATGATGCAAGCATGCAGGTAGGCACTACGTGAGCAAGTGCTTAAAGACCAAAGGCACTGTTAGTCTGAACCATGAGCTTGTTGCCTGTCTGTATGAACAAAGTGTTCCCGCTGTAGCCTTCCAGTGCTAGTTGCCAGTGCGCCCTGCAGTGCAAGAGTGGTCTTCATGGGTGGCCTGCCAGTACTGGAGAGGTGCAAAGAAAGTGATGAGAGGTTGCAGGATGTCACATGTCAGTGTTCTTGGAGGGAAGGTTCATGTGGCTTGGACTGATGGAATGTACCATGGGCTATAGTTTGTTCATTGCTAATGTGGAAGTACTTGGAGCAAGCGACTTTGCCTTCCATGTTGCCATTCCCAATGTTGAACTTGTGTGGCGAGTTTGGTAAGATAGGAGGGATTTTAGTAAGGTGAGTTAGTCTGATAATGAAGTGTTTTAAAAGTGTTGTTCCCTGTCAACTGGCAAATTATCATTGTAAGATTCCAGCCTAGGTATATCACATATCTAAAAAAGATTAAAGAATGACCCGATGAGTATCATGTAGATCATTTCACTGAGAGAGGCAATCAGACAAAGAAAGCACATGAGAAACCCCTGATAGTACAACTTCCTACCATGGAGCCGTGGAAAAGTCAGAAAATTAGTGAAATTTGAAATAAATGTAAAGTTTGCCAATATCATGGAATCCACTGAGGCAACAAGATGAGTCAAGGTGTTCGATTAAAACAAATCAATCAAAGTCACAGCTCCAACCATTAAATAGAATTGGTCATCAAAATCAAAGGTCATGTTTGACATGGTCAGAGATGTCAAGAGAGCAAAGTCATGCTAATGGAAGGAGATACTAAGACAGAAAGCAAATTAGACCAGACAGGTTATTTGAATGTATTTAGGAAAGAAGAAATAAGTTGTTCTCTTCATTATTTATTTTCAAATGTTGTTTTTGTTGAACGTTTATTGGTGTTAAGGAAATGCTTTTGTTTTAATTTAAATTATTCTGGCAGCATCCATCGTACATTCTTTGTTTATGATTGCTGTAAGAATAAGTACGTGACTCAAGGAGTGGTTATGTTAGTTTTGTGGTGTTGTATTTTTTGATCAAGTATAATTTTACATTTTAATGTTGAATTTTTTTAAGCATTACAGAGAAAAGAGACACTTTTTGAGGCATTTTATCAGTATGCATGTTGCAAATCCTACAGTTCTATATTCTGTAAGTTTGACCTTATCAGTAACCTCATAAATAAGGACCAGCCATTTGTTCACCCTACAAATGTGATGCTGAAATGGGTGTTTCAAGGTCATCTGCAGGATAATGGCTACCCAGATGAGACTATTTCTCGCTGTCTAGTGTGTATTAAAGGCCCTTAGGCAGCCTCCCTTTGTCCTGAAATGTGCCTAGTCTGTCTCAGATTGCCCTGATAGTAAGATGTCCCAAAGGTTAAGCAACAGGTGAACTAACTGTGTCATACTGCTGTTCTGCAAGAACAAGTCAAGTTGTGTTCACCACTAATAGGATGCCGCTGTCAAGCCAAAAAGGAATTCCAAAGAAGTATAACACAGATTAATAATGCAGTGTATGAATTTAAGTGCTAGTGTGATGCCAAGTATGCAGGTCTAAAGACTGGGCAAATCATATTCTACAGCATATTGCTTCAGCTGCTCACAACAAATAAGGCAGTGACAGTACCCATTCAGGCTGCACTGCTTGGACAACATTTGTTGGATAATCCTGAGCATGTGAAGAGTTAAACAGTCAACCAATTTAGGATTTTCAATCGAGCTCATGGTATGGCATACTTCTGTGTACCAGAAACTACATAAATAATGCACAGGACTCTGTCCTTCGCACACCAAAAGAAAATGTGCATACATTGTGCCTGCTTCAACTCAACAAAATAGGTAACACCATTCACTGATTCTCAGGACAATACCCTGACCAATCAGGGTCAACCTACCTAAACTAAAATTGAAACAAAACCTGACAATTATCATTAACTGGTGCATTTTCTATGTCAATCTCTCTACCAATCAGAGTCAAATTATGAACCAAACTGTACACTTCATTAATGCACTGTAAAGGTTGGCTTACCCCTTGAATTGGTATTTTTGTCAACTGTCCTGATGAATGCAAGACAAAAAAATTTGACAAAATATATAGTTTCAGAGATAGTAGGAACTGCAGATGCTGGAGAATCTGAGATAATAAGGTGTAGAGCTGGAAGAACACAACAGGCCAAGCAGCATCAGAGGAGCAGGAAGGCTGATGTTTTGGGCCTAGACCCTTCTGAAGAAAGTTGTCTGAAGAAGGGTCCAGGCCCGAAATGTCAGCTTTCCTGCTCCTCTGATGCTGCTTGGCCTGCTGTGTTCATCCAGCTCTACACCTTGTTATCTTATGACAAAATATATACTTTTGCAGCAATTTTCCAATGTAGTATGAAACAACAATTTGGTGTTTATTTTAAAGTGGGGCGAGAGTGTCGTATCACAGCGGGTCAGGCAGGATCCATGGAGAGAGAGCAAGCTAACATTTCGAGTCGAGATGATATGACTCAGAGCAGACATGAAGTCCATTCTCATACTCTGATCAATTGGTCTATCAGCAGCCCTTCTCCGTTAGCAGTCCACTCTCTCTACTATTGTATAAATGCTGCCACCGTCACACTTCACATCACTTCTGATGAAGTGTCATCTAGACTTGAAACGTTAGCTTGCTCGCTCTCCATGGATGCTGCTGCGATTTCCAGCATTTTTTGTTTTCAGTACAGATTCCAGCACCTGCAGTAATTTGTTCCTAAAAAGTGTAGTTTGTTGCAAGACGCAAGTACTTTGTTCACATTCTCATTTCTACTGCTTGCTGCATTAAGGAGATGGAAATCAATTAATTCAATAATAACTGCCTACAGCTGATCATGTGGATACCTGACTCAAATCAATTTACCACAATTGATATAAACTTGGGAACAAAAAAGAATTAAATAAAAGTTGTGTTGAAACTGAATTATAAAGGGACAACTTCTGAAATAAGACTCATTTTAAACCAAAACTTAATTTTGGAACAGAAACATTAACGACCATTTCCCCAAATCTCTACAATTGGAAAATATTACATTGATGTTGAAGGGGTAAAAGGACAAACCTGAAAAACATAAGCCAATTAGTCTCTAGCTGTGGCTAAGTGAACACTTATAAATTCATGGACTGATTAAAAACATTTGGCGTTGATTGTTAAAGCTCGAGGTAATTTGATTCATCTTTTGAGAATTGCTGCAAACAAAGGTATATTGAAGATTGTATATTTGGATTTAATAAAATGTTTGCTTAGGCATCACGTTCAAGATGTATTTGAAAGTTAAGAAAAGTGAAATTGCTTAGAGCAATGTCTATGTGACAGAAGTCAAACAGGAATAATATTTTCTTTCAATCGGCCAGGTGTGCTCTGTGGTATCACAAATTCTCTTGTCTTTACTCTCCTTCTGTAAATGTCAACAGCCCAACCCCGCAATGAATCCCATGCAAGCTCATTTTAATACATTATAATGATGGTCAGTGATGCTGAAGGTTGGAGATTCCTACTTTTAACTCTTCAAACTCAAGTTACAGCAAAATATAGAAGATGCTGCAGTTTCCAGAATGAATTGAGAGAGGAGGATTTGCAACGTTTCTAATCTAGAAATGTGAGTGAGCTATATTTGCAATTTTTGTTTGTCATTCTGCCAGCACAGTCTGTTGGTTACGTTCTCTTGTGTCTGATAAGTGTGAGGCTGTGGAGAGGTTTGTATCCTTCCTGGTGAGGACTTCTTCTGAGCATATCCTGGTATGCTTTTTGTCAGGGAGGGAAGGAGAACTGAATGCCTTTCCAATTCCTTACACACTTTCTTCTTTCTACACACTCACCAAGGATGTCAAAGAGGATCATTAGTGCACTTTATTAAAGAGGCAATAAGGCTTCAATGCAAACTTGCAACCCCATTCAACTGACTGCACTGATCTCCCTTGTCTGTAAGAATAATTCATTTACCTTTTAAGGCTGTGGATCCCTCCTGGCAGTCACAAAAATCCCTAATATTAGTTGAAATGCATTATCGAAACGCATTTGACAATTGACTGGAACACTTTATGGCAATAGTGGTGGAATCCTGTTTTGTGTCACGGCATGGCGACAACAACATAGTCATTCAGCATTACCGGGTAGTTGATTTTCCACAAGCCCAAAATGCAATTGATAATACATATATTCCTTTCTGGTCTCTTACAGAATGCCCCTTGACCCATTTCAATATGGGATATATTGCAAGCTGTCAACATTCAAAACTCAGCTCTTTGATATGATTTTATTCCTGAAAGATAAATCATATTATGTCCTATGGATGATAAAATCTTTCCTGATTATTATGGACCTACTGAATGACATTAACAGCAGCAGACAAGTTCTGCAGTTAAATATCTTCTAGTTTAGTTATTGAGACACCATTGAAATCTTAAAGGGATGCTTTTGCTGCATAGATTAGATAATACAATATAATAATACAATACAATACAACACAGGAATAGGCCCTTTGGCCTCCAAGCCTGTGTCAATTCCTAGTCCTTATTTAGACCTGCTACTTATTGCCCATACGTGGTTTCTATCCCTCTGTTTGCCTCCCTTTCATACATCTATCAAGATACACCTTAAATGTTGGTAACATGCCTGCTTCCTCCACCTCCACTGGCAGTGCGTTCCAGGACCCATCATCCTCCGTGTGAAAAATTTTCCTTGCACTTCTCCCCTAAACTTTCCCCCTCTCACCTTGAGCCTGTGCCCTCTTGTAGTTGACCTTTCCACCCTGGGAAAAAGCCTCTGACTATCCACCCTAACAATGCCTCTCATAATTTTGTAGACTTCTATCAGGTCACCCCTCAACCTCCATCTTTCCAGTGAAAACAATCCAAATTTATCTATTCTCTCCTCATAACTAAAACCCTATAGACCAGCAACATCCTGATTAACTTTCTCTGCACCCTCTCCAAAACATCCATGTCCTTCGGGTAGTATGGCGACCAGAACTGCGTGCAATATTCCAAATGTGGCCTAACTAAAGTATTATGCAGCTGTAACATAACTTGCCAACTTTTATGTTAGATGCCCTATCCAATGAACGCAAGTGTGCTGTATGCCTTCTTGACCACTTTATCCACTTGTGTTGCCACTTTCAGGGATCTGTGGCATGTACTCCAGATCCCTCTGTATGTCAATGCTCCTAAGGTTTCTGCCATTCATTGTATAGTTCAAACCTGAATTTGTTCATCCAAAATACATCACTTCATATTTGTCCGGATCAAATTTCATTTGCCATTTGTCTGTTCAAATCTCCAATTTATCTATATCCCGCAGAATTCTTTGACAATCCTCTTCACTATCCGCAATTCCACCAATTTTGCTGTCATCTACAAACTTACTAATCAGACCACCTACATTTTCTTCCAGATCTATATATTTATATATTACAAACAACAAAGGTCCCAGCACTGACCCCTGCAGAACACCCCAAGTTGCTGATCTCTGAAAAGCACCCTTCCACTTCTTCTCTCTATCTTCTGTGACCAAGCCAGTTTTATATCCATCTGGCTAGCTCACCCCAGATCCCATGAGACTCTACCTTCTGTACAGCCTGCTATGGGGTACCTTATCAAATGCCTTACTAAAGTCCATGTAGACAACATGATTGCCCTTCCCTCATCAATCATTCTTGACACCTTCTCAAAAAACTCAATCAAGTTGGTGAAACATGACCTTCCCCACACAATCCCATGCTGCCTATCACTAGCAAATCCAATTGTTTCCAAATGTGAATAAATGCCATCCCTCAATATCTTCTCCAACAGCTTCCCACCATTGATGTCAGGCTCACTGACCTGTAATTACTTCGATATTTTGGTTTCCCTTCTTAAATAAAGGAACAACATTGGCCATTCTCAATCCTCTGGAACCTTAACTGAAACCAAAAAGGATGCAAAGATATCTGTTAAGGCACCAGCTATTTTCTCTCTTGCCTCCCACAGTATCCTGGGATAGATCCCACCTTGCCCTGGGTGCTTGTCTGCGCAAATGCATTTCAAGACACCCAACACTTCTCGATGTTCACATGCCTAAGTGTATTCATATGCCTTTCCCTAACAGCAACATCCTTCACACCCCACTCTTTGGTAAAGTACTCATTAAGGATCTCACCCAATTCCTCTGGCTCCACACATAACCTTTCTCCTTTATCTTTGAGTGGGCCTCCTCTTTCCCTAGCTAACCTCTTGCTCCTAACATATGTATAAAAAGTCTTGGAATTCTCTTTAACCCTGCTGGCCAACAATATTTCATAGCCCCTTTTGCCCCTCCTAACTCCCCGTTTGAGTGCTTTCCTACTTTCTCTATATTCTTCAAGTACTTCATCTGTTTTTTTGTTGCTTGGACTTTAGGTTTGTTTCTTTTTTTAATCTAAGCTGATAATTTGCCCTGTCACTCCAAGGTTCCCAAAGCCTACCATTCCTGTCCTTCATTTTCAGAGAAACAAGCCTGTCCTGCATTCTAAGCAACTGATCATTAAAATGCTCCCACATGTCAGATGTGGATTTACCCTCAAATAGCTGCTCCCATTCCACATTCTGCAATCCTTGCCTAACTCAATTACAGTTAGTCTTCCCCAATTTAACACCTTCATCTGAGGTCCACTCTAGTCCTTAACCATAAGTATCCAAAATGCTCCTCCACTGAATTTGATCACCTGGCCGAGCTCATTTCCCAATACCAGGTCCAGTCTGGCCTCTTCTCTCATTGAACCACCCACATACTGTTTCAAACAAAACCCTCAATATTGGAGAAGTTAAAATCACCCACCACAACAACTTTGTTAATTTCACATCTTTCCAAAATCTGACTAAGGATCTCTTCCTCTGTCTCCTGCTGGCAGCTGGGAGGTCTGTAGTACAATCACAGCATTGTGATTGAACCCCTCCTATTCCTGAAGTCCATCTATAATGCCTTGCTGTAAGATCCCTCCAGGATGTCTTCCCTCAACACAGCTGTGTTATGCTCCCTATCCAGTAATGCAACTCCCCCACCTCTTTTGATTCCTCCTCTGTCTCTTCTAAAACATCGATATTCTGAAACATTAAGCTGCCAATCCAATGCCTTTTTCAACCATGTTTCTATGTTAGCATCAACATCATAATTGTATGCATGAATCCAGGCCCTCAGTTCATCCATCTTACCTGTGATACTTCTTGCATTGTAACAAATACAGTCCAAGCCTCCAAATCGGCAACCTCTCCCTGACTGTTATGCTTCTTAGCTATAGTTGCCTTAGTCTCAAGCTCCTTCCCAAGTACCTGTACTTACTGACCAGCCGTTCTGGTTCCCACTCCCTTACCACAGTAGCTTAAACTAGGAAGGCTCTGCAGTATTCTACAGATCATGTGTCTTCTTTGCTTTGACCAACTTGAGTAAGACCCTTTTCACTAGCAATGCAATTGATTCCATGGCCTCTACACTTCCACTCAGAGTTTGGAGAAAGTTAAAAGAAATTTATACAGAACATCACTGAGGCTTGGTTTGATTTGTTGCAATGAATAATTGAGATAGGCAGTGTCACATCTTAAGAGAAAATTGGATGAATATTTGAAGCAGAGAAAAGATGTAGAGACGAAGGGAGATGTGAGAGCAGCGGGATTAGTTCGGGAAGACTGGAGTTTTCATAAGCTCAATAAACCAATTGCTGGTTCATGTCCCATGAATTCATGGCTCAATAATATCAGGAAATGGTGTTGAAAGGAATTTTGAGTTGACTGCTCCAGGTGAAGATTGAACACTCTCACATGCTCGCTGACCACCTAATTTCCTGTGCAGTAGATTCCATGATTTTACTTTATTCTAAAGCTCTGGAATTTGTGTGATTTATGACAAATGGAAAATTCTGTTTACTTGTAAAATTATCCAACACTTTCTGAGATTTGGCATTCAGTGGGAACATAAATGTATATCATGCCTGTAGTGGTAGTGCCTTCAGTGATTCAGTTGCACTCATGTCTCTGAGTCAAAAGGTTGAGAGTTGAAGTTCCATTCCACAGACTTGGCAAGGAAAATCTAAGTTGGTGTTAGTGCTGCCACTTTTCAGATGAAACTTTAAGGACATGGTCCATGTACCCTTTGAGATGGATATAAAAATATCCCATAACATTAGTCAAAGAAGAGCAGTGGGATTCCATTTCCATATTGTCTTATTAAGGACCTTCTCAGTACAAATATTGTAAAGTTATGGAGCTGTTTCTCCTGATCTAAGAAAAATTTCCGGATGATGGTACTGCTACTGGATCCAGACTCCACAAGGATCAGAGATGTGCCCAAAGTTGATTCTTAATGGGAGGTAGCCAATAATAAAGCTACTTCAATGTCCAGTTAAGGATAGTGAGTGGACTCCTGAAGTGGAAATGCTGAAAACATAGGAACTCGTTAGCGGAACAAGCTCTCACCATGAGACCAGTGAGCGCACTTCAAAGGACTTCTGATGAATAGGCAAGCAGTTGCCATTTACTGACCCTCACCTCTTCACCAGACATGATGCTTCTACCTCCTGCTGTGATGCTGTCTCCCTTTACCTGCCGGGGTGGAGTGCTTGCTGGTAGAAATGCTGACACTATATTGGGGTGGAGTGGGTGGGGTTCCATGCACTCTTCACAAGAACATCCAGAACTCAGTTCAATCGTTTAGTATTGCAGGTAAATTAAGCTAAATGTCTGCCTGATCCTTCTGGATGGGCAATCACTTTCAATTCATGTCTGAAAAAAATACAAGGAGGCAGGGGCCTGTGGGAAATCTAGAGTGGTACAGAACCTCCATGTACTTTTTCACCATTTGTAAATCTGTCTGTTCAGTGCCACTATGATTCCACACCTGCAGAACAAAATGGACATTATTTCAAATTTCAGGCAATGATATGCTTAATCCATTTCATCAACTGTCTTTAAATCTTCCCCTATGTTATTACCCCAATTGTTTATTTGCAAAGCTTTGGTCAAAAGCAATCGATTTATACACAAACCATTTTAATCAATATGTTTTAAAATGTGAATTAATATTGAGGATAATAATTATCCGCAAAGGTCATGTGTTGAGATTGGGTTCATTTCTTCTTTCCATCATAACTTGTCTGACTTAACTTTCTTTTCCTCTTATTAAAAGCTTGACTAAAAGTATTACTGCTGTGATAAAAGGCCAGGATTTTGTCATCAATATTGAATGGCAGCACTTCTGTGACATGGGTTCCATTTCTTTCTGACATTAATTTTGTTCCAATATCAGCTATAAGAAATCTCTTAACATTTATTAACAGTGATGTCATTAAGTAGACCAAACAGTCAATCACAATGACAGATTCTCTCAGTCATCCAAAAGAAATAAAAGGCAAGGATTATCTGTGATGGGACACACACATAGGGTTATGGTGATAGCTGAAATGTGATCGACTAGAAAAAATATTTAAAATCTTTGTATTTCTTCATCCCAATAAAAAGTCTTAATATTCCACAATTAAATTTATTTTCAGAGCTAGAGTTGTTCAATAGTAATTGTGACTTAGTAAGCCCTTAAAGGCAAAGTTGTACCTCATTTAATGCTTTCTAGTGTTACTAAAAGTGTAAAAGGCAAAAGCTCATGTCCAATCAAGTAACTCCTAAGGTTTCAGTTGGTGAGGACTTCAGCAGCATTCCCGACGGAAGAATAGGAATTACTGACAGTAACATCTGCAATTCCCCTTTTAACTGCATATATGTGAATGCCAAATTTTTCTGCCAGTTTCAATGAATAATAACAGTGAGCACCGACAATGTCATTATGATTACAATGCAAAATCTAGGCTATTGCATTCACAGATCAAGCATTTCCTCATTTCCCCCTTTTAATTTGGATGCTATTGGACTGGACAGAATACGTAGAGCGAAGCTGTTCCTGCTTGCAAAAGTAACAAGAGGGAGAAGGAATAAGTTTTAGGTAAAAGAGGCATGAATAGAGAAAAAAATTATTTCACACAGTGAGTAGTTAGGGTATGGAATGCACTGCCTGGAAGTGTGTTGGAAGCAGGTTCATTTGAGGCATTCGAGAGGGTATTGGGTGATTACTTGGATTGAAATAGTGTGGAAGTGTGTTGGGAAAAATTCAGAAATTGCTACTAGGTAATGATGTTCATTTGCAGAGCTGGTGCAGGCATGATGGGTCGAATGATGCCCTTCTGTTCTGCAACAATTCTGTGATTGTGAATTGACATTCTGCTGTTGCAGGCTAGGAATCCCTATGTCATTCCTTCCTAGCTTTTACTTAGGTGATGTTTTTGTGTTACTTGGAGACTCATGTGGGGCCTCTCCCATGTCTATGTTGGCCCAGCCATCTTGCTTCCCACCACGACAAGCCACATTAAACTCAGCCTTCTGTTGTATTATGATGCTGTCATTTATTTAGCAAACTAAACAATTAAATTGCCGGACCAGCAAATGTTCTAATGAATTTGATTAGCTGCATGCCCACTATGTTATTTGATGGGAGGATGCTGACAAAATGTGCCTTTCATTTACATAACTGATGTAAACTCTAGACTTAATGTGCATCAATTTCTTCAGTCAAGGAAATTTGTATGGATGTGAAGGCAATATTGACCGACAATCAAAGCTTTATTAACAGCCTCCTGCTAATGCGACATTTATGCGTTTGAACAACAAAAGCAATCCTGACAGTCTAATTTGTCCTTCTATAATTAGTGCAATTGCAGAATAAAGCAATGTCAGATCAGTAAAAGATGGTGAAAATAGTGATTTTCATCAAATCATTTCCTTGTAGCTGTATGCTGACAATGTAGATATTCCAAATCTCTCTGGAGTCTCTGGCAGCAAAGTCTTGTCAAATAAAAATAATCTTGTGTTATTACCTTTTTTTTCTAATGTGATTCTAAACAAGCTTGATGCTCTTGTGAAATTAACTGAACACCATTAAACTTTGAAATACTACAGATAATTTTGTGTTATAAGAATTACAGGCACAATAATTTTCCAAAAAAGGAGATCAGTCTTTAAAAGTTAACAATTTTCCTTTATTATGGCATCTATTCATGCACTCAGGTGTTCAAGGTACTTAGTAGCCAATGGCCATACTTAACAAAAACCGAAAGAACTGCTGATGCTGTAAATCAGGAACAAAAACAAAGTTGCTGGAAAAGCTCAGTAGGTCTGGCAGCATCTGAGTATGATCTGAGGATCTGAGAACTTTTCCAGTTCTGAGGAATGGTCACCAGACCCGAAACGATAACTCTGTTTTTTCCCTTCTCGGATGCTGCCAGACCTGCTGAGCTTTTCCAGCAACTTTGTTTTTGTTGTCAAGTATAATGTCAGTTGCCACATTTCCATACGTGCACTCATCAGAGGCTCACTAACAGCAGTGATATTAAATGACAATGTATTCTTATTTTGTTCGATGTCAATGTAGAAGTAAATGTTTTCCAAAACATCTGGAGAACTCCCCTGTTATTTAGTACCATTTTTTGCCCCCGAGAGGCAGAGTGCCTCAGTTTGACAACTGTCCAAAGGCAGCATGAGGATTCCATTAATCTGTCACTGTGTACAACAAACTGATTTTCTATTGGTTTACTGACGGTGAATGTCTCCCCCAGTGACTAACTTGAGAGCTATTTAACTCAGGTGTGAACATAATTCGAGGTTATGAGGTTGAAAACGATGGTTACATTCACTGTGTAGGTATACTGGCTGTAATGCTGCAAGTGCTGTGCAGGTTTCTGGTCTACGACTTATGAGAGCCAAGGAGTTTATTGCAGGGAGATGTATGGGGTAATGGCCTGTATGCCAACAGCTAGACTTATCATCCATGGTTTTACAATGACATCAAATCATGTGGGGCGAAGACCAGAAGAAAGAAAGCACTGGAAAGTACTGTGCCTCTTTATATAGTTTGCAATGAATGTTACTGGTTTGCACTAATATTGTGTCAAGTCATCATCTATCCCAAACATCCAGATGATGCTAGTGACATTTATTCTTGGAGCTGAGTTATGAACTAACGCACAAAAGTGGTGTTAACCAACACGAAAAAGCCAAAGAGAAGCACAGTAGCAGCAGCAGAGATGAGCAGGTGAAAGACTTTGAGGCCTTCTCAAAAATTGGACCACAGAGAGGAAAACCCTGAGTCCAGCAGCCAGCATAAGTGGCACCACGGGAGACACAGACCTGAATCTAAGGTGAGCATGAGCTCCACCCTACCACATCTTTCCTGGTATGTAGAAAGGCCAGAAAGACCAAGCAAGAGCAGAGTGTGAATAAGTCATTTCAGTCATCTTACTTAGTTCGGGACTGAAAGCACACCGATGGGGAAGCATACAGAAAAGGCCCAGCCATGACTTTGCCAAGATCCTGTGGCAGTAAAGATCTCACTGGCACCAAACCTGCCTAGGAGCTGTGCCTCACCTGCATAAGAGAAGCCACTTTAAGGTTGTTTGTCCAGATAGCAGTGGAATATTTCCAACTGCAATGCAAAACATATAAAAAGCACTCTAGGTCAGTAATGATCTGGTATGAATTGCAGAAATCCCAACATCTAAACTGACAGCAACTGAGCGGCTGACGGTAGTTGAATCACTAATGGAGTTGAATCCACAATCTATTGAGTTCCAGACACTCTGCTTCCAGCTGAAACTAATCTGACGTTGAAGGTTTTTCTGAAGAAGAGTCAAATTGTCTGAAAATTTTAACTTTTCTCCTCTCCCCACAGATGCTACCAGACCAGCTGAGTTTCTCTAGCGCCTTCTATATTGTGGAGGTGCTGGCATTTGACTGAGGTGGACAAAGTCAAAATCACACGACTCCAGGTTATAGTGCAACAGGTTTATTTGAAGATACAAGTCTTCTTCAAATGTCAGTGAGAGAGGTAGCAACAAACACAGAAATTGCAAGCAAAGTATGAAAGGGGCATAGAACTGACGTGGTGTTGAACAAACTTAAGATGGCTGTTAAATCTTTAATCAGTTAGAAAGGATTAATATGAATTTCTTTCAAGTCACTGCCCTGAGATAACTAAAGGTTTTAACAGTACACCAGAGGTGATATCCCAGGTCAGACAATGCATTTTAGGTGTGAGGCCTTGTTTAGAATCTGGTTGTGTATCAGCTTGGAGTCAGACTGGTTTTATTTCCAAAGTAGGAATTTATAAAATGCCACATTGACTCTACACAAATTGTGTGCTTTTTGAGTAAAATAGAATGTATATACAATTACAAATCGGCAAACGCAAATTCACCTCATAGATTTATGTGTGTGTGTGCACGTGTGCGTGTGAGAGAGAGAGAGAGTATGAGTGTGTGTGTGTGTGTGTGTGCGCGTATGAGAAAGTGTGTGTATAAGAGAGGGTCTGTGTGAGTGTGCGAGTATGGGTGTGTGTTTGTGTGAGTGAGTGTGTGTATATGTATGCGTGCGTGAGAGTGTTTGGTGTGGTGAGGTCACCTGCAGTGCGACATCAACTCAAGATCCTGGTTAAGGCCATCCTCATGGGTCCCGAACTTGGCTATAAGCTACTGCTCAACGACTCTGTGTTGTTGTGTATCCCAAAGTCTGGCTTGGAGGACATTTACCCAAAGATCCGAGGCCAAATGCCCTTGACCACTGAAATGTTCCACCACTGGGAGGGAACATTCCTGTCTGGCATTTGTTGTGCAGTCTCCATTCATCTGTTATTGTAGTGTCTGCATGGTTTTGCAAATGTATCATGCCTCGGGAATTCTTGCCTGCAGCATATGAGATAGACAATGTTGGCCGAGTCACATGAGTATCTGCCATGCTCACAGTGGGTAGTATTCCCATGTGTACTATCCATGTCGATGATCTGACATGACTTGCAGAAGTTGTCATGACAGGGTTGTATGGTGTTGTAGTTGATGTTGTCCTGAAGGCTGGGTAGTTGGCTGCGAACCATGGTCTGTTTAAGGTTTGGTGGTTGTTTGAAGGCGAGAAGTGGAGGCGTAGGGAAGATCTTGGCGAGATGTTCATCATCACTGATAATGTGTTGAATGCTGCGAAGAACATGACATAGCTTCTCCGTTCCCAGGAAGTACTGGACGACAAAGGGTATCCTATCAGACATATCCCGTGTCTGTCTTCTGAGGAGGTCATTACGGTTTTTCGCTGTGACACATCGGAACTGGCAATCAATGAGTTGAGCATCATATCCCTTTCTTATGAGGGTGTCGTTCAGCACCTTCAGGTGTCCGTCTCGTTCCTCCTCAGATCCTGTGCATGCATCGGGCTTGTCTGTAGAGGATGGCTTTTTTAATATGTTTCAGGTGGGAGCTAGAGAAGTGCAGCATCGTGAGGTTATCCGTGGGCTTGCGGTAGAATGAGGTATTGAGATGTCTATCCCTGATGGAGATGCGTGTATTCAAAAATGAGACTGATTCTGAAGAGTAGACAAAGGTAATACTGATGGTGGGATAAAACTTGTTGAAATCGCTACGTAAAGAACTGCGGATGCTGTAAATCAGGAACAAAAACAAAGTTGCTGGAAAAGCTCAGCAGGTCTGGCAGCATCTGTGAAGGAGAAAACAGAGTTAACGTTTCGGGTCCGGTGACCCTTCCTCAGGACTCGCTATGTAATTGTTTCAGTGATTTGTTGCCATGAGTCCAAAGGAAGAAAATGTCGTTGATGTATCTGGTGTATAGCGCTGGTCGGAGGTCCTGCACAGTAAAGAAGTCTTGTTCAAAATTGTGCATGAAGATGTTGGCATATTGGGGTGCAAGTTTGGTCCCCATGGCTGTTCTGTGTGTCTGGATGAAGAACTGGTTGTCAAAGGTGAAGTCGTTGTGGTCGAGGATGAAGCAGATGAGTTGGAGGATGGCTTCTGGAAGTGGCTGTTGCAACTATGCCATCATCGTGGGGGATGTTGGTGTAGAGTGCCGAAACATCCATTGTGAGAAGGAATGCTCCTGGTTCGATTGGTCCATGGGTGCTGAGTTTCTGTAAGACTTCAGATATCCAGCATCTGCACCTTACTTTTACTTAAAATTGTTTTGTTATTCATTAGTTTGCTTCCTTCTCTAATAAGATCATTTTCCCATTTTCTGACTTTTGCTTAAAGTCACAATAATTATTATTGGCCTAATTCATAGAATTTCATTTCAAAATTTATAACTTAGAGCACTTCACTCAATTTAGTCTACGGTATTTTCTGCTCACAATGTGGTCTCCTTGACACTGGGGAGATGAAACGGAGACTGGGTGACCACTTTGTAGAACATTTCAGCACACCGCTGTATTCCCTGGCCAATGTGAAGCTCAGCGAAAGCTGGAAGAACAGCACAACATTCTGCAGCATTCTGGATTTAATATCCAGTTCAATAATTTTAGGGCTTGAGCACCTTCTCCCATATCCTTACCCCAACCCCAACACACCAGATCTTGTCATCACATGGGCTGCTACCACAAACAACCCATTGTCGGTCACTAATGGTCATCATTAGCAGCTATTCATTCTCCCAGGCTGACCCATTCCTTTATCTGCCCAATTGTTTTTCTCCATCTCTGGCACCACTTCCACCTATCATTTACTCCGTCCCCTTCCCCCTCTCCAGACCACCCCATCTTCAGTGTATGTAGCAATCTTTTCCCAGCTACAATCAGTTCCAAAGAAGGCTCACTGGACTCAAAATGTTAATTCTGCTTTCTCTCCACAGATGCTGCCAGATCTGCTGGGTTTTTCCAGCAATTTCTGTACTTGTTTCTGGTTTCCAGCATCTGCAGTTTTTATTTCTGGTACAGCAGTTTGATGATGCATTGATAGAAGGGATCTTTTTATCCTAACCCATATAACAGGAAACTGATTGATTGAATCTATCAGAAATGAACATTGAATAGAGTTAGTTGATTACTGGGTGTCCTGTTGAACTGATTAAGTTAAAAGCAGCCCCTTAAGATCTTTGCCATTTATTGTCCTAAGTTTTTCCTTTGTGGCTACTCCACTGGCAAGAAAGAAAAATATCCACTTCATATTTTCACATGTAAGTTCCAACTCGTTTGTAGATCCAAGTGTATGTGAATAATAAAAGTCTTGATTCCAGAGTTATGCTTTGTACACAGGCAGTGAAAGCAGCGTACATTTGTAATTAGCAGTATTTGTCGAATGTAAAAATATTTTTGGTCCTCTCATTGCGATGCACAGTGAAAAGTCTGAGTCTATAGAAGTAAAACAGAATTAATAATGTGGAAAAAAGTTATTTTGGTTATGCCTATGACTACTTATTCACATGACTACCTAATTATTTTCTCTTCTCCAGGAAACAGAAGCAGTATGTTAAGAAATGCTGGACAGATGTTCAAGTGGGTGACTTTGTGCAGCTATTGTGCAATGAAATAATTCCAGCTGATATGCTCCTATTGCACTCATCAGAACAAAATGGAATCTGTCACATTGAGACTTTTAACCTCGATGGAGAAACAAACCTCAAACAAAGACTTGCAGTTAAAGGGTTTACAAATCCTGTAAGGTGGTGTTTTCCTTTTTTTGTTTGGCTTGCTGTTCAAAGGGAACTTAATTTAAGCATTTTGTAAGAAGTTGCTAAGACAGAACCTAAGATTTGTTTTTGCAAGTATGTGATTATGACATTCATTGTGTGCCAACATTACCTGTAGTACTAAAATCTCTTCACATAAAAACAGCTGGGTGGAAATGTAAATTGATCTTACTCTTTCCAGCTGAGCAATTTAGAAATTAATCTGTTACTTTACCATTATAACAACTTGCTGTTCATAAAGCATACTGTGATTTTTACAAAATCTGTCATTCATAAGACTACACTTGGTTGCTATGTTGACTTGTTTTCCAGCATTCTAGTTTTGAACCAGAGAACTTCTACTGCACTATAACCTGTGAAAGCCCCAACAATGATCTCAACAAATTTGAGGGCATTATGTAAGTAGTGAATGACTTGTATTGCAGCAATATTTTTGCTGGTTTATGATTTTACTTTGTTTTAACAAAGTAATGCTTTGTTACTAATGCTAACCCTAACACTAGCCTTAATCCTATTGCAAGTTTTTCAACATTTATGAATATGATAGATTTTAATAATTTAATTACACTTTTGAACATGCCAGTAGTGTGTCTGAGAGGATCTGAATTTGGGAGGTTACTCTTCTGAGCTTTGACTTTTACTGGTTAATATATTCTCAATAGTGATCAATAGGATGCAGATTTGATTCTGGAATTCTGCAGACAGTAAATTCCCTCTTTCATCCAAGCTGCTGTTAGTTCTAAGAAGATAGGTATCATCTCCTCAGTGAGAGGAATGTTGATTGAATTTTCATCGTGTGATTTTATTCATCCCTCTAAATTTATGTACTTGAGATTCTTAAAGCCATCATATTATTGTCACTGAATAATTGTCCACTTAAAAGAAGTTGATGGAGAGACACACATTAGGTACAATGTCATTACAGCATAAATTGAGTGCCTACTCTTTGTAAATACATAGATTAGATAAAATTAATAGGCTAAATCCAGGAGGTGGATCTAAACAGAACATGCTTTTTGAATTGAGGTGTAGTTTCACAGTTGACCTTTTGCTTCAGATTATAGTGAATTTTAAGAAGGGCATATAGCATAGTTAAAATAAATTAGGTGTGAATGGTTTTGTTTTTCAGGGAAAGTCCTGAAAATAAGATCGGCTTCAATAAAGACAGCCTCTTACTTCGAGGCTGCACCATCCGGAACACTAAAGTTATTGTAGGAATAGTTATATATGCAGGTATGTAGAACATGTGATTTATTATTCTTATGAAGTTACTCTCTTGGGGTCATAAGTATGAGGTGGGATCACCATTAAACAAAAAACAAGTAAAGGGAGTCTACTGTGGCAGCAGTAAAGGATCTCTTCCAAAAATGTAAATTTGGACAAGTGTTGGCAGATTCTAACTGAAAAGTTACCAAATTAGAAAAGAAGAAAGAACTTTCTTTCATACTGGGCTTTGTAAAGCTTGAGATGTGCAAAATATTAAATCAGGGAGAAGGATTTCAAATCCCACTAACAGTTTGAGAATTGAACTTTAGAAATAATAAGTTTAATCTACCTCACCAAAAATTTGTCACAATAAAAATTATTTTGAAAAATGTAAATAAATCTGGAAATTAACAGTACTTGCAAGAATGATTATAAAGCTAAAAGATTATTGGAAAAACCTGACTGGTTCATTACTATTCTTCAGAGAAAGAAATTTGATTTCCTTATATCTACAATAACTCCACTTTCATACCAACCTGTTGACACCTGTCCTCTGAAATAGACTGAGATCCATTTGGCCATTATTGGAATGCTGCTTGCAATTCTGGTCTAACTGCTATAGGAAGCATCTTGTGAAACTTGAAATGGTTCAGAAAAGATTTACAACGATGTTGCCAGGGTTGGAGGGTTCGAGCTATGGGAAGAGGCTGAATAGACTGTGACTATTTTTGCTGGAGACTTGGAGGCTTAGGGTTGAGGTTTATAAAATCATGAGGAGTCTTGATAGGGTGAATTGCCAAGGTCTTTTCCTCACGGTAGTGGAGTCCAAAACTTTAGGGTATAGTTTAAGGTGAGAGGAGAAATATTTAAAAGGGACCTAAGGAGCAGCTTTTTCACACAGAGTATGGTGTGTACATGGAATGAGCTGCAATTACAAAAGACATCTGGATGGAAATATGAATAGGAAGGGTTTAGCAGAATACGGACCAAATGCTGGCAAATGGGACTATATTTATTTAGGATATCTGTTCGGCATGGATGAGTTGGACTGAAGAGTTTGTTTCCATGTTGTACAGCTCTATGACTTTATGACTCTACTCAATCACATTACATTACACCAGGGATGGGCAATAAAAATACAATTTTGCCAATAACACCCAAACCTTGAGAATGATTTCATTAGTAAGTCATTAGAAGTTGATATTTGGAGATGAAGTTTTTTGGTTGGGACCCCAGTGTTGTGATTACTTCTGGGCCCAATGCCTCCCACCAACCCTTCATCACCCTCTTGCCAGCATCTAATGTGCAACATTATTGTGAAGGAAATGTCTATTCAGTGACAGAGGGCAGCTTGCTATCTAATTAATGAAGATGAGCGTGCTCCCAACACCAAAGAGACAATAGACAGCCCTTCAATACTGAGGGAATGAAAAACTCCTTTGAACGCTGTGAAAATGGCACAAAGATACCTAAGCCAAATGCTTTTAATGATTGACAGCATTAACTGAGACTTACAGTTTGGACCATTCTGAAATTTTAAAATAATATTCAGTATGCAGATTGCAAGTGGATTTCTATCTGATTGTGTACTGAAATGTATAATGGATAATAGCAATTTTTCAAAAACATCTTCTCAGGTCATGAGACCAAAGCAATGCTTAATAATAATGGACCTCGCTACAAACGGAGTAAATTGGAGAGGAGAATGAACATTAATGTCCTCTGCTCTGTAGTTCTCATGGTGGTCATGTGTTTCCTCGGAGCCTTGGGTAAGATGTGTAAGAGTAAAAATGTTCAACTTTACTGTTATAACTGAAATGGTACAAATAAAAATGCTCTAAGTTTAAAATGGGTAGCGTGACAAAGGGGAGGTTAAATGAAATGAAATCCTTTCACTCACTCTATAAGCAGCAAGTAACAATTCATTTATCCAACTTTAACAGTAAACAAATTAACAAAACTACTAACAAACCAAACAATCTCCCTTAATTACTAATTATTCCCGAATAAAACAAAATTCTAATCGTATGCTTCTCCAATAAATACAAGTCCCACATTAATAAACCAAATTAATAAAACAAACTTAAAACTTAGTCTCTCAAAATTACAGCCAGGATTAGTGTTCTGGAATGTTCTTTGCCTTCTCCACTGTCCTCCAGTGAGCAATGCTTTCCTCTGTCGAATTCTTATGACAGAAATATTAGCTATGAGTGTTGTGTTGCCTTTATTTATATGGTGCTTAGTCTTAGAGCTTAGCAATTTCTGTGAGAGCCAGTGAGTTTGTCTTCAGATGGCAATTTGATCTCACACCGATTTTCAAATGGCCACTTCTTTTATACCCTTGATGACTGATCGATTTCTTACAATAGGACTGGTCCTAGGTCATCAAAACCATCAGATTTTAAATTTACTTGGGTTTTGGTATCTAGAGCCTGCTTTAAATGGCTAAACTCAAAAGCCAGGTGTCTTGGTAAAAATGATGCTTTGCCTGCAACAATAAAGCCTTTTGGTACAATGTTTCAATTCCAAGAGAACTCTCTGTGCATCTGCTGCTGCCTGCAGACTTTTTTTTTTAATCTCCAGGTCTAAAAAAAACACATCTTTTGAAGGGACCATGCACTCTTCCCCCTATCACTTTACAAATAAGTTCTAATGTCCTGCCTTCCAATCTACAAGTACTATACAAACTTCGCAACAGTAGCAATTGATAGAATAAATCAATTACTCCAATGAGTGATCGTGTCTATCATTCTCTCTGTGTCCTAACTCTCTCCAAGTTCCAATCACCCACTATTCCTTTCCTTGGACTTCTAGACTAGCTTCTGATAAAGCAAAACCTTGATTTTGGAATAAAAATCTTTGTTTTCAACCCTTTCCATGGCTTCTTATCACAAAATGATAGTGCCAACATTTTGGTGTCCCTGCTAATTTCTGGCTGACTCTGTAATCTCCAGCTCCACAACCTTATGACATTATGTTCCCCTAATTCTGGTCTTCTGTATATCCCCAATTTTAATTAGTTTACCATAAGTTGCCATACTCTCTGCTGCCTTAAAGCTGAAGCTCTGGAATTCTCTCCCTAGACTTCTGTCGTTCTCTGCCTCTTTTTCCTCCTCTAAGTTGCATGATCAAACATCTGGTTTTGTACTGGAAAATGCAGTTTTTAGCCAGTCTGGGCACTCAGGTACCATGTAAATTCATTTCCAGTGTTCTGACCTGTAGTCCATTTACCTTAGTAAAGCACCGACAGAGGCCTATACTAGTTGCTTCCGTTTATCTGCAGCAGCTGAGTTGGTGCTGGGTCCAAAATTCAAGCTTTCTTTGAAATCATTCTCCTATTGGTCCTATACCAACATGCCCCCCAACACCCACATCATCTCTCCAACAACGCAACTTGTCCGAACATGAAAGACATCACCAAGAATGAGCTGGTGTCATTTATGCCGTGAAGGTCCCAGTTCTGGTGACCCCCAATGCTAGCCATCCTATCTTAGAAGACACTTCTTAAAATCTATCTCTTTGACCAGTCATTGAACCTATTATCTCCTTAAATGGCTAAGTGTCATATTTTGTTTTATGATGCCTCTATAAAGCTCTGTGATATTTTATTCCATTGAACAAATATTATTCCATTGTGCAAATCCAAGCTACCGTGTTGAAAGCGTTACAGCAAAATCTCTCATGACCCTGTAAAGTTTGCTCATGAAGCTCCAACATAGGTAGTTCCTTTGCATGGTTGAATTAAAAGTAAAATATAAAATAACCTATTTGCTGTATCATTCTTGTTTTAGTAAGACAAGGCATTCTCATTTGTCAGCAGCCTTTATGCTTACGTGTTTTCATTACTTCTATTGACTTTCATACAACTACCAAGATTGATACCACTGACAATGACAACTTCTAATGTGAAAAATCACTGGCATGGATCGCAAGACCTGTAGAAATTACTTGGATTACTTATTTCCAATGAAGCAGATTCCAGAACCATTCCAGATTAATAATCATATTTATTTATAGAGGGAGAATGTAAAGCCTCCATATCTTAGGTTGTCCCTTGGAACTGAGAATGACTTGCTTCTGCTCTGGTTCAATAAATTCTGAGATACTGTAGCTCATAAGTTCAATGCACAAAAAGCAGACTGTGCCTCTTGCAGGGCAGATATTGTTTGAATGGTTGTCTAAATGGGTTTTTCTAAGGTACAGCCAAGTGCAGTAATAAATTTTGCATATTTGTCCATGGCGATTCAAAAAACCTGTTGAACAGAATGAATTACCAAACGTTCGGTTCCAATGCTCAAAAAATACAAATGGATCTTCTTTAAAGGAGATGAAACCTGACATGGTGTCTGGAAGAATTATTGTATTTACACTGACACTGAGGATTGACATGATGGTGAATGCACATCATTCCCAACACATATCTTGACAATGAAGGGATTTGATTTGAAATATAAAGGAAACCATGGCAGCAGATTATATAACATAGAACATAGAACATTGAACATAGAACATTACAGTGCAGTACAGGCCTTTCGGCCCTTGATGTTGTGCCAACCTGTGAAACCAATCTGAAGCCCATCTAACCTACACTATTCCATTATCATCCATATGTTTATCCAATGACCATTTAAATGCCCTTAAAGTTGGCGAGTCTACTACTGTTGCAGGCAGGGAATTCCATGCCCTTACTACTCTCTGAATAAAGAACCTACCTCTGACATCTGTCCTATATCTATCACCGCTCAATTTAAAGCTATGTCCCCTCACGCTAGCCATCACCATCCGAGGAAAAAGGCTCTCACTGTCCACCCTATCTAATCCTCTGATCATCTTGTATGTCTCTATTAAGTCACCTCTTAACCTTCTTCTCTCTAACGAAAACAGCCTCAAGTCCCTCAGCCTTTCCTCATAAGACCTTCCCTCCATACCAGGCAACATCCTGGTAAATCTCCTCTGCATCCTTTCCAATGCTTCCACATCCTTCCTATAATGTGGCGACCAGAACTGTACGCAATACTCCAAGTGCGGCCGCACCAGAGTTTTGTACAGCTGCAACATGACCTCATGGCTCCGAAACTCAATCCCTCTACCAGGACACTTTGGCAATGCTAAGGCACATTGTGGGTAGTCTTATGAAAATGCAACAGAAAATGTACACTGTGAAAAAGATAGTGTTGACAGCATCAGCAATGACTTGTTTATTTTCATCCTCAAAGCGATTATATATGTACTGTGATTACAAAGAGTAGAGCTGGATGAAC
>NC_063343.1:49091384-49092567 GCF_021869965.1 Rhincodon typus | reverse complement strand
GAAAACAGCCTCAAGACCCTCAGCCTTTCCTCATAAGACCTTCCCTCCATACCAGGCAACATCCTGGTAAATCTCCTCTGCACCCTTTCCAATGCTTCCACATCCTTCCTATAATGCGGTGACCAGAACTGTACGCAATACTCCAAGTGCGGCCGCACCAGAGTTTTGTACAGCTGCAACATGACCTCATGGCTCCGAAACTCAATCCCTCTACCAATAAAACCTAACATACTGTACGCCTTCTTAACAACGCTATCAACCTGGGTGGCAACTTTCAGTGATCTATGCACATGGACACCGAGATCTTTCTGCTCATCCACACTACCAAGAATCTTACCATTAGCCCAGTACTCTGTATTCCTGTTACTCCTTCCAAAGTGAATCACCTCACACTTTTCCGCATTAAACTCCATTTGCCACCTCTCAGCCCAGCTCTGCAGCTTATCTATGTCCCTCTGTAACCTGCAACATCCTTCCGCACTATCCACAACTCCACCGACTTTGGTGTCATCCGCAAATTTACTAACCCATCCTTCTACGCCCTCATCCAGGTCATTTATAAAAATGACAAACAGCAGTGGCCCCAAAACAGATCCTTGAGGTACACCACTAGTAACTGAACTCCAGGATGAACATTTCCCATCAACCACCACCCTCTGTCTTCTTACAGCTAGCCAATTTCTGATCCAAACCGCTAAATCACCCTCAATCCCATGCCTCCGTATTTTCTGCAATAGCCTACCATGGGGAACCTTATCAAACGCTTTACTGAAATCCATATACACCACATCAACCGCTTTACCCTCATCCACCTGTTTGGTCACCTTCTCAAAGAACTCAATAAGGTTTGTGAGGCACGACCTACCCTTCACAAAACCGTGTTGACTATCCCTAATCAAATTATTCCTTTCTAGATGATTATAAATCCTATCTCTTATAATCCTTTCCAACACTTTACCCACAACCGAAGTAAGGCTCACTGGTCTATAATTACCAGGGTTGTCTCTACTCCCCTTCTTGAACAAGGGGACAACATTTGCTAGTCTCCAGTCTTCTGGCACTATTCCTGAAGACAATGACGACATAAAGATCAAAGCCAAAGGCTCTGCAATCTCCTCTCTAGCTTCCCAGAGAATCCTAGGATAAATCCCATCCGGCCCAGGGGACTTATCTATTTTCACAC
>NC_063343.1:49074089-49090984 GCF_021869965.1 Rhincodon typus | reverse complement strand
GGCCAAGCAGCATCATAGGAGCAGGAAGGCTGACGTTTTGGGCCTAGACCCTTCTGATGAAGGGTCTAGGCCCGAAACATCAGCCTTCCTGCTCCTATGATACTGCTTGGCCTACTGCGTTCATCCAGCTCTACACCTTGTTATCTCAGATTTTCCAGCGTCTGCAGTTCCTACTATCTCTGTATATGTACTGTGCCATCTTTGTTTTTGTGCATTTCATATCTTTCGCGGAAAAATCAACACCACTTTATTTAGAGACTGGTTTGCTGTAACATAACTTTTTAAATATATTTTATCCCCAGGCCACAGTATTTGGGTTGGAACCTTCCCTTCATGGCCTCCATTTGAACCCCCAGATGACAATGGCAGCTTCATGTCAACTGCTGTGTCTGGATGTTACATGTTCCTGACAATGGTGATACTACTACAGGTACATCAGATCAATCACTGTTATATTGTCTGGAACTGTTTACATCCTTGACATCCTGTTCAGGGACATTCAATCCTCAGGGTGCTCAAACAAGCAATTGGGCCACTTTCGTAACATTCAAAATGTCTGTGAATTTTGTTATGCTGCTGATTATCTTAGTTGCGTGATTGCAATATGTAGCTAAAATGTCAATTTGAATTCAAGCAATGATCTAAATTAGTTAATATAAAATTAGATTTAAACTAATAGAGGATGTATCAATAAATACAGTAGCTTATGTTTACAGTATATATCGTAGGATTGAGGACCTTGCCCTAAACAGGCAAAAACAATGAAGATTTCTGTTTCTGGTTAGAGAAAATATAGTGTACAGCTAAATCATCATGTTCTCTACTTTCTAACTCTTTGCTTTTAGTTAGGCAGTTGTCATAGTGTGCTGGTATTCAGCATCATCCAGGCAGCTAGACAATGGTAATATTACTAGTTAACATAGTAACCATCAGCTTACTTGCTCATCTTGCTCTGCTCAATGGCTCTGTTGAAAATAAAAGTCTGACTATAAATTCTGAAGACATGCTTTATCGCCTGAAATACAAATGTATTTATGATGAGTGTAATATGAACAAATGATTTGCAGTATAGCATATAGTGAGCAAATAAAATTAGTATGATAAACTATCAGATGCATGTGTCTGTGGAAAACATGGAGAAGGGGGTTAGGAATGTGTTTGTGGCAGAGCGTAGAGCAATAAGCAAAATGAAGTAAGCATTCCAAGGTTATTGCGTTTTTTCTTCAGCTAGTCTTGTGAGGCCTTGGCAGATTTCAGAATTATACCAAAATGTTAAATGTGAATTAGGAGCAGGAGACCAGGGTGCTACCTCATCTGTGATTTCAGATACCATGGGGTAAAAATGAAAGAAATTAAAAATACATGAATACATTACCTTCATATGCGGATTATTCATTTGGAATATTTTATAACGTTCCCTTTATGTCAAAACTGTGAAAATTCTGGCCTTATTTATTTTTGTTTCTATTGGCAGGTCTTTATCCCTATTTCCTTGTATGTCTCCATTGAGGTTGTAAAGTTGGGTCAAATATTCTTCATAAACAATGATATTGATCTTTACGATGAAAGCACCAACACCCGTCTGCAGTGTCGTGCTCTGAACATCACTGAGGACCTTGGTCAGATCCAGTATATCTTCTCTGATAAGACAGGAACCCTCACTGAAAACAAAATGGTCTTCCGTCGCTGCACCATCATGGGCACAGAGTTCCGACATGATGAAAATAGTGAGGATTACAGCCATGTGATCATCAACATAATCAATGAACTAGAACAGAGATTAAAAGCACTTGTTCTTTTTAAATTTAATCTCTGTTCTTCAGGAGATTAATTGGGTTGCAAATCATTCACGGTAAAGTAGACTGGTCATGATTCGCTGACTTTTTTTGATATATCAAGACAATTTTAGTGACGATGCCATAAGGTATCTAGGTTTTTAATCATGGTATGCATCATTTAGAATAATTTGGAGACAAATGTGTTAGTCTTTGTCCCTCATTCCAAGTTTGTGATAAATTCTTGTCCCCACTGTTTTACTGGTATTGCATATTTTAGCTCATTCTTCAGTCAATATGATATGTTAAAGAAGCATTTCCAATTTGGTGCTAATGTGGTTCACATTGTGACAAATTTGTATTATTCAGCCTAGTCATAATTAACCACAGTAAAATTGATCCAAATTTGGTTCATTTAAGGAAAGAGAAAAGAGAATAATTTCATCCCAGTCACCTGGATTAGATATGTCTCAATGGATTAATTTATAACTCCACTCATTCCAAGCCTGTAGTGTTTAATCAAACTGAACTGTCTACAGTGTAACTATAATACTTCAAAATTAATTTCTTCCCATCATTTCATTTAGCAAGGCGATTATCTACACAGAGAGAGCTGGTCTCTTTTGATGAAGGGCTACTTTTGCAGAGCACAGACAATGTGAACAACATTCAGACTACCAAGCCCCATCCAAGGCAAAAGAGCATAATATCAATGCAACATTCACAAAATGGACATTCACAGCAGCAGTTCACTGCCTCCAAAAACTGTCAGCAGTCTGGGATGAATTGTAATAGCTTCTCCACCCAGAGAGTGGCATTCAACAGCCCAATAGTAAGTAAATGAGTTGTACCTCTCATATTATTCTTTCATCCTAGGCATGGTTATGATCTAAGCATTGTGAGAATCAATATTTTCGATTAGAATCAATATGAATTTGTTCAGTGAGAGTCTGTGCTGAATAAGCTACTCTGGATCCAGGTAGCAGTAGGGGTGCTATAAGTGGCCTCTGTGCTCATGCAATAGGGAAGCAATCTGACTGTGGTCCAGTAATTCCTGCTGAAACTTTAAAAATACGTCATTTTAAAATAACATTAAAAAATGAACAGAATAGTGCTTTCATGAGACACCTCATTAGTCAATTAGTAGGCATTTAAGAGATTCGCGCTTGAAATATTAAAATGCTGATGAAATCGTGCCCTTAGCAAGCAGCAAGGTTTTCTAGACAGGAGAGAAGACAAATTGATTTTCGAATTTGCAAACATATAAATTGCCACATGCTTGTGGCAGGTTGCCCTACAAGAGATGTGGGACACGTGTTAGTGATTTAGGTTCACGGAATCACAGAATTGTTACAGTGCAGAAGGAGGCCATTCAGCTCATCATGCCTATACTGCCTCTCTAGGCATTTGAACTTAACGTCAATATCCTGTCTTTTTCCCTGCATGTTGTTTCCATTTTAAAAAAATCATCCAATGTCCTCTTGAATGTCTCAATTGAACCTGCCTCCACCAGATATACAGAAAGTACATTCAAGAACCTAACTATTTACTATGTGTAAAACTAATCATACTCTTATCAATGTTAAGTGTTAATGCAATGTGATAATTATTGCAATCAACCTCTCTGGAACTGAAAACTGACTTCTATAATAGTGGAGGAGTCTTGTTCTCATAGATATTGTAATTAGTTTCTTTTTAAAAAATGTTATTCTGTATCTTTACGGTTTGTTTTACTTTCCATTTTGTCCTCTTTAAAAAAAACTGAAGCACCTTTCATTTCCACCAAATGTCCTAAGCACTTTAGAATTAATAAAGTGGTCGCAAAGTGTAGTCTGTTGTAACCTAGGAAACACAGCAAATAATATGTGTATAGAAAATCCCACAAACAAAAATGTGATAATCAGATAATCTGTATCTACAATATGTTGATTTGAGAGCACTATAGGGAAAGACTGTTTTACCCTTCTTCAAAATAATGCTATAGGGTCATTTATGTTTACCTGAGTGGGAGAGGATGCAGATCTACAATCTTCTGACTCAGAAAAGAGTGCTTGCTATTCATGGGTAGGTTGTTAAAGTTGATACTTAGGGTGTGGACTAGGGTGTAGTCCTTAATCAAAAAAAAAGGACTGAGATTACATATAAAAAGAATCTGCCATTAACCTATTGATTTGTAAAATTTGCTGAATGCAGATGATGGGGGATTGGACATTTACATTCCACCTCAGCACCTGCAGGCCCCACATTCTTGAACGTCCCTGAATGATCAGATGGACACACAGGACTTTAAGTGGCCTAGACCTCTGAATGACTTTGATGAGCCGCCCCTGATATATCTGATTAGACCACTGACTGCTGTGTTTGCAGCTCGCCAACTGACGATACATGATTCCCTGACTGATTTTGCAGGCCCTACATGACTGACTGTTGAACACGTGTGGGACTGTACTAGGATAGATCTCCTGAATATGAGCCTGCTAAGCAGACAACTGATCATGTTGGAGCCCCTGGACTGTGAATGCACTGCTGAATGAATGTGCAGAAGTGTGCATGATGTCCCTCACAAAAATCCCCTCCCTGCCTCAATTTGACTTTAACTTCAATGCCCCAAATTTACAAATCCTTGTCAATCCCTGCATTGTTTATTTCATGATTTATTAATCTGATTAGTTAGGGAAATGCACAATTGGTTTCGTCCTGTTTACTCAAGTCTTAGGATGCCCTGTTTTTCATGCTGCAAAAGTATCAAGTCACACTTTCAAGATCCTGCCATTCAAAAAGTATGAAAACCTAAATGTGCAAGGACAAATCTAACTAATGACACTCCATTAGAGGTGCTTCTAGATAAAAATCTGAACCAATAAAGACTGGTGGAGTCCAAGTTGCTTTCTTAGGGATTTTTGAGTTTGACCTCATTGTAGGTTTTAATTTAAGTTTTCATCATTGGATATTTTTGTATTGATAGACTTACAAGCATTGAGTTGCAGCTAAGTATTAATCTGTAAAACACACTCTTTCAAACATGTTTTGTTTCTTCAAGTTTAATGATCAATGAATTGTTCTTCCTATTGGAACTGCCACCCTCCCTCCATTTTCAAAATCCTGCAATCAATATTTGGGATTCTGTCTTTGAAATTTTACTTTCAGCATTCATTGTTATTGACTGAATGGAAAGGTGGGGCATGCAGCAGAATTTAATGTAATGGAGAGCTGGCTGCTGAAAGTTGATAAGCCTCAGACCTGGAGCAAAGTTAACAACCTGGCTGCAAATGCAGCCACCCTAAATAAATTTTCTACTTTTATGTCTGTGATAAATGTTTATTTTACAGATAATACTTGAGGTTAAGGTTCTCTTTTAGCCTATCCTTTGGGTTTTTAGAAAACTTCATTTGCTCATTCACCTGGAGACTAAACCTGCTGCACATTCAGTTAAAAGCAGGTAATAGAAACATAGAAAAGAGGAGCAAAAGTATGCTATTTGGCCCCTTGAGCCTGCTCCACCATTCAATATGTTAATGGCTAATCCTCTATCTCAATGGCATATTCCCACATTCTTTCCACATCCCTTTAAATCTAAAAATGTAGCAATCTTGAACATATGCCATGATTTGGCCTTCACAGGCTTGTGTGGTAGCGAATTCCACAGGATTACTATCCTTTGAGTGAAGACACTTTTCCTCATCTCCTTCTTAATAGTTTATCCCGTATCTTGACATTGGGTCCTTTGGTTCTAGACTCCTCAATCTGTCCAGCCCTGTTACAACTTTGTACATTTTTATCAGCTTCTGTCTCATTCTTTTAAACTAGTGAATACAAGCCCAGTCAAACTAAACTCTCCTCACAGGAATAATTGAAGAATGAAATAGCAATGAAATATGGCAAGTAGAATAACTAAATTATCCATCACCTTTAAATTTACGTAATTAATATATTTAAAGTCTAGTACAAACTACAGAATACAGAAAATGGCCCTGGAAAAATTTTCTTTTTCCTTCTCTTTAACTGGTCAAAGTATTTTGTGCCCTGTGTAATTCATTAGCCATGCTTCCTTCCCACTAAAAAAGGGATTGTCTTTCAGATCTTGTCATCAGTTATTTAAAGTAAGCACCATTTTATTTCCCTTTACAGAATTAGTATTGTATTTAATTCTTCCTGGAGATGTGCACAACAAATTGGAAAAGTAGATATGTTCTAGAGATAAGGTTTTCAATGGTCAGAAAAGTTTAACCAATATGGCCAAATTTTCATTCTGCCTTTCTTCAAAGTAATTGCATCAGGTCAGAAATGCACATCGTGACAGACTGAAATGCAGCTTTCTCACACTCCACTGCCAAACATGCATGAAAAGTGCATAAATAGTGAGTTCAATTATCATAATTGTACGACTGAAACTGACTATAATTTCTTGTCTATGCTTTTTGTCTAACAGAAGGCTAGAAATCTGAGTTAAGATACCTCAGTAGTTATACACTTCACTTTTCTATTAAGCTTCATTCAGTTTTGGGACTTAAATGGATTGAGCTTCTTATGCTTTTACCACTCTCCCTTTGCTTCATACACTGTGTGTGATAATGATCTATTCCAAAGTTAATTTATTTTTCCAAGAGATGTGAAAGAGAATCTAGGGTGACTTTGCTCTCATTCTGCTTCCTCCCTCTGAATTCTACTGCAAAATTGTAATGAATATGGTCCTTTCCCAATAGCTCCCTATTACAGAAATCAGTAACTAAACATAAACTTCAAATGAACTGGCTAGGATTCTGATCGTACATCCATTTCAAACCTGACCCAGTACTGCGTTGCATTAAAATCCGATTGGGTGTAAAATAGAACATCAACCTGTTCCAATCAGATAGGTTAGTTTACCACTGTCTTCCTGATTATTTTTAGTCAGTGGATTCTTTAAAGTGTGGGTTATGAATTGACACAATACGTACCCTGAGATCTAACATGGTAAATGTCTAAAAAGGGTTTTAAAAATGTGGTCATTTTACTGAATAAATAGTCTAGACTAAGTTTTGGAGACATAAGTCCAAATCCTACCACAGCAGCTGGGGTGTTTAAGTTTAATAATACAATATCAAATTTCAAAATTTTTAAAAAGCTTACATCAGTCATGCTGATCATGAAATAAATGGATTGTTCTTAAAACTCATCACAGTCACTCATGTTCTTTAGCAAAGGAAATTTGTTGGCTTTACCCAGTCGAGCGTATACGTGACCACAGACCAACAGCAAAGTGGTTGACTCTTACCTGCCGTCTGAATTGATCCAGCAATTTGTTCAGTTTTAACTCAATGAAAATTAGGGCTCATTAGATGCTAATCTTGCCAATGATACAACCATCCCACAAATCAATAATAAAAATGTGAAGGTAGTGTGTCTGTTAGACTAATAATGACCTGTCATTGGCTTGGATTTCTGTTTAGGATAGAAAACTTATTTACCCAAGTTATACATTAAACCAGAGCAAAGTTATGCCTTATTAGCTTCTTAATACAACTGAAAAGCCCATACCAGATTTAGACATTGTGGCGCACTCTCACAGTGGTAATGTAGTTTTGAGTCTAAAGACCCTCAGCTCCTCGTGGCTTTAACAGGTTATTTTCCCATCCCCACACGAATGAATCTTCAAGTATATTTTTTTACAAAATCCCTTTCATTCATGGACTACCAGAAACAATGCACCCACCAGACACTCCTTGGTCCTTTACTAGTCAGAAGTTCCTTGAATAGTGATTCACCTTCACCAGCACTTTACGAGGTTATTAACTTAGAAACAGTTTTGTTTCCATAGCAGCACCTGTTATAAGTGTTCTTCCCCAACTCTCTTTGCTTGATCCTAAGTGAGTCTCTACAAAGCAACAACAGCCTCCACATTTGTCTCCAGAAGTTAAAAGTTGCACCTCACTTTCAATACATTTTGACCTGAGCCCCTCTCTCCACGGCAAATAGATCACATGGATTTGTCTTCAGATAGATGAGGTCAAATGGGTTGTCTTTGGACAAATGTAATAGGAGGCCACATTCCCCTACTCCAGACAGCTTCAGTTTATTTTAATTAAATTAGAATGTAATCATTTATAAAATCCAGTATTTCTTACCTGTCACTGATTAATGATAATGCTACATTGAACATTTAATGATTATAGTGTAATTCCTGAAATAATACCGATTGTTACTCAGCAGATGATAACCCAGAAACAGCACAGTCAGTGTATACTATGCTGCCGAACTATTTGGTTTATGACGAAGCGTGACATCTTTGTTCTCAAAATTCTAGAGTGGTTTATCAATTCTGATGTATGTATTCAATAGCCCATCTCATTGTATGCCAGTTAATCTAATAGCCCACTAATCTATACAAGTATATTCTGATGGATATGCTGAGATTGATAGATATACTTGCATGTTTCAAATATGCCCATTCCAACTGTTGACATTATGCCTAAGACTGTATGGATGAAATTCCATAAAGAATTGAAGCTTGGCATTTGCATAGAATTATCATATTCCCTAATTGAGGAAATTGATTGAATCCACTTTTTCTTTATATTTTTTGTCTCTCTCTTTCTCTGTCTGCTGCATATTTGCTGAAAAAGATTAGTCAGACTTTCATCTTTCATTGTGATACATGAAATTAATTTGCAATTTTTTTTAATGAAAACATAATTCAGATCACATATCCATGGATTTCAATTACAGTGGAGGTAAAATCAATTTACAGTTCTAAATACTTATGACTGAAATTGCCTGATAAACCCACCACTGTGCTTCAAATCCCAGATTTGCAATAACTACCAAGGGTGCAGCAGCAGGTATTTCTAATTGATATAATTACATTCACAGTGTCTGGGAGAATTATTATTCTAGTACTACCTACTATTCTGCATGAGGAAGTTTTAATGTTTTGGCAGTCAAAATTTTGAGACTTGGTGATTGCTTTCAGTTTTGATATTTGACTTGCCCGTCAAATTTGATCGCTATTCATTCACACATCTCCTTTAAACTTGGAAAACAGCTAATCCTACATAATCCAAGAGAACACTATTATTTTTGATTGTAATGAATGGAAAGTGAAATATTGCAGTCGACTAAATTCCTGCAATTCACTTGCAGACACAGGACAGGATTTCACAATCCCCTGATAGCGGATTTTAACACAGCGGGGATATATAAAATCTGCCTGGTTATCTGTCTGGAGCCTGCACCCCCAGTTCTGAACTATCTGAAATTTCACTGAGGTGGGTGGCCTACCATTCCTTGGGCTGATTGACACTATAAATAATAATCTCCTAAGGGCCTCCTCCCACTGGCCTCTGGTATTTTATTTGTGTTTGGGGGAAAGATGGATACTATGTGGGAAACCTGGCAGCTTTATCTGGAAAGTTTAGTATTGGGTGGGGTAGGAGTGGGAAGGGGACCTTCTCTGTGGTTCTGAGACCCATTGGAGGCACCCACTTGTCAAGGTGAATCACACCGTCCCCCCAAGCAAACACTCCACAACCACACCCCTCCCCGGAGACCCTCAGCACAGATTTACCCTGGGCTCCTCAGTGTGGATACTCTTTCTGGAGTTCCAGCTATGGTTGCTGTGTGAGGCTGGCATTGCTGACCAATCTACATCGCTGCTTCTACAGAAGCTTTCTCCTGAGATAAAGGCTAAATTCTCATCTAAAGGCAATTAACACTGTTCCCACAGTAGCTTTCAAATTTGGGAGTAACTCCCCTCCCCCTCCACCCTCAACTTTTTAGCAACAAAGAAGGGAACCACAGCATTTGTAAAATTACTTAGTCCATTTGCTGGTATCTCTTGGTCAACTTTGCCTCTGTTTTATATTTTTAAAACAGCCTTAGAACAGACATGAATTTTTTTTTTGAAAAGGTGGCACTCTACGATTTTTGTGACCAGTGATATCAGACTAATTTTCCAATCCACAGGGTACCTTCTAGAATCAAGGACATTCTGAAGATCAAAACCAATGTATCCACACTCTCTATCTTGTGTCACCTCTTCTAAGATCCTAAAATGAAAGTCATCAGTTCCAATGGATTTGTTGGTGCTTTGTCCTATTCATTTCTCCAGCACTTTGTCATTACTAAAAATAAACTGCTGTAAATTTGGAGAATGTTGATTTCTCTCTGGATGTTTAAGGCAGTCAGTGGTACTGTTCCTTTAGAATCAAACACTTAACAGCTACCTTGATCTGTTTATCTCTTTTGAAAGATTACCACAGTAGTTAAAATGCTCAGTCCATTTGGGAATTTCTATTGCAGAGCAAGTTGGCAGGGAAAGCTCATGAAGTTTACTTCTTCTTCGGTGAGAAAAATGCCACAAACTATGAGATAACAAAAACAATATTTCAAGCATATACTATTAAGCTCCAGATGTAGAAAAAAAAATTTGTACCCTCAAGAAATAACCTGACAAGAAACATCTAGAATATGTGTGTCATAAGCAATGAAATTTTGACCAGTGGGTATGTACACTTAAAGTTGAAGCCAACAAAAATGTTTATAAGGTAATTTTCCTCAAGGTGTTCAGAAATTCCATACCCTTTCCAATGCAGACTCTCTTGAGGAACAGGCAGTAGCTGGTTTTAGATGGGCAGCAATTCTGGCTGATGGTTATGAATTAACAGACAGACCCATAAATTTAGGGAAGCTTAGGTCTGGAATCTATCACAGACCAGGAAGAGATAAGGAAGAGATAAGTGCTCTGGAGAAAGGTTGGAGAGAAAAGGAAGGCCAGACAGAGAAGGCAAAACTGACTCGACTGTGAAAGGAGGGAATTAGTTTGGAGATGTGAAAGGAAATTTATTAGAGATTTTTTGCTTATATGTATACGTATATATAGTAAGATAATACAGCATCACTCTGATTTTGTGCTTTGCTCATTTGGTTGGATGGCTGGTTTGTAATGCAGAGTGACAACAACAATGTGGGTTCAATTCCTATACTGGGTTGAGGTTACCATGAAGGACTCTCCTTCTCAACTTCTCACCTTGCCTGAGGTGTGGTGACCCTCAGGTTAACCCACCACCAATCATCTCTCTCTAATTGGATGGCGGTGGAATAGGGCTCCTGTGTCGGAGTTCATCCACTCTATCCATTTTTTTCCTTCTTCTCAAGAAGCAAAGCGGAAACTGAAACAAAGAATTATCTAAATACTTGCCTGAATGTGTGGTTTTGGCTTCTAAACATGAAATTTGGCTTCTGTTTCCTCTTTAACTCTTAGGGCACTGATTTCAAAATTCTCATCCTCAATTGAAAATTGCTTAATAATATTGCCACCAGCTGCAAAGGTGCAGTGGTTTGAGCAGCCAACACATTCTAGTTTCTCCAGCTCTGGTTTGACCTCTGAGACCATTTACACCGTTTAATAACGGAATGACATTCCAGAGTTCATACAAAATAGGAACATAAACAGTCTATCAAGGTTGCTCTGCCATTCAATATGATCAAACTTCAGCTATTCCTCCCCACACAATCATCCTTGAGTATCTAAAAATCTGTCAGTGTCTCACTTGAAAATAATAACTGATCAAGCATTCAGAGTTTTCTGGGGTTGAGAATTCTAAAGGCTAAACACCCGCCAAGCAGCTTCCTTCTAATTTTCTTTACGGCTGATTGGGCCTCTGAGACCTGAGCAAGTTAGTGACTTCCAGAACCGAAAGTCAATGCGATGACTGGCACGCTAGTGCTGGTTATTGTGCGCAGAGCACGCTGCTTAGGTGGAATATTGTTTTAAGTAAAGAAATTTCCCTACATCTCAAAGGGCCATCCAATGACAGACTTGGGGGTGGGGAAGAGGAAAGGATTTCTAAAGTAAAGGGGCATCTTTCAAGGAAAAGCAGCCTCTTTGACACCAGCATTATCCCTGGATGGGTTTGCCTTCCAGCACTGATTCTCTTTTTCTCTACCAGCTGAAAGTTGTGGAGTTTCAACTTAACCACACAGCGAACACATTCCTGCTCATACTGGCATGCTAATGCTGGTTATCGTGTGCAGATCGCATTGCTACCAGCCTTCATCTTGGAACAGCAGCTCTCAGGCAGACTTCCATCCTTAAAAAGGAGAACAGCTCAGTAGAAACCGCTTAATTGTCTGCCACCGTAAAATTCACAGGGAATATCCTGTATATCACTTGTGTAGGCTGGAGGCATGTGTTTATTCCCCTACCTGGGCTACCTGCCCAGTTGGTAAAGCACATGGGTAATATGTATTTAAAATAAATATCATTTTGAAGTATGAGAATTGGAAACTAGATTGCTAAAACTGAGATACCAAGCAGTGAAATTAAAATAATGGTTTCAAAGTGGCAAAGTGAAACAAAACAGTTGATAACTATGAGATAACAAGGTGTAGAGCTGGATGAGCATTGCAGGCCAAGCAGCATTAGAGGAGCAGGAAAGCTGACGTTTCGGGTCTAGACCCTTCTATTCTTTTGCTTATCAGTTACTGCTGTCATAATATGAAAACCTTCATTATGTCACAATCAGCAATGTCTATTCCATATCCTCTCTGGCAAACTCTTTCCCAGTCCTAAACACTAACTTAATAACAGACGTGTTGAATATTAAAGCAGTTTTGTACAACAGTGTGCCATAACCGGACATAGTAGCAGTTGCTGGTAAAGTATATGTCACGGTGATCGCAGTAATTGTTAGATGTTCAGCTTGTCAGCACCTGCTGGGGTAATGGAATTATGCCAAGATAGCACGGTCACGTGTAAGAAAGCGTGAGCATGGAATTGCAGTAAAATAAAATTTCATGAGGGTAGAGAACAGCATATCTCTGTGAAATTTGTAGATATGAGCTTAACTTGGAATATAAGATAGTTACTCATTTTCACTGACCAAACAATTGCAAATGTGACTGATTAAAAGTTATACGAAATGCAGTTATAGGAGAATTAACCCAAGTAAGTGATGGAGTTATCCTCAGGAAATAAATACAGGATCTACCCTTAAGTCCTAATGGCCCAATTAAAAATTCAAAGAGAGTACTTTTTGTGTGCTTTTATTTTGTGTTTGTGCCTTAGGAGAAAGAAATCACCCCTGATGAAGTCTTGCTGAACAGAATTCAAGATGCTGTTGTTCATATGGACCCGTGGACTCGAATAAAAGATGGCACAGGGTTGGAAAATGCATGTATCATAGATTTCTTTCTGGCTTTGACATTATGCAACACAGTTGTGGTTTCCACAGCAACACAACCAAGGCAACGGGTAAGTCGATTCTATTTTAGTTAATTTGCTAAAATTTATTCTATAGAAGCATTTAGCAGGAGGGAAAAGATATGAAGGCATCTGGTTTCTATGGACACTGGAAATAACCTGAATATTCTGTTGAAAATTGAAGATTGGATTTCATAGTAAGTGGCCCAGTACAACATGTTTTGAACACATTGTGCCTCCAGAACAGGGAATGTAATAAATTCTAATGTCTGCAATTCAAAGCAAATGGTAAAGTAATACTTCATTTTCAGTCACTTGATTACATTGTGCATTGGTATTATGTAAGTAAAATTAATTACTTTTTTTTTCAATTTTAAGCTTTTGTGAGGAGATAGACTGAAGTACGTTTCAAGGACATGAGAAATCTTGGTCCAGATCTTGACAAGCTATTTTAAGGTGTCCTCTTGCAGTTGACATCTGGATCCTCTTTGTCACCAGTTTGTGGTGTGCCCTGTAGTGGCTAGAAACGCTGTTTAAATAACTGGTCACTTTGAAATATAGGGTGTGTTTTCTACTGGTTTGCACTAGTCAGAAACTTTGATTTCCATACATCGTCTCTGAATCTCAGTGCTTATCTTCTTATCTCTCTTTCTAGCTGCAAATGTCACGTGTAATCATGTCAATTGAGATCAACGTTTCCTCTTTTGTACTTTTTCCCTCCAAAATGTAGTCATCCTTAAAGATCTGTATCAAACCAGATACATTTTTAAATCCCCAACCTGTTCTTTCAGAGCACAGTTAAAGTTTAAAGTGCTGATTGCTGGTTGACTACAGCTTAGATTTGAAATTTTATGTTAAGTTTAGAGTAAAGCTTCACATTTAAAATTTATGTTTTTCACTTTTTGTCACCTCTTACTGCTGAAGGAAGTTTGATTCTCAATTTTATCATCTTTCATAATAGGCTGTTCTTTAAGAAATTTCTCTTGGCCTTGGTAAGCTATTTGATCATTTCTACAGGAACAAACAGAGGCAGTGGTGCTTACATCTTGGGAGGAGATGACTCCATCTGTCAGTATCCAATGAAGCAGCTCTACAGATCTAGTCTACTGTTCCTATCTGGTTAAAGATATCTGCGATCTCTTAATCAGGAAGGCAATGTTTGTCTCCTGTATGACCTGCAAGCTTTATTCCGCACTAGGACCATTTTCCCTTTAGTAATAAACTTCACAAAGATGTGAATTCATTCAACTTATGGAATTTCAGAAAGTTTGCAGTCAGTGACAATATTGTGCTAAAAAATTGTTCACCTCTTGGTGTTGCATTTTTTGTCCCCACCAACTTGATTGCCACATCCTCCAGCAGTTTTGTCATTTGTGCCTAGATGGTAATAGCCAATCATCCCCTCTTAACCTTTAGTGATATCATCTGCAGGTACAGGATCGAGTTTATATGTATACCGATGACACCAACAACACCACCATGTCCACTCCAGAGCGCCAATTGCTATTTTACCCTGAAGCTGTACAACGTCAAGTTTTAGACAACTCCAGTTTCCTTATAGTCCAAACTGAAATGATTATTACATGCAAGATCATAACTCTTGCCCCCATTTTGTGTTAAATTTTTGCTAGTTCATTTATTTCTTTTTCTCTTGTTTCTTCTTCACTTCCTTTCCTTACATTTGGACAACTGCCATTCTACCAACTACATCCTCCGTAGACACACTTTACTTGTCCCATTACCACACGCTTTGGATTTTTCTAGCATGATATTTTTATTATTTGCTCTGTATTGCTGTCTAGCCAATCATACATCTTCCCTTTTGTTCTTCTGATCCTTCCAGACCTTTCCCTTGCACAAAACCTATTACATCCTAACTGCTTACCATTCTAATGAAAGATTACAGACCTGAAATATTAATTTTGCTTCCTTCTCCACAGACATTACTGACCTGCTGAGAATTTACAGCTTTTTCCCAATTTAATCCCTAGCTTCCTGCCCAGTTTTAACTGAAGAGGTGTACAGTGTTTTTATTCTGTTCAACCCTGAACTTACTCCTAAACTTCAAATCTGATTCATCAACAATTGTACCAACTTCCACTTCCGTAATATTACAGGCTTTCATCTCTATATTTCCACAATAATTTACCAAATGTCTAAGTTAAGCAAAAAGACATATCAATCATTTGTAATTGATGTGAGAACTGGGTAAATTTTAAACCTGTTGTTAATTCTTTGGAGAAATCAGCAATTTTTTAAAAGTTTTATTTATCTCTACCAGCCTTTTATAAATTGATAGGAAAAAAAAGTCATACAGTGTCAGTGTGTTTCTACAACGTGGGTCTTAAAACCCTGTCATTGAGGCTGCCAACAAGTGTTAGTCGGCAGACTGACCTCTACATTGCACATAGTCCTCCTGGACTGTGATGCCACCATCAAATACCAGGCTATTGTGTCTACAATGATCACTAATCTGGTGACCTTGCTTACTTACTTTCTCCAAACTCATAGCCCTCCAGTCCAACACAGCCCAATTCGACCTCCTTCCCAAATTCCACAAACAGGACTGCCCAGGCAGACCCACTGTTTCTGCCTGCTCCTGCCCCATAGAACTAATTTCTTCCGACAGCGATTCGAATTTTTTTGCTTTGCCCAATCCCTTCCCACTGACAGCAGTGATACTTCAGATGCTTTATGTCAGTTTCAGAATTTCCAGCTCACAGGCTCCAGCCACCTTCCCTTCATCACAGGCATGCAATCCCTTGACATGCCCATCTCCATCAGGACAGTCCTCATCGTCTGCTTATTCCTGCAAAAAAAGGCCTGAATCATCTCCATCCACCATCACCCTTCTCGCATCTCATTTTCTGTGTGGGGACCCTGCAGCTTTCAGAACTCAATATTGAGTTCAATAATTTTAGGGCTTCAGCACCTTCTCCCATGTCCTTACCCCAGTACCCACATACCAGACCTTGTCACCACATGGGCTGCTTGCAGCACAGCCAAACCATTTCCATCCACTAATAGTCCCTATTAGCAGTTTTCTTTCTCCCAAGCTCCCCTGCCATTTTCCATTCCTTTGTCTGCCCAACTGTTGTTCTCTCTCACCTCCATCTCCATCTATCATTTCTTCTCCTCCTCCTCACCCCCGCCCCCACCCTTCCACCAATCTTCAGCATATGTATCAACCATTTTGTAGCTACAATCAGTTCTGAACATGGGTCACTGGACCTGGAACATTGACTTTGTTTTCCCTCCACAGATGCTGCTAGACCTGCTGAGTTTTTTCAGCAATTTCTGCTTTTGTTTCTTAAATCATTAGGATTATTTGTATGCTGCTATAAAGCTATAAAGCCCTGAGCTCGTTTGTTTATAATTAGTCCTGATAAAGGGTGTAATCCCAAAATGTCAACTTTCCTGCTTCTCTGATGCTGCCTGACCTGCTGTGTTCCTCCAGCTCCACGTTGTATTGACTTGTTTAAAATCTATTTTGGAAACCTGAAATGGGTGCTACAAACTACTTCATCACAAATTTCTCTGACAATGTTTTCTTGCCTGTAATTTTCTAGTCCATTCTTCACATTCCACGTTGTGACCTCCCAACATTGCTGTGTTTCCCTTTGTAGCTATTTTCAAAAGCCTGGAAGCATATCATCTGCTCATGTTATGAATTAAGATTACAGGGAATCAAGAAGTCCTGAAATTGAAGAACACTGTTGAAGGCACTGGAGGGAGTTTAATGTCAAAAACAAATGTGTTATGGGTGAGGTAGTAGCCAACATGTTTAAAATCTGACTCACAACCCCACACCACCACTTCCACACATGGGGAGTGGGCTGCCAGACCACTCTCTGAAGGTAAAAACTAAAAGAACTGCGAATGCTGTAAATCAGGAACAAAAACAAAGTTGCTGGAAAAGCTCAGCAGGTCTGGCAGCATCT
>NC_063343.1:49029306-49073689 GCF_021869965.1 Rhincodon typus | reverse complement strand
AGTTGCTGGAAAAGCTCAGTAGGTCTGGCAGCATCTGTAAAGGAAAAAAATAGAGTTAACGTTTTGGGTCCGGTGTCCCTTCCTCAGAAGGGTTCTGAGGAAGGGTCACTGGACCCGAAACGTTAACTCTGTTTTCTCCTTCATAGATGCTGCCAGACCTGCTGAGCTTTTCCAGCAACTTTGTTTTTGTTCCACTCTCTGAAGGTACTTGGCAATTTAAATATTTGGATGAAGTTTTGTGAGTCATTGTGATTCATCATTTCTTATTTAACATGTGATGGTCATACTTCATATATCTTGGGAAACCTGGCAACTACAGGAAAGCAAAACCTTGTTGGATCCAGGGATGTAAGCATCTTCTTCCATCTCTTGGGTGGATCCAGAAGACTTTCTTGAAGACCCCAAGGGCCTGACAGGTCCCTACTGTTAACCCAGGTAATTGGGTTGATTTCTGTGCAAGGAACCTCTCTGGACTGGTACATGCAGAGTTAAAGTAGCATATCATGTGGGGAACTCTACCTTTCTAGTGTCCTGTGCAGAATTGCACCCTACTGGTACCAACAGGTCCAAAAATGGTATCACACCCCTTCCTCTCCCCAACATTACTGAATCAGTTATTTTTCCAGTGGCAGAAACTGGGAAGTAAGTCACCCGTTTTTATGTTTTGCAATGGTACAAACCTGTGGCCAGAGGAGAAAATATCAAAGATAAATTGCCATAGATTACACAATTAACCAGATAAAGTTAAGCTGTTTTATCCATTCAAAGTAGATCATGTTGTCAAAGGGAATGTTCTGATCAGTTGTTTTAAACTTCTAGGTATTATCTCCATCTTTGTCAAAAGCTTCCACAATTTCCCAGGAGAAGCTACAGCAGCTACGTCAGAAGCTTAAGCTGTCACGAACAAGTTCCATTTCCACACCAAATCAATCAGACGCTGATGAACCAGGACATTTGCGCAATAAAACATCACTGACCTCTGAAGTTAGTCTAAATTCTTCATATAGTGCGGACAACAGTGTTGACAGAGAAGATCACAGTATTTGTGAAGAAGCTGATGAAAATCAAAGCAATTTAGAGTTCTGCTATGAAGCTGAAAGCCCAGATGAGGCAGCCCTTGTGCATGCTGCTCGAGCTTACAATTTCACATTATGTTCTCGAACCCCCAACCAAGTGACTGTGAAGTTACCTCAAGGGGATCTTCTCACTTTTGAAGTGTTACATATGTTAGCATTTGATTCAACAAGGAAAAGGATGTCTGTGATAGTCAAACATCCCGTCACTGAAGAGATTATCATGTACACAAAGGGAGCAGATTCTGTTATCATGGATTTATTAGAGGAATCTGCCAAAGGTAACAGAAATATCCTTTATCCTTGTTTCTCACAGAATAAGTTTGCATCTCTGAATTGCACCCTGTTAATGTGAATATCAGTCAGTTGAATGTGACCATATTTACATCTAGGATCAGAAATTTTGCTCCAAAGTTGTTTGATTTGGAGCTTGAAGTTAAGTTGTGTGACCAGTTGGCTCCATTTTGGACCAACCCTTCCTTCTGCCAGACCCTTGCAATCACTGCTTATCCATTGGCTCATAACCTCTTCTGCACCTTGGTCCTCCCTCTCACCACCTTTCAATTTTGCACTTACGTCCGGGTACTAGAAGCTGCTCTTCCTGTCTTTTGCCACTCATCTCCTCGAGCTCTTGGTGAGTGCTTGGGACAGAAAGATAAGTTGTGGGAGGCTGAGTGAAAGCAAGGATCTGGAAGTAAGATGCATGGCAAACCAGGGAGTCTGATATCAGTAGCAGTGACTGGGAGGTTCAGGCAGCAGGGGGAGGTAGTGAGCCAAAGGGTCAGAAAGCGGGAGAAACCATGAGCTGGAGGTCAGTAGGAAGAGTTTGCATTTTTAAACATATTTTTGCACTTCTGAAAATTATTTCTCTTATCCAACTCTTTCAAACAGCAACAATGCTGATTACATTCCTTCTCCCATGGAGATATGAAATAAACAAAATAATTAAAGTTTATTTGTAAAGAAATGTTTTCTCTCTGCCTCAATTCACTTTCTCTTTTGTTTTTTGTACCTGACTGATATTGAATTAACTATTCTAACTAGTACATCCTGGTTCAGTCTGCACTGCTTAATCATAATTTTCTATCTTATTGGTTTAGACAATATATATTTGCATGCACTGTTCACACGGGTTTGAGATTCCATACAGAGGTAAATAAGTCATGATAACTTTCCATATGCTTTATACTCCAATGCAATATCCCATCCCAAACCTATGGGTGAGTGTAAGTGTAGCAAATGGCTGAAAGCAAACTCCAGTCCAATTCCAGAAAACTCCCAATTACATTCAAAATGCACTGATGTTCTACTTTTGCCTGCCTGTGAAAGTTACATTTTCCCATAATAGCCATTTTGATACTGTCGCAAGCATCTCAGTTCTCTGTATTCATATATCTCATACTTTATCACTGCTATCTTGTGGTCTATAAAGAACTCCAACAAAAGGCTTGCAGTTTTTTTTAATTATTCAATTCTACTTGTGATATTTCAAATGTCTGCTCACACTTAATGGTTATCTGTCAATCTAGCACTGTCATAATACTGTTGCAAATTGCTACTTCTCCATCTTTTCCAACTGCATTGTTCTTTCTAAAGACTTTACAACTTGAAATAACAATATCCTAGTCAGACTCAGATTGTAGTCAACTCTCAGTGAAGACATTTTGTCTAAATTTACAATTCAAATTCAATTGTTTCATTTCCTATGCTACGTGAATCGCAAATGGAAATTTTAATTTGGCAATGGACCACAATGAGTGCTCTTAACATTTGTTTTAACTCAAGACTTATTGTTTTGTTCAGTCATTTCTGTTGTATTTTGATCAGTTATTTGGTTACTTCGTACACTTTTTCCTAAATTTGAAGTTTTAATTTTATCTTTGGCGCTGTGCTCCTATTTTTTTTTAAAAAAAGGCTATTTTAATTTCACTTCTGTCACAGCCCTCTCCCACCCATCTTTCTAATTGGTTTAAAATTTGTTCTACACTCCTTCGATGTTTGTCCCTGGACTACCTTACCCTGGATAAACATTGCAGCACATTTGAAAGGAATTGATAGGATCCTTTTAATGATACTTGCCACTGCAAGTCCCATTCGTCATAATAGTTGCACATTCCTTGGCCATCTCCAGTGGTCCCCAGCATCACTGAAACAGACTTCAGACTTCAACTAATTAAGTTCATTCCATGTAACATCAAGAAATGGTTGGAGGCACTGTATACTACAAAGGATATGGGATTAACAACATTATGGCAATAGTACTGGACACCTGTGTTCCAGAATTTGCCACACTCCTAGCCAAGCTTCCATTACAGTTACAACACTGATACCTATTTGACAATGTGGAAAATTATCCAGGTATGTCCTGTACACAAAAAGCATGATAAATCCAACCTGGCCAAGTGCTGACCCATCAGCCTACTCTCGATCATCAGTAAAGTGATGGAAGGTGTCACCAACAGTTTGAGCAGCACCTGCTCAACGTTAACCTGCTCAGTGATGTCCAGTTTGAATTCTGCCAGGGCCATTCAGCTCCTGACCTCATTACAACCTTAGCTTGAACATGGACAAAAGAGCTGAATTCCAGAGGTGTGGTAAAAGTGACAGTGCTTGATATCAAGGCAGCATTTGACCAAGTGTGGCATCAAGGAGCCCAAGCAAAACTGGAATCAATGGGCATCAGGGGCAAACTTTTTGCTAGTTGGAGTCATACCTGGCACACAGGAAGGTGATTGTGGTTGTTGGAAATCAGTCATCTCTGCTCCAGGACAACTGTGCAGGAGTTCCTCAGGGTAGTCTCCTAGGCCCAACCATCTTCAGCTGCTTCATCAATGACCTTCCCTCCATCATAAGGTCAGAAGTGGGAATTTTCACTAATAATTTCGCAATGCTCAGCACCATTCATGGTTCCTGAGATGCAGTGTGGGTCAACCTAAAGCATGTGCAATGCAGAGACTCAAGAAAACAGCTCACTATCACCTTCTCAAGGGCAACTAGGGATGTACAATAAATGCTGACCAGCCAGCAACACCCAAGTCCCATGAGAGAATAAAAAATAATTGCCAACCCTGTTTTTGAACTCAATGTTGACTCAAAATCTGTAACAACTGTTTCTCACAGTCTTATGGAATTTTATGAAGAAGTCAGATTTTCTTTCACCGATCCTTCCACTTTAAGGATTGAGCATGTGGCAAAGTATTGAGGATAAACGAGAATGTATGCAGAAGCCTCAGATGGAGCTGATCTTGGGATATGCAAATGTGGTATATGGATTGAACCAATCAGCACTAAAATATGCTAGAAGTTTATGATATGATGTATTTCTGTTACATGTTTTAAAATATCTTTCCTGTTCATTACTTGGATTGAAAGAGTAAGATTGAAAATCCAGTCTTAGAATTGTGCCAGTATAGCTGCTTGGGTCATTTTCTGGAGTTGCAATCAAGTTAACTTGAGATTACCCTCATTCTGTCTTTGGGGAACACTGAGTCCTTATATAAGGATGTTGTTAAACTTGAGAGGGTGCAGAAAAGATTTACAAGGATTTTGCTGGGATTGGAGCATTTGAGTTGTAGGGAGAGACTGAATAGGCTGAGGCTGTTTCTTCCCTGGAGAAGATGATGAGGGGCAAGGATAGGGTGAATAGCCAATGTCTTTTTCCCAGAGTGGGAGAATCTAAAACTAGAGGGCATAGGTTTAAGATGAGAAAGAAAAGATATAAAAAGGACCTAAGGGGTAACATTTTCACAAAGAGGGTGGTGCATGTGTGGAACGAGTTGCCGGAGGAAGTGGTGGAGGCAGATACAATTACAACATTCAAAAGGCATCTAGTTGGGTATATGAATGGGAACATTTTGGAGGGATATGGGCCAAATGCTGGCAACTGGGATTAGGTCGGATTGGGATGTCTGATTGCCATGGACAAGTTGGACTGAAGGGTTTGTTTCTGTGCTGCATGACCCTATAACTCTACAAGTACTTGGCAAAATATCATAAAAATGAGAAATCACCATGTTGCAGCAAATTGAGATTCCATCTTAAAGGCATGAACTAGAAATAAGACATTGTACTATAAAAGTTGACAGCCACTTACCGGAAAGTTAACTATTGTCTCTTGAGGTATAGAAGTTTTAGAAATTTAAGCTATTCAGGAAGTTTGGCACATTTTCACTGAAGAAACAGATGTGGATAGACTTACATTTTTGAGATTATGAAAGAAACTGGGTAAATTGAAATAAATTGCTCCCTAACAAAAAGTTCTAATATGAAGGAAAATGTTATAAAGTAAGAGAAAGGAGTGAGGTAGTGAAGCTGGAGAACAAATTATCAGAAAGGATACTGAAACTGACAACTCAATTTTTTGGGAATGAATTTGCTTTGCTTGTGAGCAGGAAACTATTGGAAGAATACAATGAAGGAGTAAGAAGGAAGATGGAGATGTGAAAAATCGTTGATGTTTTGACAGAATTAGCTGTTAGAGTGTAATGGCCTTTTCTTTGAGCTAACAATTCTTAATTACCATTGTGATAGTCTAATCCTTTCAATTTTCTAACCTTAGTCAGAAATTGCACTGTTCCAGTTTTACTAATAATGTAAACATCATAGACTTCTGTAAAGGATTGAAATGCTCTGGCAATGAGCTCTAAGGAAACTTTCTTTTTTGAGGTTGTGGCTTTTGTTGTGAGATGTGACATTGTTGAACACAGCTGCCTGACAGATTTTCTTTTCTTTTGCCTCTTTTTCTGACAACTGTGAAGAAGAAAAGCAAAGAAAAATTATCCTGGAAACACAAAAGTGTCTGGACATGTATGCGAATAATGGTCTGCGAACACTATGCATCGCAAAGAAGGTAAAATATGAACGCTCAAAGATTGAATTTCTGTATCAATGCCACATTATAAACATCCAGGTTTTTAACTTCGACTCCTGTATCTTCTGTTTCCTTTAGTTCACTTTCGTCTTTTTTTGTGCCTTATAAGGCACATTCTCTATGATAACAATTTTCATTTTCATACCTTTAACACAGACAATGTCTAAAATTGCTTCACAGAGACATAAACCACAAACTATGGCTCTTTCTCACGGCATGTGCTGGCAGGTCCCTGCCAGAGGTGATGTATGTGCATGAAATCATGGACAAATGTCCATGGAGAGTGAACAAATCATCAAACAGCCTCTAACACTGATGCACACAATGTCATTGTGAACCATGCAGTTTAATTAACACCATCTCTTAAGCAGTCCCACACCAACTGGTTAATACTGAGGAGTGCCATAAGCACCAAAACTATGATGATATCATACATCATGTGGACAAAACAGTTTAGAATTTTGAAAGAGTGAGATTTATCATCTGCTCCTCCTCAAAGTTTCTGTGACAGTATCAGTCATATTAACACAATCTGGAACTGGCTGCTCACATACAATAAACTATATTTTCTTAACTACAAAAAACTTTTCTGGTTATACCAGGAAGTTGCTTACCATGATCATTCTAGATCAAGCAGATCCTAGACTAAAGAGGACAGTGGCAGCAACTTTCATTATAAGTAGCATCTCATACAGCACCATGATCTGGCATATTCATACAGTATGGTAGGCAGCAGTGTAGTTTTAATTGACTGCTCATACAACACATGCACAGTAATGCAGCCTGGAAAAGCAAGAAATGAAAATATTACTTATTCCTCCCATTGAGTGTCAGCACCATAAAGTGCGCAGACAGCATAAGGCACAGCTACAGAAAGAGAAGTAAAATGCCACAAAATAAATATTAAGCTGAGGTTATATTATGTTCAGCAGATTACAACCCTACGCAGATCTGGTATAATGGGGAAAGAAAGTTTGGGAGACTTTGTTCAGGCAGGAGATTCCTTGTAAGAACCACAATAAGGTGAGAATCATTTATTTAAATTGCAAAGAATGGAAATCATTCAGTGAACTAATCATTAAAACATAAATTGTTTGTTAAAACCTGCAATGCAGCTGGAATTAAGGTAGGAATCCTCAGTTTTAGGAGTGCATAGACTTCCAGTAAACTAGCAAAGAGCAACAGAACTGCTATCACTGTGAAATAAAAGTCCTTTTAAAGTAAGCACGATGTATTATCACATTAGAAAGACATGACATTATCAGAAATAACATTGCTAGGTATACTCAATTGTAGAGATGGGCCAAATAGAAGAACAATTGGTCACCTTGGATAAAACTATTCCTGAAATTGAGAATATCTTCTGAATTAGATTCTAAATGAGAAGCTGAACAAGAAACACACTTCTATGTACAATTGGGAATATAGCTGATGGCATTATAACTTGCCGCAGATTAAAAGGAACAAAGATAATTTTAAAGAGATACTTTGGCAATTACTTGAATCCTAGAAGTAATAAATTTATAGAAAGATCAAGATTGAATACAACAGTTCAACATGCAGGGGAGTCCCCAAATGATTTTGTTCATAAACTCTGCAGATTAGTGCAGAAATGCAACAATGGTGACCTCAAGTTAGAATTCATAAAAACAATTGATGATTCTAATATTTGTCAGATTTATTACAGTTCATAGAGAACCTGATGGTAGAGGTAATCATTCAGATTAGTGAGTGAAGCATTAGTCCCAAAGCAACAGAAAACCATCCTAAGAGGAAAAGACAACTCTTGACATGGAGGATGTGAAGAAATTATTCAATTCTTAAGGAACAAAACAACAAATGGAATCTGAGAAACAAGTACAGTGTGTAGAAAAACACCAGACACTAGGGTGGTCTCAGCCCTGAATGACATGGAAAACTATGACAAGTTTGGGAGTATCACGTGAGATTATCAGCCATGATTAAATCGCACAGGAGACTCGATGGACCAAATGGCCTAATGCTTCTGCTATATCTTATGGTCTTATGGAGATAGCCAGCGAGTAGCTGCATCATTGAAAGCAAAATGTCTCGTTTTCAAAGCTAGTGTTGAATGGTGTGATTGAAATTCTCCCAAATGAGCAGAGTGAGTCTTATTTGCATTCATTGATGTGCATTAACATCCACATTATGGCATCACCTCCCCTCATTGATATGCAGTTTCCCATTCTCCCAACCATTGGATAGTAACTAGATGGATGCAGTTCCTGAAATGCAAATCAGAGAGGTAACCTTATGACTCCAGCTTGCCATTTACTCCTACAGCCCTCCAACAGTCACCAACATTTCAGGACATACTCGATGGGCAGCAACTTCATGCAATCCTGTTCACCAGGACCTCCATGACCCCATTGGCAATGTGCGGCACCAATTTACCTCTGTCCAACTTGATTGGGGCAACTGAGAGGAACCTTACAGTGCAGCTCTGGATTGCCAGTGCTTGACTGGTGGAAAAGCATTAAATATTCCGAGTGGGAATAGGTGATCCATGCCTTATGTTTTAGCAATGAGGTATTTATGTCAATGGTCCTCTCACAAATTTAAAGTTAGGCATTAAGGCAAGTGTCACTATGTTATTAGATAGTGAGCCATGGCTAAAAAAAAACACTGTTTGCAGCCAATAATAGTGCAACATTATGGTCTAGGAGACATACTACTTCACGTTAAAGATATGCTACAATCAATTCAATATTGGGGATGCCCAAATAGTAAAGGATCTATACAAGCTTCACAATCAAGAATTCTCACTCTTGAGTAGAAATGCACAGTTGAACTCAATTTTATTCAAATGGCAGAAGGAGTTAAACTGCACGAAGTTAACAAGGAAGGGTCTAGGCCCGAAACGTCAGCCTTTCTGCTCCTATGATGCTGCTTGGCCTGCTGTGTTCATCCAGCCCTGCACCTTGTTGTCTCCAGTCAAGGAACAGCTGGTCAAAGGTCAGCTCGGAGAAGATTTGACATGTGTCCTTAGTCTCAGAACACAATCTAAACAAAATTAGGTTTCATCGAGATTAATTATGTTGGCATAAGGAATTTGTTTCATGCTGTCAATGAATGAGAACCTGTGACCATACTGAACTGGCACAAATATATTCCATTGCTGTCAACACTGAACAGTTTGCAAATTGCAGAAGCCTGCATGGTTTGTGAAGGAAAACAAGCAATGAAAAGGCCAATGAACAGCATACCCAACTCAAGCCAATTGAGATTTTAAAACTAATGTAACTTGAAGTGCAGCACAGCTTGGGGACCAAATAGCAAACATGGAATCCTATTTGATATTAGATGCTGAGGTATTTCAAGCAGAAAATTTGATTTTATTATCTCCCAGGAAGAATTCTCAGTAAGTGAGTCAGAGATCATGCAAAGCCAAATCAATCCTCAAAAAACAAAAGTTAATAAATCGGTTTCACCAATAACACAATCACTGAAGCCATCACTGAGAAGGATGACCAATGTCCAACAATTCCAAGGTACTGCAAGAAAGAAATTGTATACTTTAGCTATGAAGGAAATCCAAGAGTTAAAGTTTCACCCAGCAAACTACCAGTCTTCCAAATCTGAAGAGATCATATCCTAGGAGAATACTGAAACCTCCAAATTGCCTGAATTTACAATGGTAGGGATTTGGAGAGAAAGGGTAATGGCAAAGAGAAGTAGATGTAAATGCATGATAATAATGGAGGGAAAATAAAAACTGGAGGATATGATGTTGTAAATGGGTCAGATAGAGTCAATACTACAGAGTGCCAAAAGTTCCACCTGCTGCAATGGACTTTGGACATGCAGGTAGAACAGTTTAGGATTTCAGAAGTTTGAAATCTAACATCAGTACCTATTTGAAGCCTCTGTAACAACATGTGTTATATCAGTTCAATCTCTAACCAATTAGTAACATGAAATAAAGTATATATTAATGACAACAGACACTTCAGGTTAGATCTGAAAGTTGCTTTCCTCTATGACACTAGACAAAGCAAGGCTGGACAGGTCAAGTATCCTTTGTCTGCATGTCCAAAAACTGAAAAGACCTAAAACCAAAGATCTTTTTGAAAGTGGACTTGAGCAAACCCAAATGTTGACACACTAATTTTGGGTCCTTTGGAGAACAACTGTGCTTGTCCCAAATAGACTGAAAAGCAAAGCTTTTGCCAAAGGGCCTGAACTTAACGTGGATACAAATTTGTTCACGTCCACTGGGGCCCTTTGGAAAAAAACTTTGCTTTTAAGCCTTTTCTGGTCCATTTGAGCCAAGCGAAGTTTTTCATTCCCCAAAAGATCCAAGTGGGCCTATAGTGTAAATGTATCTGAAAAACAAAAATGTCTATTATTTGTAAAAAAAAAGTTGGCCCTCAGAATTTCAAATAAGGGATTCCTGACCTGCAAACTTCTTCCACTTAAAGAGGATGATGACAGCAACCTTCATCATGAGCAGCAGAGTAATCAATTGGCATGTCTATACAACAGGACTAAATTACTACCGTTATTTAAAGGGCTGATCATCCACTTTCCTGATGAGGTGTTTTATAGAATCATAGAATCCCTACTGTGTAGAAGCAGACCATTCGGCCCGTCAAGTCCATACTGCCCCTCCGAAGAGCATCCCACCCATACCCACTTCCTACCCTATCCCTCCATTTCCCACCCTAGGCACTATGGGCAATTTAGCATAGCCAATCCACCAGCCTGCACATCTTTGGACTGTGGGAGGAAACCGGATCACCCGATGGAAACCCACGCAGACAAGTGGAGAATGTGCAAACTCCACACAGACAGTCACCCGAGGCTGGAATTGACTTACCTTTGCTGTTGCAGAGTTAGTAGAAGTGCGATATGATTTGGAAATGGAGTAAAGGCAGCAGAAAAGTACAACAGTGTGCAGAGGGAGGAGGAAATGAAAGCAGAAAAGATGTCACCTGGAACCCTTCATTCCAGATAAACTATCCCTAAGTAGAAGAGTTACCAGCTACTGTTTCTAGTTTATATGTAAAAAAAGAACAAAGAAAGAGCTAGACATAGCAATATCTGATATACCACTGCTGAGACACATAACAGTATATGGTGCAGTATCCACTAACTCTTGGGAAACTTTCAAATAGCAAGAATTATTAAAATAACCATGAGGTTTTTGATTCTAGTTAATTTTTATACCATCTTTTATATCTTTATCAACATTCTACTTCTAACTTTATTTCCTGTTTGCTTCTTAATTTTGTTTAGGTCTTGAGCGGTAGTGAATACAAAAAATGGGCTGATTTAAGACGTGAGGCAGAGACCAGTATTGATCACAGAGAAGAATTGATTCTGGAGACAGCACAACAAGTGGAAACAGATCTTCAATTATTGGGTAATTTCCTTGATTATCAATAAATGCATTGTTCTGTAGTGACTAACAATGGTTTGATTTAACAATTGGATTTGATTTTGTCAATCTTGCAATGACCTGATAAACTTGGAATGTCTTCAGTTTTACTCCATGTTATTTAAGCAACAAAATTTGTAGTGGTGTCATCTAGAAGCATGACTATATAGCGCTGAAGTAGTATTCACATGTGTTTTTGAATTTCAGACCTCAACAGCAATTAGGTGAATTGTTTTGTTTGAGGTGACAAATTGTTACTGTGAACTATGAACTTATTTCACTTGTGGACCATAGTGTCAGTATTAATGACTACCAATTGCATAAAACTCCTCCTGCAATTGCACTAACCAGGTAGTTTGATCCAAACTTGGCAGAATTTATATTGCTATGTCTTCTTCAATAGAGGTCATCAGTGGCTGATAAATTAAACGTATTGTTGCGTTTCAAGGATAGGAGGCCATAGCACACAAAACAAGAGCTTTGTACAGGAGGTGTTAATTCCAGAAGACAGCAAGCTAGACTGAGTTGTTTCCCTCCAAAATGTCATCATGTCACATGATCAGACCTTTAAACTGATAGTCCACCATAAATACACAAACTAATCTCTTTCCTAATGAAATTATACTCAATCCACATCCCTTTTATTCTCTTAAAAAAAAGACACGTTATTTTCTGGCAGTACAATATGACAATTTTGATGCTGAATCCTAGGTAAGCAATTGAAATAACAAAATGATAAATGAATTTTCTGAGATATTCGTTCAAGAAGTATTGGTGCATCTAATGTAAAAAAGAAATAACTCTTATTTTGTAGTTATGTTTCTGATAGATTGATTGAATTCAAAGGGGAGGTGATGATGACAATAGACTAATAATCCAAAAAATCAGACTAATATTCTGTGGCCAGGAGTTTAAATCCCACCATGGTGGATGGTGAAATTTTAATTGAATAAAATGCTGGCCTAATGGTGATCATGTAATGATTGTCAATTGTTGTAAAAACTTAACGGATTTACTAATATCCAAAATCTGCCATATTTACCATGTCAAGTCTATATCTGACTTCAGACTAACTGCAATGTGGTTGACTCTTAACTGCCTTCTAGCCAATTAGGAATGGGACAAAAGTGCTGGCCTAGCCAGCATTGCCCATCTTCCATGAACAAATAATAATAAGTTATCTTTATACTATTGCCAAAATTATGTCTAGGTAACCTGACATTTAATCTACAGGCTTAGTTGTGAGTGACTCTTATTCTGATGTTTTTCTCCACAAACATTTAAGGTACTCAAGCATTCCTGTAAGATAATTGTGTACCAGAAACAAAAAAAGAAGTTGCTGGAAAACCTCAGCAGGCTCAGAAGTGAGGAAGGGTCACCGGACCCAAAACGTTAACTCTGATTTCTCTTCACAAATGCTGCCATACCTGCTGAGCTTTTCCAGCAAATTTTGTTTTTGTTTCTATTTACAGCATCTGCAGTTCTTTTGTTTTATTTTAGATACGTATGTATAATCAGATACACCAGGCCTGTGACCTACTCAGAAAATCCTCTACTCAAACTTCGAGAAAATTCGACTAGAACTTGAGTACATGAAAATGTTAACTTTTAGAGAGATAATGAGATGGATGTCAAATAACAGAATGGTAAAACATAACTACTCCCTCAGCAGTTTAGCAGAACTATTTCCCAGATTTATGTATTTAATCAATTTATCTAATTACTGTTTGTTGGACCTTGCTGTGCATTGTTTAGCTGCTACATTTCTTATCTCGCAGTGATAATTGCATTTCACAACACTTCATTTGTGAAATACTTTGGGATGTCTTGAGGTCATGAAAGTTCCAATATGAAAACAAGGTATTTTGTCTTGTCAGTTTCAACAATCTTTGTAAACAGTGCCACATTGTCACTGTTTTCTGCTTGTGGGACAACCCATTCTCTTTTGTTTTCCCAGGCATGCTGAAAATTTGAACTCCCACAATGATCTTCAATAAAATTATCTTTGAAGATAACTTTTGAAGAACTTTTAAAAAGGCTTTATTCTTCCATTGTCCAAAATAACGCAACCAATGTATTTGTCTTAATTCCCTTCACCCATCCAAAGTGAAAGGTTTAGTTTCATTCTAATTTAGAAATGATCATTACTTCACATATTGAAATACTACTATAAAATACTGATTACTCATTTTAAAAAAAACTTAAAAGAGTAAGCATGAGGGAACTCAGAGACAGATAGCCACAGCTAAAAGACCGCATGGAAAAAGTATCTGTAGGCAGACAGCAGCGCTTAAAAGAGAGGGAGAGAGGAGAACGTAGAGATAGACAGCAGCGAAAGAAAGGAGAACCCAGAATGGACAGTGGTACCTAAAAAAAGTAAGAAAGAAGAGGACCTGGAAATAGACAGCAATACCTCAATGGACAGGAAAGGAAGACTTGGAGACAGATAGTAGTACTTAAAAGAAAGGAAGATAGAAGACAAACAGCATCTTGTCCAGTCTGATCCATACTAGTTGGTGGGTCCAGAGCAGACTGGTCAACTTATGAGAAAGTCAAGTGTGACATTACAGGAAAACAAGTAGTTGATTACATTTATTTTCCTCATTTACCTTTGAAAACCTGTGTAATTCTGATAATTGTAACTTTATTTCAATAGTAGAAGGTTTATTAATAAGTGTACCAATAATGTGCAAGGAAAATCGTGTCTAACAAACTTGATTGAGTTTTTTGAAGAAGTTACCAAAAATATTGATAAAGGCAGAGCAGTAGACATTTAGTTAGACTTTAGTAAAACCTTTGACAAGGTTCTGCATGGTAGGCTAATTAGTAAAGTTAGGTCACATGGGATTCAGGGTGAACTTGCCAATTGGGTACGTAATTGGCTTAATGGCAAGAGACAGAGAGTGGTGGTGGAAGGTTGCTTTTCAGACTGAAGGTCTGTGACCAGCAGCGTTCCACGGGGATCAGTTCTATGTCCTCTTTTGTTTGTCATTTATATAAATGATTTGGATGAGAATACAGAAGGCATGGTTAGTCAGTCTGCAGATGACACCACAGTTGGTAGCATAGTAGACAGTGAAGAAGGTTTTCTAAGATTATGAAGGGATCTTGATGAAATGGGTCAATGGGCTGACAAATGGCAGATGAAGTTCAATCTGAATAAATGCGAGGTATTGCAATTTGGTACAACAAACTGGGTAGGGCTTATACAGTTAATGGTAGGGCCTTGGGTAGTGTTGTAGAACAGAGGGACCTAGTGGTGCAAGTATATAATTCTTTGAAGTCTGCATCAGAAGATGTTTAAAAAGTTTTTAGTATGCTTGCCTTCATTGCTAAGTCCTTTGAGTATAGGAGTTGGGAAGCCATGTTGAGGTTGTACAGGAGATTGGTGAGGCCTTTTCTGGAATACCATGTCCAGTTCTGGTCGCCCTGTTATTGGAAGGATATTATTCAGTTGGAGAGAGTTCAGAAGAGATTTACCAGGAACATTTGAGTTATAAATCTCTTTTCACTGGAGCATAGAACGTTGAGAGGCGTCCTTATAGAAGTTTATAAAATAATGGATAGAGTTAATGGTAGTTATCTTTTCCCTAGAATGGGGATTTCAAGACTAGGGGGCACATCTTTAAGGTGAGATGAGAAAAATTTCAAAAATATATGAGGGGCAATTTTTTTACACAGAGGGTTGTTCGCATGTAGAATGAACTTCCAGAGGAAGTGGTGGATGTGGGTACAATTACAATGTTTAAGTGACATTTTGATAAGTACATGAATAAGAAAGTTTTGTAGGGATATGGGCCAGGAACAGGCAGGTTAGTTTAGTTTGGAATTATGTTCGGCATGGGCTGGTTGGACTGAAGGGTCTGTTTCCGCACTGTATAACTCTACAACTCTATAGTAAATCACATTAGATAGGATAGTTAGTAATTTCTATTTATTTTAACAAATATATTTCAATCAGGGTAAGTAGAGAATTTGTTGAAATAAGAAGACGAGAAATACAAGAAGACTGGAAACATTAACACTGTAAATACAGCAAGGCAAGTTAATCAGTGGTATCTGCGGAATCCTGCTTTATGAATATGAGCCTGTGTTTAGTTAAATTACAGTATAACTATGATTGTAAGAATTGAATTATGCTTTACTTGTCAATTCTTGGAACTTTAGAAGTATTTTGTTTACTTATTTGTTTTTGTGATGAAAGGGGCAACAGGTATTGAGGATCGTCTGCAAGATGGTGTGCCAGGAACCATTGAAGCCCTTCGTGAAGCTGGTATTTTGATTTGGGTCCTGACAGGAGATAAACAGGAAACTGCTGTTAATATTGCCTATGCATGTAAGCTTCTGAATTCAAAGGACTTTATCTTTACTCTAAATAATGAAAACCAGGTGAGTACAGAGGATAATAGCATTCTTCAACAATCCATTATTAAATCAAGCACTTTAACATTATCAAGGACTTTATAGCAGAGCATTTAGAAAGGAGTGGCAGCATCAGACACAGTCAGCATGGATTTATGAAGGAGAACTCATGCTTGACAAATCTGTTTGAATTCTATGAAGATGTAACTAGTACAGTTGACAAGGGGGATCCAGTCAATGTGGTATATTTGGACTTTCAGAAAGCGTTTGACAAAGTACCGCATAAGAGATTATTGTGCAAGATTAAAGCGCATGGGATTGGGGCAAGTGTATTGAGATGGATAAGATGGCAGAGAGGAAACAAAGAGTAGGAATTAATGAGTCCTTTTCAAATTAGCAGGCAGTAATAGTGGGGTGTCACAGGGATTGGTGCTGGGACCCCAGCTATTCACAACATATATTAATGATTTGGATGAAGGAACAAAATGTAACATCTCAAATTTTGTAGATGATACCAAGTTGGGTGGGAGGGTGAGCTGTGACGAGGATGCAGAGATCCTTCATGATCTGGACAGGTTGGGTGAGTGGGCAAATCAATGGCAGATGCAGCATAATTTGGAAAAATGTGAGGTTATTCATTTTGGAAGCAAAAACAAGAAGGCAGATTACTATTTGAATGGCTGTAAATTTGGAGAGAGGAGTGTGCAGTGGAACCTAGGAACCCTGTGCACCAGTTGCTGAAGGTAAGCATGCAGGTGCAGCAGGCGGTAAAGAAGGCAAATGATATGTTGGCCTTCATTGTGACAGGTTTCAAGTACAGGAGCAGGGATCTGTTGTTGCAGTTATACAACATAACATGCAACATAGGTGTGATGAGTACACATCTCGAATATTGCACGCAGCTTTGGTCTCCTTTTCTGAGGAAGGCTGCTCTTGCTCTCGATGTAGTGCAACAAAGCTTTGCCAAGCTGATTCCAGGGATGGTGGAACTGATGTACGAGGTGCGATTGACTAGGTTAGGATTGTTTTTGCTGGAGTTTAGATGAATGAGGGGGAATCTCATAGAGATTTATAAAATTCTAATAGGACTAGACAGAATAGATGCAGGGAGGATGTTCCTGATGGTGGGTTTGTCCAGAACCAGGGATCACAGTCTGAGGATTCAGGGTAGACCATTTAGGACGGAGATGAGGAGACATTTCTCCACCCAAAGAGTGATGAACCTGTGGAATTCATTACCACAAAACGTGGTTGATGCCAAAACTTTAAATGTATTCAAGAAACGCTAGATATAGCACTTAGGGCAAATGGGATCAAAGATTATGGGGTGAAAGTAGGATTAGGCTATTGAGTTGGACAATCAGCTGTGATCATGATGAATGGTGGGGCAGGCTTAAAGGGCTGAATGGCCTCTTTCTGCTCCTATTCTCTGTGTTTCTATGTAAAACAGAATGATCAAAATTCCTCAGCTTGAAGAAATGTACAAGATTTTATTCAGTCACAGTCTCTTTCAGAAATATTTTCCTCGTCCTTAGTACAGTGATGTACAAAATAAACATTCAAAGTTAAAAAGCAATATGTATACAGGCAAAACCATAGACATCATAGTGATCACCTAATCACATTTGAGAATCTTGACAGAATATTGAAAACATGGATCTTACCAAACATTTAGAAAAGCATGTTTCCAATCTGCAAGCACCATCCAAAGCCGAGTTCTCTGAAGTGAACTAAATGTAAATATTTTCAAGATCCAAAGTGACATAAATAGGTCACTTCATAATTTAAATTGGGGCTCATCATTATGCAGGGGTTTTCATTTTATGAAGGGAATGTTTGATGATGGAGCAGGATTTAGTTGAAAAGAACATCAAGGAAAGAATTTTCTTGAACTTATATTTGATAATCCATGCAAAAAGAAAGAGTTCCAAAGAGAATTGTGCTGTGACAGTCGCGGACAATTCACAGCATGCTGCAGAAATCAGTGGTGAATTCCATTTTTAAAACTGCTTCTTAATCCACAAATTGTCTTTTCATCACATTAGTGTGATTTAGTTCCATGGAATCTATGTACCTTCTGATAACTCAACTAACTGATAATCTGCAGTCTCCAACCTGAATCATCAATTTCAGCAAGTCTATTAATTATAGAAGTCATTTTGGAGTCACAGAGTCATACAGCACGGAAACAGACCCTTCGGTCCAACCTGTCCATGCAGACCATAATCCCAAACTAAACTAGTCCAAACTACCTGTGTTTGGCCCAAGTCTCTCCAAACCTTTCCTCTAAATGACTTTTAAACAGGCTTTTAAGCTCTTCAACAATTTTGTCTGGAAGTTCATACCACACACGAACCACTCTGTGTAAAAAATGTTGCCCTTCAAGTCTTTTTAAATCTTTCTCCTCTCACCTTAAAACTTATTCCCCCTTGTCTTGAAATCCCCCATCCTAGGGAAAAGACACCTGTCATTGACATTATCTATACCCCTCATGATTTTATAAACTTTCATAAGGCCACCCGTTATCCTCCCATCCTCCAGTGAAAAAACTCCCAGCCTATCCAGCCTCAAACCCTCCATTCTCAGCAACATCCTGGTAAAGCTCTTCTGAACTCTTTCAAGCTCTTTCCTATTATCAGGGCAACCAGGAATGGACACAGCACTCCAGTACAACCTTAACATAATGTCCCAATTCCTATACTCAAAGGCCTGAGCAATGAAGGCAAGCATGCTAAATGCCTTCTTAGCAATCCTGTCTATATGTGATGCAAACTTCAAAGAATTATGTACCTGAACCCTTAGGTCTCTCTGTTCTACAACACTACCCAAGGTCCTACTTTAAATTGCATAAGTCCTGCCCTTGTTTGTCTTACCCAAATGCAATACCTCACCTTTATCCAAATTAAACACCATCTGCCATTCTTTAGCCCATTGACACAATTAATGCCTGATTTGAGCTTATTGCTTTCGTGCTTGGCAACTACAAATATATGCTGCACAATCAGGAACATAAACCTTGGCTATTTTTTCCAATCTCAGTTCAGTGGTATTTTTCTACGTGATCACTCCTGGTACCTTGTGGCATTTTTCACCTTCGGCAGTGTGTGGTACTGTGTAACAGGAGTAAAACCTGCTTCCATTTATTTTTCCATATTTCCATTATTCCTGCTTACCTGATAACAACTAATGAAATAAATGTATTTTTTTTAATGGCCAAGCATTTGCTAGTCTCCTTGGCACCAGAGCCTAAAATTTATTTACATTCCTGTACAGAAGGGTTACAGTTGGAGGCAACAAAGTAATGAGAGAATATTTCATTTTCAGAAAAAGCAACATCTAGAGGTGTTTTCCATCTTTGTTTGCTGGTATTTTGTGTATGTTTTTCTAAATTAACACATTTTTGTAATGCACTCATACATTAATTATGTAACATAGAGGGCTGATCAGGGTAAGTGTAGTTACTGTTGCATAGGTGGGAATAAATCTTCTTTCGCGTGCAGGAAAATCTGCCTTAGCTTTTCAACATAGTTACTCAGCTTCAACAAGTGTTTAAAGGATCCCTAAAACCTCATCCTTGGCTTGCTATGCACATTTAATGTGGGGAAATGGAACTGGGACGGGTGCTGTTTGGAGGATCGGTGCAGACTCGATGGGCCGAATGGCCTCTTTCTGCACTATAGCAATTCTGTGAAATGGGAAATAATTTTGGAAGAAAGAATGAGGAGAGCTACGAGAATGAAGTGGTGGGAATTTGAAGTGCTACAGTAGAAAAAGATAACTGAGATAGTATATAAAAAAGACTTTTAAAGGCAGTGTAACTCTTTGAGAAGACCTTTTTTTGTGGTAGACTACAAAATAGTTGGAAGTTGTACCAAACTTTTGTAAAGCACTAGTTAGGCCCTTTGGAGCTGGGTTGCTGTGTCCAATTCAAGGCCTTATTGAAGGAACAGCGGAGAAGAATGGTGCCAGTGATGAAATACTGTGAAAGTTATGTGGAGAGACTGGAGACATTTATGTAGATTTCCCTCGAGTGGAGTGGGTTAATTGTATATGTGTTTAATATCTTGAGTTATTTAAGTAGAGTCAATAAGAGGAAACCATTTCTGCTTGTTTAAAGATTAGTGTCTGGAGGCACATATTTAAAGCAACTAAGAAAAGTACCAGAAGGAATATGAGGAAAAATAAAGTGATATAGTTTTCATGTGCTGCTAGAAATGATAGCTGAAGTGGAATCAACAACAATTTTCCAATGAGAACTGCAAAAATACCTGAAGATGCAAGATGCAAGGCTGTTCAGAAAGAACACGGATAGGGGATGGTGTAGCAGGAGGTGAGACTGATTGTTATAGCTGCTTTTAAAGGGTTGGAACAGGCATGATGATGCTTATGTAATTTTATATACTCCATGAAACAAATACACATGACTAATATTAATGGGACAGAGTACAGCTGTGTAGGACTATTTTCCCTCAGATGTGATTTAATGTATCTCAAATGAAGAGAATCAAAATTATTTCAAAACTTTACTAAGTATAATTTAATCATTTTGCTCAAACATTGTTTTAATCAACACAATATATTTTTATTTTGTTCTCCATTCTTGTTTTCTTCCAACTTCCTGCCTTTTCCCTATAACTTTATTATTCCAATCATCTGTGGCCTTTTATTTACAACGCAGCTGTTTCACTCTGTCACTCTTCACAATATTTACAACTTTAAATTGCTCAAAGTATCCAGTACAATTGAGTTTTGGCCCAGTATTAATAAACAAAATGATTTGTTGTCCTGTTCGTATGAAAAATAATGGCAAATATCTTAACAGGATGCACTTAATTGAGTCCAATAACATCTCTCCACACACATTTTCTACCAGATTCTTAAAGTTTTGAATTTTAGTGCAGCAAGAAAATCCAGCCAGCTAACAAGCCAGATTTTACTTGATCATAAGTATCAAATTAAAGTTGTTTACAACGGTTTTTGTGTTGTCAGTTCTTGCGGAATTTGCATTTTTGTGATTTGCCAGCAAGATGCCACTTCCAATGACTGAGGACTCTTGAGAAGCAAAGCAAGCTGCCTGGCTGAGTTAATTGGCCGGGCTAGGCAAAGCAGGACGAGGTATGGATGCTGCAAGCATGCAGCTAAGCACTGAGTGCTAAGAGAGCAAATGAACACCTCTGAGCTCCAACCTGGTTCAATCTGTAAACTGGGTGCCTAATCTTGCACACAAAGTGTCCCTTCTCAGCCTTTCAGCTAGTTGCCAGTGCGCTCTGCACTGCTCATCTATGCTTCCAGAGTGTTCTGCCAGTATATCAGAGACTTGCTATGATAGTCGTAGGGGCTTGGCAGATCATGGATTCCATCTGTGAATGTGGGGTAGGTGTGGTTGATGCCTGTGAACTGTTCCCAGAGCTGTACTTTGATCGTATGCAACATAGAAGTCGTTTGGGGCAACCAGTGAGCTAAATCTGTCAGGTAGCCGATTTTGTTTCCCTGTCACGCTTTCTCAAACTCCGGCTTGTTTGACAAGTTTTGTAAGACAGAAAGCTTGATGTTAATGAGGAGGGTTGGCTGTCAACAAGACATTTGATGTGCAATAATGCCTCATAATTGGTAAATCACCGTTCTCTAGCAAGAATCTTGCCTCACTGATTGTGAAAAGTTCCAAAGATGGATTGATTTGCTCTCCACATCAAAATGAGCCTCGCTGGATCTCCCAACCAATTCTGCCACCAATCTCTCCATAGCCCACATTGCTCGTAAGATTCTGCCCATATGCACAGAAATGGGACTCCCATTTAAAACTGAGTGGTGAAAGAGTTTCTTCTCTTAGAGGGTAACAAATGTCTGGAGCTCTCCATCCCAGAGAGTTGTGGATACTAGATCACTGGAAGTATTTAAAGTACCCCTCATCTGCTCAATATTTTAAAAATCAATGAGAAGTTGGCACAAAAGAGGCATTGAGGCCTGGGCCAGATCAGTCACAGTCTTACAGAATAGCAGGGTAGGTTTTAGGGTCTGAATGGTCTACTTCTGCCCCTATTTCTTAAATTCTTATGTTCTTTCATATAATTTAAAATAACTGCCAGAAGGAGCAGTGGGTACTTGAGGAATTTGTTTCACTAGAAGGTAAGTAAAACCTGCATTCCAAAAGGATGTTAGAGGCCGACACTCCCGTCACATTAAAAATATTGAGATATACACTTGAAGTGCCAAAATGCCACAGGGCTACAGGGCAAGAGTTGGAGAGTGGCTAAGGCTTAATTGCTTTTTCAGCTGGCACAGATAGAATGGGCTGAATGGACTCCTTCGCTGCCATAATTTTCCATGTTTAAGAAAATGCACATACATCATTCTGCTGTAATTAAGGTGTAATCCACACTGTTTTTTGTAATGTTGAAACTGGTTCAATTCTTGGGAATGTCTCAACACTCTGCCTGTTCACAGGCAGGCAAAAAAAAAGTGTTCAGCCTAATGAAGAGTTTCGTATTTCTGTTACTTTCCAAGGAATCCAAAAAAAAGGCCCTCAGGCAGCTTTTGGACCTATCTTACTATTCTTGTGCAAAAGTTACTGCAGTTCAAACATACTTCGTTGGTTGTAAAGTATCTGGGGATGTCCTGACATTGTGTACAATTCTATATAAAATGCAAATCATTGATTTAACTCTACAGTTGAGCCTACGGCTGCCATCACCAGCAGTGCTGCAGATTAAAGAAAACTAAAACTGCCAGCATTTACATTCCTGTTCTAAAGTATGCCAACTTGCTTGTGGCTTGAAAGGAGCTCACGAAGCTTTGTAAGCTCCTTTTAATTAAAACACACCTTTGATGTTTTGTACTGTACCATCTTTGATGTTACGCCTCACATCAAAGAGTCTTAGTGAACATGCCAAATAAAGAACTGAACAATTGTCCCATGGAGAACTGAACCTTTCATCAGACCAGGAACTTGCCAACACCAAGCATCATGCAGTTTTGAAATTCTTGAAAGCAATGGCCAACTTCACAGATTTATCTATTCCCCAACAAATAATAATTCTGTAAAACATCACAGCTGTAGATTGAAGATTTGAGAGCAAGTATTTTACCTTTCTAGTGCTTTTGCACATTCCATATAGAGATTACAGGCTCTGTCGGAACGGTGACATGGAAAGGATCTCAGCATTGGACTTTGGCTAGCAAAGCAAGTAGCTCAGAGTTGGGAAATTTCCTGACTTGCTGAACCTGCCTTGATTAAAAAGTATCCAAAAAAGTACAACATTTGCTGTAGGATGGGGGATGTGGGCGCAGGTGCAAGTGCAGGAGAGTTTTGGACCTGTTAACTGTGAAACAGAGTGGATGCAGCATTGGAGATGGACAAGTGACCACCTCAGTTCTCTTAGACTTGCCTCCCAATTGTTTTAGAAATTGCTACACCCCTGGTCTTCACCCCAACACCACCTCACTCCCACTTTACCATCCCACTCATTCCCTCTGTGTCATTACCACAACAACAAACCAAATATTTGCCATGCCCTGACATCAGGAACCTAAGATAAAAAAAACATCCTGTTCTCAGTTCTACTCACTTAATTGTGGAAAAAAAAGTCCTCATTTATAGAACACATTCACTGTTTTTAAATCTCAGTGGCCAATCTCTGAATAAAAACTAATTTCTATTCAGACCTCCCATCAAAGATAGCAAATCTTTTAATTGATGCTGTAAACTTAAAATCAAATGGTGAACTCAAAACTTCTTGTTGACATTATGGCTTTTGAAACTCAGTCAAACAATCACAATAGCATATTCATGAACTTTCAGGGAAATGCCAACAAAGAGCTCTATTGAAATTGCAGCTGGATGTTGCATCTTTTCTAACTTATGCGTGTCAATCAAAGCAATTCTGACAACAGACTATTGCCCACTTCCCGGACTATAGTTAGATCGATCCCCTGACAGTGAACATACCAAGCTGAGGACTGGTCACGGTCATGTCCCTGTACATGTACAAACTGTGTCTGTGTTTGGCGATACAATTACTCCCTGACCAACAGTGACCCTACCGTGATTGGACTGAGGAGCAGTCCTGAACCAGCTTACAACATGGACATTTGTTTGAATAAACATGCAGTGTGTTTGCTGCATAGGCAGCTGCGACATGTTGTTCAGCATGATGTCCCCACCATCAGCCTTAACTAAAGGCCATCAGTACTGTCATATTGACAAGCAGCTTGCTCTGGTGTTTCTGCACAAATTAACTTGCCAATATGGCAGTACTGATACCCTTTAGTTAAGGCTGAAGCACTAATGCACTACCTGGCATTGTGTGGCAGACATGTCATAAATGCTGTGAGCGTGTAAGTAGGTGCTAGGTGAGCAAACACTGAGAGAGCAAATGAGCAGTCGTGTAATGAAGCCAATTTCACAACTTAAGTGCTTGTTCCCACATGCAAGGTGATATTGCTGCAGCCCTTCAATTCTAGTTGCCAGTGTACCTTGCAATGCAAGAATGTACTTCAGAACCAGCCTGCTAGTGTATCGGACTAGTGCCGTGATCATCATGAGGAGATAGCAGATTCAAATGTCAATTTATTTTTTATTATTTGAAAAATGTACTTTATTCATAAAATCATCTACAAATACATACAAATGCTGTAAATCAGTTCTGTACAGTCTTTGCTGAAAGAAACTAAAACATTGGAATTTTGACATTTCTTAGAGTTTCTCTGCAGTTGCAGCAAAAAAGGCATTTTCTACTTATGCAGGAAACTTTTTATGTTCCTTTGGAGGCATCAAAAGGGGGTTTGACAACTGAACAGATCCTCATTATACTTTGGAATGATTCTAGAAGGCGGTGTTTTCCCACTGCGCCTTGGCAGAGGCTGACCCAAGCTTTACTGTGTCCCTCAGCACATAGTCCTGGACCTTGGAATGTGATCATCTGCAGCACTCGGTCAAGGTGAACTGCTTACACTGGAAGCCCAACAAGTTTCAGGAAGAACAAACAGCATCTTTCACCAAGTTGATGGTCTTCCAGGAACAATCAATTTTGGTCTCCATGTGCATCCTGAGGAACAGCCCATAGTGTACATCACGGAGCTGCTTGGGACAAATCTCAACAAAAGCCACTACATCGCTCTTGCAGATTTTCTTTGCAAAGGCACATTGTTATGTTACAGTCTGTACGCTCTGCCGCAGTCACACACAAAGGTGGCCATCAGTTTGAGGGAGGAATTGGGTAGGTCCTCCCCTCACCTTATCTAAACTTTTGTACGTGGTGTCCCTGTGGACACTGTTCACCTTTGATCTCTAGATGAAGTGGAAGATGTCTTGGGTGACTGCAGTGCCACAGGCTCAATGGATAGGTCAGACCTGCGCCACATACAAAAACACAGACAGTACCTGGTACCTGATAACCATATTTTTACCCACAATGGAGAGAGAGCAGTATTCCGTTCTGCCCAGTTTCTGCCTCACCTTGGTGATAAGCTTCTCCCAAACTTTGGCACACATCCCGGCCCCTCTGAACCATACACCCAGTACCATCAGATAATCTGGCTTGATGGTGGAGGAGATAAAGGATTGGTCAGCCTGGTTCCCAAAGAACATGGCCTCACCCTTGCCTCAATTTACCTTGGCTCCTGAGGCCAGTTTGAACTGGTCACAGATGCTCATGAGTCTGCGCGCTGACAGCGAATATGGGCCAAAATCAGCAACATCATCCACGTGCAGGGAGGTTTTGACCTGCAGGCCTCCTCTCTGGGAATAGTCACGCCTCTCAGGCTCACATCCTTCCTGATGGACTTGATTCAGATGCCAATGTCTTGTACAAGGGATGCATGCACCTGGTGCCCATGGACCATACCCTGAGACACTGTTTGTTGCTGAGCAACATGGAGGCTCCTCACAACCAGTGGTGAACTGGCATTGACAGATATCTGTTCTTTACTCCCATTTCGATATTTCTTGATGTCTAGCTTGTACAGTGCATCTGATAAGAAAGTAAGCTGAATATTATGGAGATGAATTGCAGTGTTAATAAGGCATTAAAAACCAACAATCCCCCAAGTTGGAAATCCACCACTGACCACTCAGCAAAAGGATGCAAGATGAAGTAAGCTGTCCCCGTCTCGAGATAGTCCTCACCGTCTTGGTGTCCAATTCTGCACAAATCTCGCCACAAACCATGTCTCTCAGATCCCTCTAAGACTTCACCCAATGTCTCCTTTTTCCTTATAAAGTTGCGTAACATTAAAGTATTCCAAACAACAAATTGGATGGAAAAATTAATTTGATGCCTTTGCATACTCAGCTGGCATCAGTCATACACATGCCAATGAGAAACTCCATAAGTAATTGTGTAGATCCATAATAATTGTGCAGTTCAGAAATGATAAATTATGTGAAACTTGATAATGTATCTTAACAACCCACTGAGAAGCATCATACATTGAAATGCACATAATTGTGATCAATTAGTCCAAGTCAAAAAAGAAAAAAAAAATCAGTCTAGGAGATGAGCAGTTATGTATGTATATGCATTTATTTTTAAGTTGGGATACTTATCCAATTGTTTGATGAGAGATTAGTATTAGCCAGGATATAAAAGGTACAGTTATCCATGCATTGGATATTATATATTAAAAGCTTTTTACTCAAGTGCTCTGTGAGGCAGACAAAAGGACTCAGAATTCGGTAGGTGGTTCAACTCAATCTTATTTACAAAATATTCCTTATTAAAACACTGAGCATTTCCCAAATTCCCACAATAATTACTCTCTATCTAGCTCTATCCTTCCTCAGAAGGACATTACCCACAATGATCCATGTGATTGAGCTGATCCAGTGGAATCTCTTTCCTCTCTGACACAATGAAGATCTGTCCCCCTTGGTCTCTCCCCCTCAATCTCTCCAAGACACAAACACAGATACACAGATACAAGCACGCTGACACATGAACACAAACACAAGGACACAGACCTATGCACACAGGCACAAGCAGACATACAGACACATGCACAATGACGCATGAACACAGAAAAGAGTACATGGACACACAAACAATCATGAGCACACAGATATTCACATACAAACACATAGACATAAGCGTGCAAACATACATAGACACCTACACAGATGGAGACCTGTAAAAAGGTAATAATTTCTGGATTACTGCCTGAGCCATGAGCAAATTGGCACAGGGTCAACAAGATTAAAGAGGCCATGGTGTTGCTCAGTGACTTGTGTGGGAAAATTGAGCTCACGTTCACGGGACATTGGCACCAATACTGGGGAAGAAGGAAGCTGTTTTGATGGAATGTGCTCCATCTGAATCATGCTGGGACCAGACTCCTGGAGAATCTCATACCTTAGGGCTGTGGATAGAGCTTTAAACTAAATAGTGTGGGGTTTGGTGGGGGGTTGTGGTGGAGGTGTTTAGTTGCATGGAAAATTATGGAAAAATTTAGAGTGAAACAAGGTAAAAAAAGTTTGTAACGCAGATTGAAATTGGCAGGTACAATGTTGTGGGTATCACAAAGACATAGCTGCAAGGGGATCAGGGCTGGGAAATAAATAGCCAATTATACACATCCTATCAAAGGGATAGACACGTGGGTGGGGGGGGGCGCAGGGTTGTCTTATTAATAAGAAATTAAATTAAATCAATAGCAAAAACTGATGTAGAGTTGGAAGGCATAGAATCTGTGTGAGTGGAGTTGAGGAATTGCAAATGAAAAAAAGACTCTGATGGGAGTTATGTACAGGCCTTCTAGCAGTAGTCAGGATGTGGGGAAGAAAATAAATCAGGAGATAGAAAGGACATATGAGAAAGGCACTATTACAATAATCATGGGGGACTTCAATAGCAGGTGGACTGGGAAAATCAGGATGGTTGTGGATCCCAAGGAAAGGAATTCATTGAATGTCTACAAGATGGGTTTTCTTTTGGAGCAGATTGTGGTAGAGCCCACTGTGGAACAGGCAATTCTAGATTTGGTGATGTGTAAGGGGCAGACTTGATCAGGGAGTTGAAAGTGAAGGAACCGCTAGGGGCAGTGACCATAATATGATGGAATTCATCCTCCAATTTGAGAGGGAGAAGCTGGAATCAGATGTAACAGTAAGTAAAGGAAATGACAATTAAAGCAAAGGTAATGACAAAGACAAGAGGGAGGAGTTGGCCAGAGTTGATTGGAAAGAGAGCCTAACAAGGAAGATGGTGGAGCGGCAATGGCAGGGGTTTCTAGGTAGAATTTGGGAGACACAGTAGAAATTCATCCCAAGGAAGAAGAAACATACTAAGGGAGGATGAGGCAACTATGGCTGAAAAGGAAACAAGGGTAAATATAAAGGCAAAAGGAAAGGCATGCATTGCGGTGAAAATTAGTGTGAAGCCAGAGGATTGGGAAGTCTCTAAAAACCAGCAGAGAATAATTAAAACAAGCAAAATAGCAGGAGAAGATGAAATATAAGAGTAAGCTAGCTAGCTGGTAATATAAAAGAAGATTGCAAGAGTTTTTAAGATGTCTAAAAAGTAAGAGAGAGAGGTAATATTGGAATGCTGGAAAATAATGCTGAAGAAGTAGTAATAGGTAACAAAGAAATGCTAGTTGAACTGAATAGGTGCTTTGCAGCAGTTTTTGCAGTAGAAGACACCAGCAGCATACCTGAAGTTCAGGAGAATTGGGGGTAGGAGTGAGTGTAGTGGCCATCACTATGGAAGAGGTGCTGGAGAAGCTGAAAGGTCTGAAGGTGAATAAATTACCTGGATCAGATGGACTACACCCCAGACTTCTGAAGGAGATAATTGAGAAGATTGTAAAGGTATTGGTGGTGATCTTTCAGGAATCTCTGGAATAAAGGAGGGTCCCAGATTACTGTAAAATAGCTAATGTAAAATCCCTGATAAAAAGGGAGGGAAGACAGGAAACTATAGGCCAGTTAGTCTAACCTCAGTCATCAGTCAGATTTTGGAATTCATTGTTAAGGATGAGATTGCAAAGTACTTGGAAGTGCTTGGTAGAAGAGAGCTGAGTCAACATAGCTTCACCAAAGGGAAGTCTTGCCTGACAAATCTGTTAGGATACTTTGAGGAGATGATAGGCAAGTTAGACAAAGGAGAGCCAGTGAACGTGATCTATTTGGATTTCCAGATAGTCTTTGTCAAGATGCTGTACAAGAAGCTGCTAAACAAAATAAGAGTCCATGATGAGATAGTAAGAACTGCCGATGCTGGAGTCAGAGATTACACAGTGTGGAGCTGGATGAACACAGCAGGCCAGGCAGCATCAGAGGAGCAGGAAAGCTCCACATCAGACAAAGGTTCACCTGCACATCCACTAATGTGGTCTATTGCATCCGCTGCTCCCGATGTGGCCTCCTCTACATTGGTGAGACCAAACGGAGGTTCAGAAATTGCTTTGTAGAGCACCTGCACTCTGTTCGCGACGAACGACAACACCTCCCAATCGCAAACCATTTCAACTCCCCCTCCCACTCCCTGGGTGACATGTCCATCCTGGGCCTCCTCCAGTGTCACAATGATGCTACCTGGAAACTGGAGGAGCAGCACCTCATATTCCGCCTTGGGACCCTACAACCCATGGTCTCAATGTGGACTTTAATAGTTTCAAAATCTCCCCACCCCCGACATCATCCCATGACCAACCCTCCTTCTCATCCCCGCCTCTTTGACCTGTCCATCTTCTCTCCCACCTATTTGCTCCTCCCATCTCAGTGACCAATCCCCGCCACTGCCTACCTGCACTCACCTATCACCATCCCACCTACCTTCCCCAGCCCCACCCTCCTTCCTCTATTTATTTCTGAGCTCCCTTCCCCCTCCCCCAATTCTGAAGAAGGGTCCCGACCCGAAATGTTAGCTTCCCTGCTCCACTGATGCTGCCTGGCCTGCTGTGTGCCTCCAGCTCCACACTGTGTTATTTATAAGAGTCCATGATTTTAGGGGCAAGGTACTGGCATGGATCGAGGATTGGTTGACTGGCAGAAGGCAGAGGGTACAGATAATTGGTTAGGACTACAACTATTCACATTATACATTAACAAGCTGGGCGAAGGAACTGAGGCTATTGTTGCTATGTTTGCAGATGACAAAAAGATAGGTGGAGGGACAAGTGGAGTTGAAGACGTAGGGAAGCAGCAGAAGAACTTGGACAGGCTAGGGAAGTGGGCAAAGAAGTGGCAGACGGAATACAATGTGGCAGTCAGGAAGGCAATGCAATGTTAACATTAATTTTGAGAGGTCTAGAGTACAAGAGCAAGGATGTCCCACTGAGGCAATATAAGGCTCTGGTCAGACCGTATTTAGAATATTGTGAGCTGTTTTAGGTTTCAAGGGTTGCAGGGAGAAAGCAGAGGAATAGAATTGAGAAATGTATCAGCCATGATTGAATGGCAGAGCAGACTCAATGAACTGAATGGTCTAATTCTGCTCCTATGCCTTTTGCACGCATACCCACGTACACAGTGACACAGGCATGCACATACTTCCCCAACTGTGACCTTCCAGTGCTGATGCTCCCACCCAGGAAATAACCAGTTAATTAATTTGGTTGACTGCCATCTTGGAAACAGAAAAAAAATTATAAACGAAGACCTGCCATTAAATTTGACAGGACTTTTCATTACCCTCAGTTTCAGATGACTCAGTCCCTAACCCTCAAATTACCCTCTTCCCTCCCTTCTTATAAACATGTACCATTCCATGATTTAAAATAAGACTGAACACCTTGATGACTGTGCTTCTTTCAACACTAGAATATGGACAAACACATCCAGTTCCAACCTGGTGGATCAAATATATTTACATGAAGAACACCAACCTGGCACTGAAAGGATTCAGGAATCTATGCACAGTATCTCATGCTATCTGTCAGAGAAGAAGCCAAAGATTTATTCCCCATTAGCAGTGGTTGTAGAAAACACATTCTGACATTGATAGGAAGTCACACCAAGTGAACACATCTCCAAATCTTTGGCTCCATCAAAACCTTTTCTTTAAAAGATGTACACACTGCTAGATTACATGTGCAGAAAGTGCCAACCAGTTTTTTCTTAAAAGCAAAGTAATTTCTAACCTAAAAACTGTTGACATTTTCAAATAAGTGTTTGGCATTTTTCTAACCTTTCCTTTCTGCTTCATATTACAGTTTAATTTGTGGCTCTTGGTCTCTCATAAATGTCAAACCAGTCGGGTAAATGTACTTGGAATCTTTGCAGCTCTAACTTTAAACAGTAGCTGCAGATTATGTGTTTGCTTTTTTGGGAATTAAATTGACCTTTACAATAGGTGTTGTAGCTAGATGATGTGGAACTTGACTGAATCAGACAGGTACAGGATTTAAGCCATTTTTCTCATAATTAGCCTGTTAAGAAATTAATGTTAATACTTGTGGTAGGTGTATCTTATATAGTTTTGAGTTGAGATGACCTGGCAGGCTTCTTGAAAGAGATAACAAGGTGTAGAGCTGGATGAACACAGCAGGCCAAGCAGCATCAGAGGAGCAGGAAGGCTGACATTTCGGGCCTAGACCCTTCTTCAGAAGATTCAGGGATATTTCAGTCAGCCACAGAGGATCTCTATAATATCAACTACTCTGCAATTCTTGGTTTCTTAACTCATTTTAACTTAGACCTGGGGAATTCATCCAATTTGATTTCTGAAAATCTTTATGGACATACCTTTGTAATGAAGGAGCAGGATAGAGACAGCATTTAAACAGAATGTGCCATACCAGATAATACTATCCATAGAAGAATATACAGAGATGCAAGTCCTACGCAAGTAAGCAAAGAGCATTTATCAAAGAGGCACTTGAGAGGTTCTGCCAAGCAGTGAATATTGACTTCTAGCTAGTTATCTGTCTGCATTGTTATCACCACAGCTATAAAGATAACGATTATACTCCACTTTAATGGCACTGGGATATTTCAGTCAGCCACAGAGGATCTCTGTAATATCAGCTAGTCTGCAATTGTTGGTTTCTTAATTCATTTTAACCTGGACCTGAGGAATTCATCCAATTTGATTTCAAAACAAAGCAGTAATGAAATAGAACCGTCCAGTTCACAGAATTACAGATTGTTACAGCACAGAAGGACACTATTCAGCCCATCTTGCCTGTGGCAGGTCTCCAAATAAACATCTCGCGTCATGCCATTTCTGCTGTTTTCTATTTGAAACACGACACATTTTTCATTTTCAAATAACCATTTCCAATGCCTCTATTGAACCTGCCTCCACCACACTCTCAAGCAGTAAATCCTACACCCTGACTACTCTCTGTGTGGAAAACTTCATTCTCCTGTCAGTTTTGTTTCTTTTATCAATTATTTTCAATCTGTACCCTCTCATTCTCAATTCGTTCATGATCGGGAATATTTTCTGTCTACTTACTTTGTGCAGGCTCCTGCTGATTTTGAACAATTAATGGAATCTCCTCCCAGCCTTCTCTGCTCCAAGGAAAATAATCCCAACTTCTCCAATTTCTCTTCATAACTAAATTGATCATCCCTGCAATCCTTCTATTAAATCAGTGTCTCATATAAGTCGAACATAATCTCCTTACTCTTATACTCAATTCTCCTATTAATAACCTTAGAATACAGTATGGCTTACTACCTGCTCTGTCAACCTATCCTGACCCCTTCAATGACTTAGGCATGTACACACTCAGGTCCCTCTGCTTCTGCATCCCATTTAGTTTTGTGGATTATTTCATTTATATTTTCTTCCCATGTTCTTCCAACCAAAATGTATCACCTAATGCTTCTCCATGTGAATTCTATGGAGATCTAGCCATTCAATGTTTGGAATGTAATGGATGGCACCCACGATGCTCCCTAAGTTTCCACAGATCATCCCTTCCACTTTATCAACCAGGAAAGGCTTCCACACCCTGACTGTATTTAATGCATGACGACATGGAAACCACATAATATATTAACAGCTGGATATTTTCATAGTGCATTCATCTTTAAAAATATGCCCCTCCCCAACCTCTTTAAGAAATAAATTGGTGAAGAGGATTGTTCGTAACTAAGTAGACCCTTACTAGCATGGGTAATGACCCCAACTGCAAGTGGTCCAGATAACAGTAGATGAGTGTTACAATGTGACATAAGCCTTTGAGGTATTGTTATTAAAAAGACCTTCAGAATTTAAAAGAATGCTTCCACTGTCTTGACAAGTTAACTGGAACACTGCAACACAATCTCATTTATTTTCCATGTATTTTTGCCTGTTGCACTCCACAGATTTGCTCCATAAATGCCTAGGGAGGGACAACTCTAAAGGCAGAACTGCTTGGATGAAAGCAAATGATGGTTGACACTATGAACTCCCTGATGACTGCTGCTGGGAGAAGGCAACTAGTCCCTGAAGTGTTTGCTTTGATTAAATTCAATGTGCTTTTATTAGCAAACTGCTGAGTTCTTCTCTCTCCAACTCAAGAAATAGTCCTTCAATCCAGTACCCATCCTACACCATAACAATACATCAAATCTCTTTTCCCGTACACCAACAGTGTCGTAAGAACCACATAATTTAATAAAGCAGTGCCAATAAGTTGTATCCTATTGGCAAAGGTTCTAACTTTTGTGAAATTTTGTCCAAAAAGGAGTCCTTCAGCCTTTTACCCAGGAATACATCCCTTGTGTGACAAACAACAGGCAAGGAACCAACTCAGAAATTGATTAAACAAACGCTTCTTTAGATAACCCTTTAAGTACCAATACCGAATATAAAACTTACATTCCACTACCTCGACAAGTTACTGGGACACTGCAGCACAATCTAGTTTATTTTCCATGTGATTTTGCCTGTTGCACTCCACATTCTACCATTCTAAAGGAGGATCATTAGACCCAACGTGTTAACTCTGATTTCTGTCCACAGACTCTGCCAGACCTGCTGAGATTTTGCAGCAATTTCTGTTTTTGTTTCTGACTTCCAGTATCCACAGTTCTTTCATAAAACACACATTCATTGCACATTTTTATATATAGAATCCCTACAATGTGGAAACAGGCCCTTCAACCCAACAAGTCCACACTGACCCTCAGAGCATCCCACCCAGACCTATCTCCCTATAACCCACCTAATCTACACATCTCTGAACACTACAGACAATTTAGTGTAGCCAATCCACCTAGCCTGAACATCTTTGTGACTGTGGGAGGAAACCCAGGGAGAATGTGCAGACTCCACATAGACAGTTGCCTGAGGGTGGAATCGAAACCAGGTCCCTGGCACTGTGAGGCAGTAGCACTAACCACTGAGCCACTGTGTCACCCAGTTCATTTAACTTCACTTTATCTCAGGTTTAACTGAATTCACATTTAACCCTAACCCTAACTTTAACTCCATTTGCTGGACTTCAAACAGTTATTATCCCAAATTAGGTGAAATGGTCAACTTTGTTCTCAATGTAGATCTTGTCTCGTAATTGTCTTCTCTGAAGATCACTTCAGGGCATGTACTTTTCATGTGTTGTTCTGGAAGGCTTCTCCTGAGAATCCTTTGTTCTACTATCTTTTATCACAATAATATATGCTCATCCTCCCAGAAATTCCTCTGGCACTCAGCCAAAGAATTGACCAAACCCCTGATCCCATTATTCTGTACAAGCCAATGGAGTTTTATTGGTTCAAAAAAAACTCTCAAATGTTAAATAGCCACATTCCATGTTCCATATAAGGTAATAGGTGCCAGTCTAGCAGGGTGACTGCCATGACACTTGCCTTATTTGGTCAATACAGGAAATTGCAGGTCACAGCTTACAAATCAGCTCACAACATGTCCTAGTTTGCAGTTTTAACCAAAGTCAGAGTTTAAACTAGCTTGACCCAAATGCATAGCATGCTTGATTGTAACATTTAACCATATCTGCTGCTGGCCACATGACCACGGAATAAAACAGTGAACCATTCTTGCCTATGTTCGTTTCTGCTGGGGGTCTTGGGTAAATTCACAGCCATCGATCCACCTTGCTGGTATCATAAAGCTACTGATACCAGGTGGAGAAAGATGCCCATTTGGATTCTTCAACAGAAGACGGCACAATCTTGCTGAACAATAGATTTGTTATATATTATTTAGTAGCAAGGTATATTACACCTGAGATACATGCCTGTATTCTGACAATCGTTGATTACATGGATTATTGTTTGTGGAGGAGAGAGCTTTTCTTTTTGGGGATATCATTTTCTGCAGCCAGGTTGTGTAAATCGGAAGGAGACCATGGAACAAGTGTGGCATGGCAGGTGACTGGGAACAGGTGATTTCAGATGTGGTGGTCCTATCTTGATAAAATAGACAAAGAGGATTGTGTATGTAAACAGTTACCATGTTGTGAAAGGGGTATAACTTAAACACTTGGATTAGCATCTTCCCTAGAGTGCAATTTGAAAGGATATTTGCTTTAACTGTTTGTTTTGGAGAATGAAGTGTGGTGATGCCTTTAAATCGGAAGCCAAGAAAGGAAATGTGTTACTTTAACTGACCTAATCAAGTTGATGAATGTCTTGCAGCCATGGTCTACAGTCATGGGGTTCAGAGCGTATGCATGTATGCCAGAGACACCTTTTTCTGCATAGTAGCATAAATGTCACTTGCAGGTTTTATGGCAAGGGCACGCAGGACTTTGTCTCTCCAAACTTCAGTTTGACCCAGGAATGTTTGTAGATCTATCTGTGAAAATGAAAGCTGAACCAAGCTTGGTTACATCATTCCTATTTGTAATGATATAGAAACATTATATTGAATACTTAGCAATAGCTTATAGCCCTGTTCTGTAGAGTGCTAGAGATGAACAGATAGTTGCTGCATTCCCCTGACAATAGCTCATTGAAATAAGTATTCTACTTTTTATTCTGTATATTCTTTAATTATCAGGAGACCTGTGAATCTTCACTGGATTGCATCTTGGACAAAATGAGAATGTATAAAGACATAAATAGCACCAGATCCAATTTAACGATAGACTTTGCACCCATTTCCTCTGTACGGAAACCCAGCTTTGGTCTAGTGATTGATGGAAAGACTTTGAATGTGATCTTCCATGGAAACCTACAGAAGAAGTTCCTGGATCTAGTAAAGTGTTGCCAATCTGTGTTGTGTTGTCGTTCCACTCCTCTCCAGAAAAGCATGATGGTCAAGCTAGTCCGAGATCACCTAGATGTCATGACGTTAGCGATAGGTATGTGTCATTTTACTGTTCATCCTTAAATAGATGGTAAAAAAAAGAGTTCACTTTTAATTGGTTATTTGAGATTGATGCTTTCCTTAATGCAATTAGGTCTGATTGTTCTGTTTCCCTAATTGCTCCCATCCCTTCACCTTCTCGTTTTGGGAATAAAATTAGCCCCACTGCACATTGGGAATTATGTGAATTCCTGCATGTTTTAGTTTTTCATACGTGACCAATCTAACCAAAACTAGCAAATAAATATCCTTTGGATAGTGTAGAATCTATATACATTGGGTTTTTGGATTTTGAACTAAGATGATCAGTATAGTATCTAAGTCAAACGACAAAATAAACCATCATTAGCATGAAGTCTGTGAAATTGTCAATGATTATGCCTTATGCATTTCTTACATTTACAAATCTTTCCTTGTTCATTGAAATGATTAAATTCTGAATGTTTTCAAATCTTAAACAAAATCATGTCACGAACAAAAATTCCTGGAGAAATTCAGCAGGTCTGGCAGCATCTGTGGAGAGAGAACAGAGGTAATGTTTTGAGTTCAGTGATCAGTCTTCAGAACCATCCTGAAGCAGGGGCAGCATGGTGGCACAATGATTAGCACTGCTGCTTCACAGTGCTAGGGACCTGGGTTTAATTCCAGTGGCATTTGTACATTTTTTTCTCTCTCTCTCTATCTATCTGTGAAGGGTTTTGTCAGGTACTCTAGTCTCTTCCCACAGTCCAAAGATGTGTACGATGGGTGAATTGGCCATCCTAAAAATTACTCTATAGTATCCAGGGATGTGCAGGCTATGTGGATTAACCATGATGAATGTGTAATTACAGAGATGGGGTGGGTCTGGGCCAGATGTTGTCCAGAGGGTCAGTGCAGACTCAATGGGTTAAATGCCCTCTATCTGCACTGTAGGCAATCTTTGATTTGAAGCACTAACTTTGTTTTCTCTCCATAGATGCTGTCAGACCTGCTGAGTTTCTCTAGTAATTTCTGTTTTAATTTTTTCCAGATCTCCAGCAACCACAGTTCTTTGTTTTAATAAAATCATGTAGTCAGATTACTTAACAATGAATTACACTCAACACTGCAATTAATTGATTAAAAACCATGAGATATAAGCACATGATTTTAGTTGAATGAGCCATTCCACAATGCAATATTAGCATAAAATATTCTCAAACTGCTGTTGAATAAACTTTTACCAATTCAGCCCTAGATCCTGTTGTAGCCCTATCAAGAGAACATCCTTAGTGCCTTAGATAACAAGGTGTAGAGCTGGATGAACACAGCAGGCCAAGCAGCATCAGAGGAGCAGGAAGGCTGACGTTTCGGGCCTAGACCCTTCTTCAGAAATCTGCTGCTGCTTGGCCTGCTGTGTTCACCCAGCTCTACACCTTGTTATCTCAGATTCTCCAGCATCTGTAGTTCCTACTATCTCTGAAACATCCTTAGTGCCTTGGTATCTTTTGCGTTCACACACCAGTAATCATCTGGCCTCTGAGTAAGACTGTCATTTGGTGGTGAATTGGATGTAGTTTTGTCTCCTGGACCAAAGTCCAGATGAAGCTAATTAATATGGCTCCAGCTAACAGACAATGGTGAATTTAAGTCCTGATTAGAAGCTGGAGTCTAAACCTGTGCATTTCTCAATGTTTACAGATGTTAAAGCCATGAAAATTCAACCCAACTTTCCATATATTTCTCAGTGAGAGCATGGGCAAGTGGCTTGTTCCTGGCTATCTTTATTACCTCATGCTAATCAATGTGAAAAACATTTATAAAATATCTGTTTTACCTCTTGCACCTAAATACCATTATTAAAGTGAAGATCAGAATTAGCTGTGTGGGAAGTCAATCCTAACTCAAATTTATTCGTGTAATTTTGGGAAATTCTGTTCTGTATCACGGTGAACAATTTTAGTATAGTTTTAAATTATGTTACCCAACAAAAACTGTATGCAGAGCACTATCTCTGAACTTGTGCACATTTTGTTCTTTGCTGTTATTGGAAGTACTGAAAATGCAGGGCAAAAGAATACCTCATTCATGATCAATCTGTGCATATCTGATAAAATCTGAAGCAATATATTTTATCTTCCAGGTGATGGGGCCAATGATGTCAGCATGATCCAAGCTGCTGATGTGGGCATTGGAATCTTTGGTCAAGAAGGAATGCAGGTACAGTATTCCCTAAAGTTCCTACACTAATCAAATCAAGAATGGATACTGCTGAAAAGCTGGTTGGTGCAGTGGTTTAGCGCCCTTCCAGCTCCATAACGTGGTATGAAATACTCCCCAAATTAAAATGTATATTCACGATGAGTTGCTTTGCTTTAACAGTACGTTACAATACTGTGCGCAGATCCAAGTCATTTAATTAGAAGGGTTTAGATACACTGGAGAAGGTGAAACAGGATTTATGTAGATGATTGTTAGCTATGCAGTCATACCTATAAGGAAAGAATGAACAATTTTTTTCTCTTTTTTTGAAAAGAGAAGGCTGAGGGAGGACTGAAAAGAGGATTTTAATATTACGAAAAGTTTTCACAGGGTAGACACAGATAGAAGATTTCCACTCGTGAAGAACAAAACTAGAGGTGATCAACATAAGGTAGGCATCAAGAAATCAAATAAGAAATGATGAGAATGTGAAACTCATGACCACAAGGAGTGGAGCAAACAATGCATTTACAGGGCAGTTAGATGTGAAGAAAAAGTGAACAAAAAGGGATTTTTATAGAGTTCAGTGAGGAAGGACGGGAGAAGGAGTGGAGCATAAACTCGTTTGGACATGACTGCGTTGAATTACATACCTCTGCTGTGTATGCTTTGCAATTTTGTATGGAAACTAACAGATTCTGACTTTACACTTGTGATCTGTATTGATAGGCTGTGATGGCCAGTGATTTTTCAATCTCTCACTTCAAACATCTAAAAAAGCTGCTGCTGGTACATGGTCACTGGTGCTACACTCGATTGTCCAATATGACCGTTTACTTCTTTTACAAGAATGTGGTAAGTGGATAAGGTTAACTTTTTGTCATATTCTTGCCAAGCTTACCAGGCTGGAGTCCATCAGGAGCCTTTTGCATTTTGTACTTGCACTTATTTGGCTGTTGATATTGTTCAGCTAAACATTAAACTCATGACAGTTCTAGCAGGGTCAACCACAAACATTAAGATATATAAATGTATCAGACCTTCTATTATCAGTTTTAAATAAACCGAAAAGCTGACAGAATTTCAAAACTGCCCTCAGGCAGCAGAAGTAAATACACGAAGCAAATAGCACTAAGAGGGCAGTGAAGCACTGGGCATTAACGCTGTTTACACAATTGTTTCAGTATATCTAAACACTCTTTCATAAAATTGTGGCCTCTCAATCAGTTTTATAGCAGTTATGAAAACTTCAGGAAATTTTGCATGCCGTCATTTTATATTTCAGCATCATGCAAAAAAAAAATCAGCTGAGTGCATACTCTGCAGCTGCCTTAAACATTTTCCCATGAAGGCCTCTTGATAGACAACATTGAATAGGCATATGCAGAATTTTGGTAAGCAACAATCCAAGACAACTCTGAGGAAAGTTAGAATGAGAAAGCAGGAAATGTTGGAACAATTAAAAAAGAACATTGTAATGGTGTTAGCAGTTGAAATGGTAGAGTGATGCAAACAGTGCGTTGAAATTGGATTGAAGTGAAACTGTTCAAACAGAGTGATGAGGACTTTGCCTTGCATCTACCTCACTACATAAATTATTGAAGCCCTTAATACTGAAATTCAATATAATCAAACTGGCAATATTTTAATTTCAAGCATCATTATCTGTCACTGGGTATTAACATGTTAACTTTTTACTTCCTCAGTTTCCCATAAAATTATATTTTAAAACTCTAGTAGTTTTGTATCATCTTCTCCAAGTGATGATTATGTTCTGATTTTGCTTTCCATTTTTTCATTCCCCTAGATCTATGTGAATCTCTTATTCTGGTACCAGTTTTTCTGTGGATTTAGTGGGACAACAATGATTGACTATTGGTTGATGATATTTTTCAATCTATTCTTCACGTCCCTTCCTCCATTACTGTTTGGAATATTGGATAAAGATATTTCTGCAGAACTGCTTTTGGAGCTCCCCAAACTGTATAAAAGTGGTCAGCAGTCTGTGGTAAAGTTAACTTACAATATTATTGCCTACTGTATGAGTAAATATATGTAAGGCCCCTGCTAAAATCCATTTAAGTGGGTTTGAGTCCTGAATATTATTTAATAATTTTTCAATTGTAAAAGAATAAAAAAAAGGTAGAATTGTAGACTTAATTTACCTAACTATTGACACATTTTACTGTCATAGTTTCTCAATAAAAAGGTCTAGAGCTATTTTGGGCCCATGATCAAAGTCAAAGCTTAACATGCATGCACCTGTATGAAGTTTTGGAGAAGGAAGCCAAGATTTTGCATGGATTCTGATTCAGTTTTAACTCCAGACTTATTATACACGGGTGAGTTTTAGGGTGAATTAGGATTTCTCAATTGTTCCAGAAATTAGTCCTGGGTTATTTTTCAGAGGTGCATTGGGCTACATGAATCATTTTTCTGTGTACTATTTTGGCTAAGATGTTGTGTTAAAGTACAATCAACTAATGTTGGGGGAATGTAAATGTGTTAGAGAATATCAATGTTTAAAAAGAACATTTAATTGTTGACGATTAACAAACGTGATGGAGTAAAGCCATAAGAATTTGTGGTTTTGAATGAAATAAGCTTTACTACACAAAGCTATAAACATAGAACAATTTACTATATATATGTGTATGAAACGTACTCCAAAATCTAGAATCAACATGAGATAATTACAGATTAACAGACAAACAGTGCCAAACACCACACAAAGCACATCAAATGGCAGTTACAGTCAAGACAATCCCAGTGATTATTTTGCAATTTAAAAAGACATTAGTGATGCTTATTAAAACACATCTTCACAGGGGATTTTAATTCCTTATTTTCAAAGATCTGTCCTTTATAACCCCTCAAAGCTGCTTCAATCGAGACTGTTTAAACATTACTCATTGATCCTGGTAAATCAATCCCTACTTATGAGACTAAGTCCCCTATTCTTGAGAATGCTCACAATGTTTATTAAAGACACAATTTCAGCTTCTTTCACAGATGGCTAGTCATACTAAGCTGGCACAGCTTCTCAGTTTTTCCAAACTTCAGTCTTTCAAGCTGCACCAAGCAATAACTGCTCATAGCTTTCCTTAAGCCCCAGTGTGCTCCTGAAACTTCAGTCAGCCTCCAGTTCTTCAGAGCTAACAGCAACACGTTGCTGCATGGAGCCACCTCCTTTGGTTGCCCCTTTCTCCCACTGATTAAAACTGACTGGCCCTTGATTTGATCTGTTTACCTTGTCAAAATACTCCAGTACCCTGCCCTTGTTTCTAGGCAGGATCAAATGTAACAGTTATTGCAATACACTGTCTCCTGGCTGTTACAATCTGTAGCTGATGACTTTCCAAAATCTGCTAACTTCAAAACACACAGAAAAACAAAGTTAATTTCATCTCAAATATATCTTCTGTCCAGGTCTCTAATCTCTGTATTTTTGGGATTAACATGATCGATGCCTTTTATCAAAGTCTTGTCTGCTTCTTCATTCCATACTTTGTAAGTACTGGGGCAATACTACTCATTGCTAACTTTAATCAGGTTTACATTTTACCTTCTCTGTAAACTTATTTAAGCATTAATTGCATTTTGGTACAACAAACAGGGTTAGAACTCAAACAATTAATAGTAGGGCCTTGGGTAGTGTTGTAGAGCAGAGGGACCTAGGGGTTCAGGTGCATAATTCCTTGAAGTTTGCATCACATATAGACAGGCTGATTAAAAAGGCATTTGGCACACTTGCCTTCATTGCTCAAAGCCTTGAGTATAGGAGTTGGGAATTCATGTGGATATTGTACAGGACACTGTTGAGGCCTCTTCTGGAGTACTATGTCCAGTTCTGGTCACCCAGTTATAGGAAGGACGTTATTAAGTTGGAGAGGGTTCAGAAGAGATTTAGCAGGGTATTACCACATATGGAAGGTTTGAGTTATAAAGAAAAGCTGGAGAGGGTTAATTATTGTTGTCTAGCATGAGTGATTTCAAGACTAGGGAGCCCATTTTTAAGGTGAGAGGAGAGAAATTTAAAAAAGATATGGATGCAAATTTTGTACCCTGAGGGTGGTTCACATGTGGCATGAACTTCCTGAAGAAGTGTGGATGTGGGCACAATTACAACATTTAAAGACATTTGGATAAGTACATGAATAGGAAAGGTTTGGTGGGATATGGCCAATAACTGGCAAATGGGACTAGTTTAGTTTGGGATTATGTTCAACATGGACTGGTTGGACCGAAGTGTGTGTTTCCGTGCTCTATAACTCTATGACTCTATTAATCTTTTCTTTTAAGGCTTATCGAGATTCAAATATTGATGTCTTTTCATTTGGAATACCCATGAACACCCTGTCCATCTTTACAATCCTAGCACATCTGGCAATTGAAACCAAAACATGGGTAAGTACAGATCTCAGAAATACATACTATAGAGTCCTTAGATTAGTGGAAAATTGCAGTGCAGTATTTTCCACTAAAATCCTTGCTATAAAAGAAGCAAACAACATTGTCATATTAGCACAGAACATTAATGTGAAACTACTTTTACTGTCATAATGTGTAAACAGATTTTAATTCCAGGCTTTAGTTTTGAGAAATAATTACAATTAATGAAGATGAACAGAGTGAAATTAAATTATAAAAAACTAGCAAAAAGGCAAAATTAGTTTTATTTTCTATTGAACCACTGTACCTTGTTGATCACTAAATAAGTAAAGTGGAGTGACTATCTTCCTGAGTGGAAACAGAGCACTGAAAAGTACATTGCACCTGTCCAGGCCCAGGTATGAAAGTTTTTCTTGTCCTGGTTCAAAGACATGGCAGACTAACCCATCTGACACAGACTGAACGATGGCTGGGTCATATACTTAAAAACAGCGAGTCAATGCATGTCAGGTCACTATGATCACAGCCTGTTGGCTTTCATTGGAAACCAATGCCCATTGTATCCTATTTCAATACGTTGAATTTCACCCATTCATCTTGGAGGGATTTGAACAATCGAAAGAGAATAATTATCCAGATAATTTGGGGTTGAAACTCATGAACCTTTTGATTGACAAGGGATCAGGAATCATAACATATTACCTCTGTCCTTCTTTGAAAAGTCTTAGAAATTCTAAGACAACAGCACAGAAATTCAGTGAAGTTAGCCTCAACCTAATTTTTCTGACCTTTGTGACTGATGATATAGGCACTTCCCAAGCACAAAGGTCAGGAAAATCAATGACTGTATCCAATCCTTTAGATTAATTTACCTCTTATATCTTTAACCTTTTTCTGACAGACCTGGCTGCATTGGGGTTCAATAATTGGGAGCATAGCATTCTACTTTTTTGTTACAATGGTGTACAGTGCCAACTGTGTGACCTGCAACCCTCCATCAAATCCCTACTGGATAATGCAACATCAGATGACCGATCCACTCTTTTACCTCATCTGTCTCATCACACCAGTTCTAGCCCTGCTACCAAGGTAATCTACTTTTACGTTCACAACGACTGGGGACATTATCAGGGGATGAATAAACAGGAGAGGAATGTTCAAAATCTGATAAGAAGTTTCTAACCTAACTACTTTACATCTCCAATATTGAATAGGGACAGAGCTTTGTAACACTGAATGCCATGGAACGTTTTTTTAAAACGGATTCTCTTCTGGGAAACTGGCCTGAATGACAGACTTGGTTGACTATCAGACAAGGAAATTCTCCAAAAAAGAGAATCAGGATAATTGTATTTCATGTGGAGTAAATCATAACATGTTGGGGATTGATGAGGAGGGGATTTGGAGGATTCATGGTTAGAGGTGAGACTGTTGTTGAAGGTGATTTTAGCAAAGTCAGAGGTTACGAGGGGAGATGCAGTGGGGGAGAGACTCAAGAGTTTGCCTTAATGGTGAGATTGTAGACTGAAGATGTGAAGGATCAGGTAGAGCTGGAAGTTGTGGGGGATTCAGAGGAGATGTGAGCTGTAGTGATCACAGTACGGGCTAGTAATCATAGGGACACAGTGAGACTGTCTTGGAGAGATTGTAGAACTGGGCAATGTTTGCAGGCTAGGTATAGAGCTGGATGAACACAGCAGGCCAGGCAGCATCAGAGAAGCAGGAAAGCTGACATTTCGGGCCTAGACCCTTCATCAGAAATGGGGGAGGGAAAGGGGGTTCTGAAATAAGTAGGGAGAGATGGGGAGGCGGATAGAAGATGGATAGAGGAGAAGACAGGGAGAGAGGAGACAGACAGGTCAAAGAGGCGGGGATGGAGCCAGTAAAGGTGAGTGTAGGTGGGGAGTTAGGGAGGGGATAG
>NC_063343.1:48963790-49029206 GCF_021869965.1 Rhincodon typus | reverse complement strand
GGGGGGGACAAGCTGGGCTGGTTTTGGGATGCGGTAGGGGAGGGGAGATTTTGAATCTTGTGAAGTCCACATTGATACCATTGGGCTGCAGGGTTCCCAAGCGGAATATGATGTGCTGTTCCTGCAACCTTCGGGTGGCATCGTTGTGGCACTGCAGGAGGCCCAGGATGGACATGTCGTCTGAGGAATATGAGGGGGAGTTGAAATGGTTTGCAACTGGGAGGTGCAGTTGTTTAGTGCGAGCACCTCCCATTCCTCAGACGACCTGTCCATCCTGGGCCTTCTGCAGTGCCACAACGATGCCACCCGAAGTCACTTTGACTGACAACGAGTGCTGAAATGACACTTACATAATGAATCCGGTGCAATATATTATTTAACTTGCATTTTACCTGGAGGGTTTCCCAAGGCATGGGAAGTCCAGTTGGCACAGGTTTGCAGTAGGAGCACTACAAAACAAGAAATACACAGACATGTTAAAAGGTTTTACTGACTGACAATTTCCTGTGAGTGGATTAGTTGCCCCATTAATACCAGACACTTTTGAATTAGGCTGGGGTCCTGTTTCAGATTCTTAATCTCTTTTAGCCTCCCACTTGGCCCAAACTCATCCATTTTGGTGAACTAAAATTACCTTGTAAATAGCTCCAGATCTGCCGGGCTTTTTCACAATTCTCAGGGAATTATATTGTTAAATGTTGTTTTTAAAAAGGAACTGTTTTTGACAGTGAAAAAAAATTCCTAATATAAGCTTCATGAATTTACAGCATTTGAATTAAACTTGAATGCCATGTTAAGTAGCTCTCGTGTTAACACATCACAAATATAAGAAACAATTTTAATGCTTTTTCTATATTATCAGGTATTTATTTCGTAGCCTTCAAGGCACAATGTCTGCATCTTGCATTTTCAAAGCTCAACAACTAGACAAATTGGACAGGGAACAACGTGCTCGAACCATCAAACACTGGAAAGGCCTTGACATCTCAGCAAATAATACCTCGTCTTGAACAGGTTCTGCAGATCAATCACCAGTTGAAAATGTCAACCGCCCTTGTACAGTGGGCGAGTAATTATGATCCTCAATTTATTTCTTCCAATCCAGTGGGGATAGTGAAAATGCAGAATTCTGTCAATAGTGTGTGAAAATCAGGAGTCACAGGAAAAAGATACAAAATGGAACTGATGAGGATTCCGGTGAAGCTACACATTCACAAATAGCTTTGGAAAAAAGATAAACTTTTTCTCCTCCCTCTCAGTCAATGCTAAATCCTGAATAAAAGCAGCCCCAAGCCTTAAAAGAACATCTCATCTTTTGAGAATTACTTTTTGTGTCAAATAAACGAAAAATTCAGCCCTCATGCAAAGTTTTGAAGGACCTTGCCTAGGAATCTCAGGTTTTCTATCTTTTCACGTAAGGAAGACAGCATGAACTGAGTGAATCTACCAATTGTGCCATTAATATTTGTTTATCTTTATGACTGTCAGCTAGTTCTTAATTGTGCCAATTTAAATGTTTGAGAAAATAGAGAAATATACTTTTGCTTAATACGCTGCATAACATAATTAACCGTGAGTTCATTGATTTGATAAGAACTTAGACATGAAATTTATCTTAAATCCCAAAAACAGAATCATTGAAATGCGCAAGACTGTGGATGGTAAAATCTGAAATAAGACCAGAAAATGTTGGAAATACTGAACAGGTTGATAGTACCTAAAGCATGAGGAACAGAGTCAATGCTTCAAGTTCTGGTTCTGATGTAAAGTCACATACAAGAAATGTGAACTCAGTGAATGGAATATTATCAGAGTCTGAATGACATGCGTTTTAGAAAGATTTATGACCAAATCGTGGTAAAGGACCAGCAAAGTCAACCTCGATGTTAGGAGCATAATGTGCATCCATTTAAGCTTTTGACAAGCAGTGTGGTGAGATTCTCACTGGGTAGCGGCAACTTGATAAATTAAAGGGGATTATTGCTTGTTAATGGCACAACTTGTCTCATTAATATTGAGCTTCCTATTTTATCAAATGTGCCAAACAAACTTGATGTCAAGTATTCTCAATGCAGGCACCTGACAACTTCAGCTCCTTGGTCACACACACCCCAGATCTGTGGACTTTGGTATCAGTTATGTGCCAGCATCTAAGAGCTCTCACGCCACATGTCCAATCTGCTTATGGGACACTGTGTGCCTAGGGACATGCACATAGCTCATGAACTAGACCAGGCCGAAACTCTGGGCTTTGCGCTAGCTGTCATAGTGTACACTCACTGTGAGACTACCTGAATACTCACAGCATTTCTGCCTTACATTGCCTTGTCTGCCCTGCCTGTGAGCACTTTGCCACTTCAGCCAGAGCTCCCAGGCTCATTGAACTTCTGTCTCTTTTTGCAATTTAGTGCAGAGCGAAGTCAGGATGCATGTCATGATTATCAGCAAGCCTTAGTTAGGTCAAGGAGGATGGACTCCTCAGTTGGGGGTTGGTAGTGGCTGGTCCCCACACAGGAAGAAAATAGTTCATGGCTCACAGCAAAGACACATCCCAGTGACAATGAATGATTCTAGGAAGGGTGTAAGGCAGAGGACTTGGAAAGTTTTAAAAAACAACAAAAGATGATCCATAAAAAGATAAACTTTTAAGGTAAACTTCAAGTGATATCAAAATGAACAGCAAGAGTTTCTTCAAATGTAAGAAAAGGAAGAGAGAAGTCAAAGTGAGCGTAAACCGCTTAGAGAACAATACTGGGGAAATAATAATGGGGAATCAGGAAATGGCAGAGATGAACAAATACTTTGCATCAGTTAGTACTACTGCCTTACAGCGGCAGGGACCCAGGCTCAATTCCAGCCCCAGGTGGCTGTCTGTGTAGAGTTTGCACATTCTTTCCATGTCTGTGTGGGTTTCCTCTGGGTGCTTCGGTTTCCTCCCACAGTCCAAAGACATGCAGTTTGGGTGGATTGGCCACACTAAATTGCCCGTAGTGTTCAGGGATGTGTAGGCTAGGTGGATTAGCCATGGAGAAATGCAGGGTTAGGGTAAGGGGTTGGGTCTGGGTGGGATGATTTTTGGGGGGTTGGTGTAGATTTGATGGGCCGAATGGCCTGCTTCCACACTGTAGGTATTCTTTGATAATGATTCTATAATTCTGTAAGTGGCAGAAAGAGAAGAGGGAATGAATATAATCACTATTACTACAGACAAAGTGCTAGACAAACTAATTGGACTAAAGACTGATAAGTCCTCTGGACCTGATGGGATACCTCCTAGGATTTTAAAGGGAGTAGCAACAGAAATACTGGATGAACTGGTAATAATAATCATCTAAGAAATCTTAGATCCTGGAAACATCCCAGAGTATTCACCAATGTTGGAACTTTAATTAAAAAAGGAAGGAGACAAAAAACAGTAATTATAGGCCAGTTAACCTAGCATCTGTTATTGGGAAAGTTTTAGATACCATGATAAAGGATGCAACAACAGAGTATTTGGAAGTACATAAAATGATCAAGCAGCATCAGCATGGCTTCATGAAGGGGGTAGCATGGCTGACAAATTTACTAAAGTTCTTTGAGGACATAATGAGCAGGATAAATAAAGTGGAAGCAGTGGATGTATAATGTTTAGCTTTTCAGAAGCTTGATAAAGTAACACACATTAAGGCTACTTGGTAGCATAAAAACTCACGGTGTTGCAGGTAATATATTACTAGGATAGAGGATTAACTAACTAATAGAAGACAGAGATTTGTGATAAGGGGGACATTTCCAGGATAGCAACCTGTAACTAGTGGAGCGCCACAATGTTCAGTGCTAGGGCCACAATCATTTATAATATATATTAACTTGGATGAGGAAATGAATGTACTATAGTTAGGTTTGCAGATGATGCAAAGTTAGTTGGGTAGCAAGTGGTAAGGATAACACAAAGTCTGCAGCAGTATATGGACAAGTTAAGTGAGTAAGTAGAAACTTATCAGATGGAATATAATCGGAACGTAGGAACAGGAGTAGGCCATTCAGCCCCTCAAGCCTGTTCTATCATTTAATGAGATCATAGCTGATCTGTGATCTGACTCCATATACTTGCCTTTGGCACATGTCCCTTGATAAATTTGCTTAACAAAAATATACCTATCTCAGATTTAAAACTAACAGCTGATCTAGCATCCACTACCATTTCTCGAAGAGATTTCCAAACATCTACCACCCTTTGTGACATCTCTCCTGAATGGTCTGGCCTTAATTTTTGGACTGTGACTCCCCAGTTCTAGAATCACCTATCATCTACCAAACCTATCTTTTCCTGTTAATTTCTTGAAGACTTCAATCAGATCACTCTTTAACCTTCTAAATTCAAGAGAAAACAGGCCTAATTTGTATAATCTCTCCATATAAGTTAACCCTTAAGTCCAGAGATCATTCTTGTAAACCTACATAGTACTCCCTTCAAGGCTAATATACCCAAGCACCCAAGGCTTCCTAAGATATGGTGCCCAGATCTGCTCACAGTACTTCAAGTGAGGTCTAACCAGGGTTTTGTATAACTGCAGCATTAATTCTGTATACTTATATTCCAGTGCCTTAGACAGAAAGGCCAGCATTCTGTTGGCTTTCTTGATTATTTTCTGCACCTGTTCATAGCATTTTGAAGTGTGGGAAACTGTGAAATTGTGCACTTTATCAGGAAGAATAAAAGAGCTGAATGTCATTTAATTGGATAAAACATGCAGAAAGCTACAGAACTGAGGGATTTGGGAGTCCTCATCAACGAACCACAGAAAGCTAGCATCTGAGTTCAACAGGTAATGGGGAAGGCAAATAGAATTTTGGGCATGTTTTAAAATGAAATAGAGTACAAAAATGGGAGGTTTTGCTAAAACTATACAAGGCACTAGTCAGACCACAGCTGGAATACCATGAGCAGTTCTAGGCCCTTTATATATAAAAAAGATATGTTGGCATTGGATGCAATCCAGAGAATTTCACCATGCTGGTAAAACAAGGGCCATCTTTTCTTTTTTTTCTTTATATGCCGAAAAGTTATCACACACAACTGAATAGGTTTTTTCCCACCACCAAACTGTCCATGGTACTTTTCACCTATTATCTGCCACCACTAAATCATCCGTGTTTTCCAATGAATTAAATTATTGCAGATTGCCCAACAAGGGCAAACCAGATCACCAAGAGCCTTGTGTTTCTTTTCTTAATATCAGAAATGTCCTTCCACCAACTGAACAATTTCTTCCCTCATCACCAAATCACCCACATTTTTTCTTCACCTATTAACTACCACCAATAAATTACCCATGTTTTCTAACTGATTAGTTAACATGCAAATCCCATTAAGAGCAATGCAGACCATCAAAGGTATGAGAGTGAGAGAGAAAGAGAGAGAGAAAGCGAGAGATAGAGGGCTAAATCAAATTTGAATTGGAAGAGGTCAAGAACATTGTCTATTTTTCATTTTCTTTTACATCTGGAAGTGCTCTTATACACAACTGAATATTACTTTTTCCATCACCAAACCACCCATGGATTTTTCTTTCATTTATTTACCACCACCAGTATTCACCTGCACTTTCCAATTAATTAACCTGAGGACAAAACCTGTTAAGGGCAATGCAAACCATCAAAGGTGAGGGAGAGTGGGAGGGGCTAAATCAAACTGGAGTTGGAAGTGTGTCGAGAAGCATTGTCCACACTCTGGTTAACTGTTGGCAGCTGCAGCAGCCAATGTTATGTGTTCCCTGCCCCACTCATTAACATTGCTGTATAAGTCAACACTCATTCTTAGCAGTGACTAGCATCATAACTGGACTGCTTTTTGTTTCCAAAACATTTATTTGGTTTTATTTTACTGTCTCTCTCCATTTAACCATTTGCTTTTAAAAAAAGTGAAGACATGTAAACTCATAACGTTTCAAAATATTCCTGCACATTACCTCTGAAATTGGAACATTTAGATCATTTCTAAATCAAATTTGGAGAAAATTCAAAAATAAATTCACTACCAATCCGTGCAGCTGAGTCACATCATAAATGGAGAGATAAATAAATATAATTCTCAGGGAAACAAAGTTTTGGTTTTTAACTTGTGTGAGTAATGTATCTAGCTTAGATTGTTTAATTTATTTTGTAGAGATTGAAGGAACAAAACAAGCTGTTTACAGTAATGAAAAAATAAGTTTCTTTAACAGAATTGTAATTTAAGTCGACTTTCATTCTTGAAATTGTAGCAATCAGAAACAGTAATTGGGAATGTTGGTGAGTTATTAACTGTAGGCCAGCTTGCCAACAGAACAATCTCAGTCACTTAAGAAAGATGAAAAGCAGAATGTCCTCAGTTTCAGGAGCTTTTGAATCTTGTTTCTGAATGTATAATAAGTGTTCAAGTACATGCCAACAGAGTATGCCGGTTTTATAAAGGTAAAACAGTTGACCCTTTTTTGTGTGGATGGAAATGTTAGCCCAACTATTATAATCTAGTGGGGTGATATTAGTGACCCAGAATGGGCAATTTTGAATTGACTGCCTTGTTTCCAGTCTGATTCTCATTTCCATTGAAGTCAATGCTGATTTATTAACTCCCAATTTGTGCTACTATCCAGGAAGAATTCCACCCTCGGGATGAGGGTGGTTTTGCCTGTTTCCAAACTCTCCTGGATCAGTTACTTACTTGATCTCATTGTTCATACCTTTAAGTTCACTTTATACAAATGATACTAGCTTATTCTCTAACTGTAGTGCATAAAATATTGCAGTCATGTGGAGATGATCATGTGTGATCTGTGTAATGTCACAACACAAGAAAAATAAAAACAGAGTTTAACATGTTCACCGTTCATCTGTCATCTGGTGGCAAAATATTTGTCTAGCTTCAGGACCTCACCATCAAAATCATTTGGGAGTCTGAAGCCCAACTGGGTAGGAAATGTTCACTGACCTGTGATTTTCCCTGAGGCCAGAGGGTGGGCTTGTTGTCCTGAGTTGATAGATCTACTAGGGCAGTTCTGTTCATGGGTCTTGGAAGCTATGAAGGGAAAGTAAGAAGAGAATATGAAGTTAGTACTGATCTGGAAACATTTGCTTGATGTTCAGGGGTAGGGAGAGGTTGACAATAATGTTGGAGAGATGGCCTTCAGCTTCAGTTTAGTCGAAATCAGCTCATCTGGCAACAACACTCCACCTTGGCACCTCCAGTCAGCGGGTTTGATGACAATGCCAGGGAGAGAAAACAGGACCAGTATCTCCAGTACCTGAGAGAACAGAACGCAGCAAGCTCAGAATTAGACAGGTTACAGTGAGTGAGGGGAGCTGAAAAATGGAGAGAGCTGGTGTTATAGTCGCAGTTCTCAATAAAAGAGATTAAATGTGTGTAAGTGGCCAGAGAGAGGGGTCCAGGTATAGAGAGAATAATAGAGATGGGCAAAAGGTTCCACTCTTTGAGCAAAGGCTCCTAGCCAAAGAAATAGAATCAGAGCTGAAGGCAACAGAAGAAAAGCTTGCCGTTATACCAACTGCATAATTAATTAAGATGGGGGGGTGGTAAAGGGATAAAGCTGGGTCCTTTTTAAGACAAATCATTCAGTCTCCCAAGACAATAAGTTTGGAGAGTTGTTGTGTATTTCCTCTTATCTACTATGCTCTCTGGGACCATCTGCAGCTGTACAGGGTAGCTTTGGAATGTCAACACTTATGTATGTTTGTGCAATGGCATTTTAAAGATGGTGCCAACACAAGGGATGCCAGTTTATTCCTAAATACCCAACCAGAGGTAGAATCCAGCTCTCATCAGACATGAGGGGCACGATATAGGCAGGCTAGATATTTAATGACATGAGTTTGGCTAATAATTCACTAGCCCTCATGGAGACAAATCCTCCGTGAAACTCGATAAAATCAATACTGAAATGTAAGACTCAGCCCAGAGTATTACTTAAACTGACAACAACTGGAATTCTGAGGTGCCGAGGGGTCAAGGTTTTCTAGAACGTGAACCATAAAAAAGTAAGTTTTCAAGTACAGCATATGTTGCATAAAAGTGAGGAAGTTATGCTTCAATTTTACAGGGCATTGGTGATACGATATCTTGAATAGTCTGTGAAGTTTTTGTCTCTTTATTTAATAAGTTATTTAAATGCATTGGATGTGGTTTAGAGGGGATTTACTAGATTGATACCTGGAATGAATCTGTTATCTTCTGAGAAAGAATTGGACAGGCTGGGCTTGTTTCCGATGGAATCTAGAAGAGTGAGGAATGACATCATTGAAGCATATAGGATACTGATGATCTCGACAAGGTGGATATTGAAAGGATTTCCCTTTTTTGGGTCAGTCCAGAACTAAGAGGCACCATTTTCAAATTAGTGGTTGACCTTTTAATGCAGAGGTGAGGAGATTTTTTTTTTCTCTCTCAGAGGGTTGTGCGACTTTGGAACTTGTTGCCACAGAAAATTATGAAAGAGAGGCTATTGAATACTTTTAAGGCAGAGGTTTTTGTTAGGCAGGAGAATAAAAGGTCATTGGGATAGGTGATTGGGATAGAATGCAGAATTCAAACCACAAATAGATCAGCCATGAACTTATTGAATGGGACAGCGAGCTCAAAGGCTGAGAGACATACCTCTGCTCCAACATCATATGTCTGTATGTTTGGTCTAAATTTTGTCCTGCACGTTGAGTTGACAAGGTATCCTTAGATAGATTTTGTTATGAGAATGATGGTAACTGACTGTGGGAGGAGAGTGGGTTTATAAAGAATAGCAGGCGATTGGCTTTCAGCAAGGGCCTCCTCTCCAATCTCTAGGCCTCTAGCAAACCTGTCCGTTGAATATCAGAAGCGACAAGGTTTTATTTGAGTTCCAGGCAGGAAGTCCACCCCATAGCCCGTACTTGATTGCAGTGAGTAAGAAGATTGCTGGAGGGAGAGAGGAGGAGGAGTAATTGAATTTGACCTCAATGCCTTGATTTCTCCAGTGTTCTTAGTCTATCAATTTCATCTTTGATTTTTTAAAAATTTGTCCTTTTTGTACTTTTATTCTGGTGCTGTGTCCCCGGTTCAAAAGTTCCCGACCTAGGGAAACTACCTCTTAACATCTAGCATTGGAAGATAACTTAATAGGACACCTGTAAATTCTTACCTTCAAAATGAATGTTTTATACCATGGCTGCATCCAGGGCTTTTTTCTTAAATCACTTGTCTAGAACTTTTGATAAGGATTGAATAAAGATCTTATTTTAAATTTCAACTCCCCCATCCCCACCTCAATAGTTTCTAATTTCATCCCACTTATTCTGTTCAGCCTTCTCAACCTTTGGTTTTATTTATTTATTAATTCAACTGTAAACGTAGCAATGGAGAACTAAAGAATGAAAGGCGATCCTATTGAAACAAATAAGATTCTTAAGTGGCTAGATGGGAAAGAAGATGGGGTAGAAGTTGTTTCCCCTTGTGGGAGAACTTGGAGCCAGTAGTATAATCTCAGAGTAGGTGGTCACTAATTGAAGACAGAGATAGAGGATTTTTTTTTCTCTCAGAGGTTAGCAAATCTATGAAATTCTTTACTGCAGTGAGCAATAGAAGTTGGTTCATTAAGTATATTCATGAAATAGACATGGTTTTATTTAATAAGGGAATCAAGGGTTATGGGGGAAAGGCACAAAAGTGGAGTTGAGGATTATCAGACCAGAAGTGAGCTCATTGAATGGTACAGCAGACTCAGTTGGCTGAATGGCTTGCTGCTGCTCCCATATCTTATGGTCCAAAGGAACTCCTAATTGCCTTGTACCCTTGATTGCTAAAGCATAGTTTTATATATTTTTCCTCCCTAGAGAAATGTCACTTTGTTAAAATATTCTTGTTGCATCCACTGTATTGCACCATCTATTGTAACACATTCTTCCATATTACCTCAAAACTGTGAAATCCTTTACACTTTTCCTTGTCCCTTTCTTTAAATGCTTTAAAACTCTAGCAGGACACCATATAATGGTTCTTACCACTTGACTTACCTGAGTTCCTATTGTATTCATCTGAATTTTGACATTATGTTGCAGTAATTGGTTTTGCTACAGCATCAACCCATTGCTTAAGGCCAGGAAATCAGTATTTTCATTGGCCCTTTGAATAAAATATCAATTTATGCTGAATTGTGCCCAGTTTTTGTACTGAAAATTCATATCCCTCAAGAAACCTGATTAGATCATCAAAACTCATATCTTCCAGGAACAGAATTCTGAGAAGAACTTTTTGATTCAGTCTGCTTGCAAGCTCATTTACCAAGTGTGCAAGGAAGGTACAATAAATCCAGTCCATTGCTCATCATCCTTTGATCTTAATCAGTCCCTGTAGATGCAGCAAGTCATGAACATTAATTTTGAAACCATTGTTTTTTTGCTTAACATTGTGATGAGGAGGGAGTCTGTATATCTGTTAATACAATGATCAGAATTTTGCCTCATTCTGCAGTCAGGGTCAATGAGAAAAGTGAATGTTGGTGGCAATGGGCCCATGAGGTCTGGGATCATCATAAAATCCCAGACTAAAGATACGTGATGGTAGACTGGCGTTCATGGAGTGGGCCACATGAGTGGAGGTGGGGGAGCTGGTGGGTGGGAGTCAAGGGCAGAGGGTTGACTTTTGTGCACTTACTTCTACACAACCCCTGGCTATGAGGTAACCCCCACTCCACTGGAATCCAGTGAGAAATGAGTGACAAATGACAATGTGAAGATGGGGGTAGTGTTCTGGAAATCAATGCTCACTATTTCCAGAATCTTCACAAAAATTAAAACTACACAAACTTCCCCAATTTTCCAACCCAGGTTAACTGAAAGTATGACCCGGTTTAACAAAAAGTATGACCCAAGTTTTGTACCTGACAAAAAATACTACATATTAAAAATAAAAAGATTCTAGTTTATGAACTATGAAGCAATGACATGTATCTTCACTGGTCAAAACTCTAAACAGCTTATAAAACTCCCCTGACACACAAAAGAAATCATGGCTGTAATGGATGGAGGGAAAGACTGGTTCAATGATCTGAGAAACTGAAATTGCTGGAGGAACTCAGTGGATCTGACAGCTCCTGTGGAGAGAGAGCAGTGTCAATGTTTTGAGTCCAGAAGACCATTTTTCACTGAGATGAACCTTTCCACTTGTCGAGATTTGCTGTTTTTGATTTTCCTTTTTCAGGTATTTCACTGCTTGCAGGAGGCATGGAAAGGCTAGTTTAAGCTTTAAGATTTCTAACTCACCAGTTAAAAGCTGCAGCCTACAGCAACTGCTGATGGGAAATAAACTAGCTTTCTTCAGGCTTGGGACAGTTTTGACAGCAATGAAAAAGACAGTACCTTCCATTTGAGCGGTTCGATGGTTTTTGACCATTTGTTCCCACAATTTGTTCAGCTACCTGGGAGCTGTGGCAGGCAGAAGACCTTTGTCATTGATAATTGTCACCATTTCACAGACGAATCAGCTACTTGTTGTTGGCCAATTACCCCTTTGTACACACCCCCTGGCTCCAACCCAGCTGCACTCTATCTTCATTGCTTGAACAAACAGCAGCATAGACAACACTTGCAATAAGTGTCAGATAACTTACTTTTAAGAAGAACATTCATCCTTTCCATTATACTTGATTATTAAAATAGCTCTTGTCCCATAGGCATCCACAATCAAAAATACAGAAAAATTAAAATGTATGACCTTTATGCGAGATGGTGTCCTCAGTGATGCTGGTCAAGGAATCAAGATTACCTCGAATACCTGGGAGAGAATCCCTGCTCTTCTTCAAAATAGAGCTGTGGTCTTTATCAATGTCCATTCGTGAGATCAGATTGAAGTAGAGTTAACACCTCACCCACAAAATATCAAAAATGTAAAAGATGTTGTTGTGCTTTGAAAGAAAGGTTTTTTTCATTCTTTGATGGGATGACAGTATCACAGGCTGGGCCAGAATTTTCTGCCCATCAGAGTTAGCCTCCAACTGAATGGCTTGCCAGGCCATTTTAGAAGACAGTTAAGAGTTAAGCATGTTGTTGTCAGCCTGGAATCACAATGAGGCCTCACTGAGTAAAAAACAACTTTCCTTCCCTAAAGAGCCTGAAGAAACCCGATGGGTTTTTATGACAATTCATAATAGTTTCAGTAATTATGACCATGAAACTAACTTTTACTCAAGAGAGTTTATTGAATTTAAATTCCATCAGCTCTCACGATGAGATTTGATTCTATGTTTCCAGAGCATTATCCTGAGTTTCTGGATTCTTGGTCCGGTGACATTAACACTACTAAACCATTACCTCCCTAAATAATAGCATTAAAGTTGTAATCACTATTTGCTCCATTTAGTTTCAGTCGGACTACATTGAGCATTTCATACTGTTAAAAGAACCAAAATCAGACAGTAAATGTTTCAGTTTTGCACCTAGGGCAAAAAGAATGCATTTGAAAAATAAGAAGGCAAGTAAAAATTGGACTGAACATAAGGTCAGTCTTACGGGAAATGTATTAAGACAAATCTTGTCTGAAGATACTGGATTTAGTTATTTGGTTATAACATCTCTGGTTTATTTCTCAGGGTAATGACCTGACCAATCAGAGTTAACCTGCTTGTTTCAAAATTTAAAACAAGCTTGTTAGTTAAGTGTTGGTCATCATGAACTGTTGCAGTCTCTGTGGCAATACCTCCATAATCAGAATCCATATCAGCAGTCTTTTCTCAATACAGTATAAATGTTGTTTTCATTACTGTAGGGAGTTCTTGCAAATTGTTCAAATGACTACAAAACAAAAGTCTTCAACAAAATGTGCGTCTTTTTCAGCAATATTTAATGGATTCATTCTATGAGTAGCTCCAATTAGCATTGCAGAAAAAAATTCCAAGTCATTCAACAGCAATGTGGACATTACAATTAAAGTCAGTAGTTCTGAATATATAAACATGGTTCTGCAGTTTTCTCCCATGATTTGAAAGTAGAACAGAATGCAACTGGTGCTGAATTTCCTCACCTCCAACTGATGGAATTGCCTTTTGATGGGTTATGGTATATGTTCTGATCGGGGGATGATGGCTTTGGTCTCTCAGGTTTTAAAATGAACTGTTGTGCTATACCAGGTACTCTGACTTGCTGATTGCTGCTACGTAACTAGGAAAGGGTCAACATTGCACTTTTAAGTTGTCCAATCATTTACTAGTGACTGTACATCATGGCATGAAGTAAAGAAGATTGAGAAGATTCCAAGATGGAAATCCAGAACACCATTAATTCTGTGCTGGTGATAATATTCTTTTGCAAGTAGCACTTAGCACTATTAGCTCACCAAGACATTCACACAAGTTGTGTGGCAGTACACAAATGGGATACTAAATAGAAAAGATTTTGAACAGATCTAAAATCTGAAAACAGGACATCCATAAGATAATGTGAGTCATTAGCAGCGGCAGATTTGCATTCAACCACAATCTGTAACCACACAGCTCAATATCTCCCCGACTCTATCACCAGTCTCTAGCTGGGGAGCATCAGCCATGGTTCAATGAGTAGAGGACGGTATACCAAAACCACTAACCAGATCTGAAAAGTAGGTATCTATCTTGAGAAGCTACAACACAGGACTACTTGCATGCCAAATATGGCTGAGCAATCACACATCTGACAGATCAGATCTAAGCTCTGAAATCCTGCCACACCCAATTGTGAATGGTAATGGGCAATTAAACAATTACTGAAGAAAGCTACTCCACAAATGTCTCCATCCTCTATAATGAAGGCGCCGAGCACATCAGGGCAAAAGACAAGCCTGAACCATTTGCATTCATCTGCAGCCAGAAGTGCTCAGGTCATGATCCAGTCCTCTTGCGGCTTTTGGAAGTCAATCATCTCAGTCCAGGACATCACTGCAGGACCCCCTCAGAGTGATACCCTAAGTCCAATCATATTCAGCTGCTTTATCAATGGCCTTCCATCATAGGTTCAGAAATGGGGATGTTCATTGATGTTTGCACATCCTTTGCAACTTTTCAGGTGTTAAAGCAGTCCATGTCCAAATGCAGCAAGACCTGGAAAATGCCCAGGTTTGGGCTGATGATTGATGTGAATGTTATTTGCTACTTAAGTGTTAAACAGTGAACATCTCAACTGAGAGGGAATCTAACTGTCTGTTAATGATAGCCATTGGCAGTAACAGCTCTGAATCCACCACTGTGAACATCCTGGGTTTACCATTGACCGAAACTGAATTGGATTAACCATATAAATAGTGCCAAAAAAAACAGGTCGGAAATTAGAAACACCTTTGCAAGTAACTCATTTCCTTTTTCCCCAATATCTCTCCACCATCTACAAGGTATTAGCCTGAAGTGTAATGGAATGGTGTCCACCTGCTGAGATGAATGCAACTGTAACAAACCAAGAAGCATGACAAAGTTTAAATGGTATTCCATCCGGTTCCTTCAACAATTCCTTTACTCACCACTGTCACACAGTGATAACAGTATATACTAGCTACAAAATACACCACAATAACACACCAAGGTCTTCTCTGATAGTATTAGCTCTACCACCTGGAAGGACTGGGATAGCAAAACATAGGAACACCACCAACAGCAAGTGCCCCTCCAAGCCTCCACCATCACTGGGTCAAAATCCTAGATCTCCCTTCATAACAGCACTCACCCAAAGAACTATAACATTTCAAGAGACAGCTCATGGCCAAGGGCAATTAGGGATTTGCAAGAAACGTTGGTCCAGCCAGCAACACTCACATCCATGAACAAATAAACAAATAGGCCAAGAGGTAACAAAATTGGCATTAATAAAAGATTTGCCAAAGTCTGATTATATACCTTGCAAATATTCTTTGAAGATGCATTTCTCTCTTAAGTCATTGAGTATTGCAAATCTGACTTCCTTGGTCTTGATTGATAGAATGAACAGATTTGACAGTTCTGATTAATTTGTTGTAGTCCCCATTTTCATGACTCATTGAGATGTAATCAGCCAGCAATTTTAAATGGACGCTGTCATTTTAAAAAAATGTTTAACTATTCTGTGAAAAACAGCTAACTTGGGGGAAATGTTCAATAATTGAAAAGTGGAAACAAAGTTTGTGAGTGACAACACAGCCCTGTAACCCTTTTTGTTTGAAAATCCAAGGACATTCCAAGTAGCTGGTGGGAGAACAGTGAAACAGATGTTCCCTATGGCTAATCGCAGTGAAGCTGTTTTTATAACCAATGAATAAACCTCCTGTGTTTGAAAACATGCACCGTGCATTCTACGTTCATTCCTCGAGAGGGACCTCAGGAAAATAACAATTTGCAAATTTCCTTTTTAAATAATCAAATGCCATTCACTGTTATGCTCTAAACTAATGCTTATAAAGGTAAATGTTTCCTTGTATTCAGATATTGTTACCATGGTAATACCATGTAGGTTACATTTTCTGAGGCTGCCTTTCTTCCCGAAGCTGTGAAATTTGAAGCATTGCTGTAGAAATTTCAAAACAATTTATATGTCCTGTTTCAACACTTTAAAACTGAATGAACTTATAGCCAAACAATCAGAAGTGAGATCTAAATTTGATTTGATTTATTTTATTTATTATTGTCACATGTACTGACACACAATGATAAGTATTGTTTTGCATGCTATCCAGTAAATCATACCTTTGTCAGAGTAATACAACAGAATATACTGTTATAGCTACAAAGAAGGTGCAAAGAAAGATCAACTCTAATATATGAGAGGTCTGTTCATAAGTCCGATAACAGTGGGGAAAAGTTGCTCTTGAATCCGTTGGTAAGTTTTCAAACTTTTGTATCTTCTGCCTGATGGAAGAGGGTGGAAGACAGCATAACCAGGGTGGGGGGTGTCGTTGATTATGTTTGCTGCTTTCCTGAGGCAGGGGGAAGTATAGACAGAGTCAATGTATGGGAAGCCTGGTTTTCATGATGGACTGGGCTGCATTCACAACTCTCTGTAATTTCTTACGGACTTGGACAGAGCAGCTGCCACACCTAGCTGTGATGCATATGGATAAAATGCTTTCTATGGTGTATCTATAAAAATTGGTAACAGGCATTGCAGCCATACTGGATTTCCTCAGCCTCCTAAGGAAGTAGAGGCATTGGTGTGCTTTCTTTTCTGTAGCATCAATGTGGATGAACCAGGACAGATTGTTGGTGATATTCACTCCCAGAATGTAAAGCTCTCAACCATCTCCACTTCAGCACCATTGATAAAGGCAGGGGCACGTCCTCCACTCTGCTTCCTGAAGCCAATGACCAACTCCTTCATTTTGCTGACATTGAGGGAGAGATCGTTGTTTTTACACCTTGCCACTAAGTTCTTTATATTTTTCCTGTATCCTGTCTCGTCATTGTTTGAGATCCGACCCATTACAGGGGCTTATGTTTATAACTTGGCATAAAATTTATAACCTATTCTATTAAAATGATGCAAACTATTTGAAATTATACATAACAGCAATAAGAAAAAATAGTAAATTATAAAGGTGAGAGTGGCAGCCTATATTTTGACAGCAGCCCAGTTTAATATCCTTATTTGAATGACACCGCATGGCAAGAACATACCCATTGTAATTTACAATCCTGATCAAAATGATGCCTTTCATTTCTCCATTGTGTGTAATGTAGCATAAGGGGTTAAGTCTGCTAATAAGACATAGTCTATACCATCACATGAAATGTTGCACTGTCACATAATCTAACTTTATCTTGAAGCCTAATGGCTAATTACAAATAGAAACAGAAACAAAATCTTCCCACTAAGGGCAATACAACTAAAGCAAAAATCAAAATAAATCAATTAAAACCAAGAGGGAGGAACTAGGGGTGAGGGGTGGTAGGGGTGGGTGGGAGAGCGCTAAATCAAAGTAGTGTTTGAGAAAAAAATGAGGGTCTCCTGCACCCACAAGGACCACCCATCAGATCTCTGCTCTGTTTGATTAAACCACCACCAAATCACCTATGTCATGAACAGCAATTTATGTGCACTGCCAAATGGGCAACAACAACGGAAATAGGAAGGGTAGGAAGACGGGGGCAAACTAAATTAAAATAGAGTTAGAGGGAGCAGAACTCAGTTCTTTTTTTGATAGACCACTGCCACCCAATCATCCACATCACTGAAGAAATTAACAAGCTTATCCCACTAGGGACTGTGCAACGAAAACAAAAGGGAAGAGTAGGGAAAAATTGTGCTGGAGGGTGAAATAACACACTCCAACCCCTATGGCACCCACTTTTCCCCAAATGCACCAAGGGTGTTGGTGGACAATATGTGCTCCCTCTCTAAGGATATCCGCGTAGCCACAGGAGAAGTGAGAACTCAGTTTTTTTTTATAATTCTACTACCAAATCACCTGTGTGACCAATTCAACAGTCACCAAATAACAAACACTGCCCGTTACAGATAGTGTAACAATAACAAAAACCAGGAAAGGTAAGAAGAGAGGGAGAAACTTTAATAAAAATGGTGTTGGATAGGAGAACTATTGCACTCCGGCCCCTGTTGTGTCTACTTCTCTCTGAGGACTTCGAGCATGTTAGTGGTCACTATGTGCCATCTCTCTAAGGAACAAATCAAACCACAGAAGATGGTATACATGGATTTAAGTAAGGTCATTCATTTTGGAAGGAAAAACTTGAAAGCAGAATACAGGGTTAACGGAAAGATTCTTGGCAGTGTGCAGGAGCAGAGGGATCTTGGGGTTCATGTCCACAGTTCCCTAAAAGCTGCCACCCAGGTGGATAGAGTTGTTAAGAAGGTGTATGGTGTGTTAGCTTTCATTAATAGAGGGATCGAGTTCAAGAGCCGTGAAGTTATGCTCCAGCTATACAAAAGCCTGGTTCGGCCGCATCTGGAGTATTGTGTCCAGTTCTGGTCGCCTCATTACAGGAAAGATGTGGAAGTGTTGGAAAAGGTGCAGAGGAGATTTACCAGGATGTTACCTGGAATGGAGGGAAGGTCTTACGAGGAAAGGTTGAGAGAGCTAGGGCTTTTCTCTTTAGAACGACGAAGGATGAGAGGTGACTTGATAGAGGTGTACAAAATGATCAGAGGTATAGATAGAGTAGACAGCCAGAGACGTTTTCCTAGGGTGGAGGTAGCTATTACGAGGGGACATAGTTTTAAAGTGAGTGGAGGTAAATATAGGGGAGATGTCAGAGGTAGGTTCTTTACTCAGAGAGTGGTCGGGTCGTGGAATGCATTGCCAGAGAGGGTAGTGGAATCGGCCTCATTCGGGGCATTTAAGCAGCTATTAGACAGGCATATGGATGATAGTATAAGGTAAGGGTGGACGTTAGATAGACCTTAGGTTTAGGGTAAAAGTTTGGCACAACATTGTGGGCCGAAGGGCCTGTACTGTGCTGTACTGTTCTATGTTCTATGTTCTATGTTCTAAGTTCTATGTTCTATGTTCTATGTTCTAGAAGAGGGGAGAACTCAATTTTTTGTTTCCTGTTCAGAGATGCTGTTGCACACGTCATGATGACTTTGTATCCTACCACCACACTAGTCTTGCTAATAAAAAGAACAATTACACACTAGAAGCAGCACAACAATAACAAATACAGGAGGCATAGAGAACTCAGCTCTTTTTCTCTTTTTTTAATCATTTTTTTCTCTTTTTATATATCCAGAGATACTTACACACACCACTGAATGTTTTGTTTTTCCATGACCAAATTCGTAATAAACAACTGAGCCTCCCATTCGCGAACATTTCAACTCCCCCTCCCATTCCTCAGACGACATGTCCATCCTGGGCCTCCTGCAGTGCCACAACGATGCCACCTGAAGGTTGCAGGAACAGCAACTCATATTCCGCTTGGGAACCCTGCAGCCCAATGGTATCAATGTGGATTTCACAAGCTTCAAAATCTCCCAGCTCCCTACCACATCCCAAAACCAGCCCAACTTGTCCCCGCCTCCCTAACCTGTTCTTCCTCCCACTTATCCCCTCCTCCCACCTCAAGCTGCACCCCCATCTCCTACCGACCAACCTCATCCCGCCCCCTTGACCTGTCCGTCCTCCCTGGACTGACCTATCCCCTCCCTACCTCCCCACCTACACTCACCTTTACTGGCTCCATCCCCGCCTCTTTGACCTGTCTGTTTCCTCTCCACCTATGTTCTCCTCTATCCATCTTCTATCCGCCTCCCCCTCTCTCCCTATTTATTTCAGAACCCCCTTCACCTCCCCCATTTCTGATGAAGGGTCTAGGCCCGAAACATCAGCCTTCCTGCTCCCATGAAGCTGCTTGGCCTGCTGTGTTCATCCAGCTCTACACCTTGTTACCTGTGTTACTTTGTTTGTTTATGCTCCATGACTAAACCACCCATATTTCTGAATCAATTATCAATTTATAGGCAGAATGCATCAGGGTTAGTGCAATTACAACAAAAGTAAGTGAAAAGTAGGTAAAGAGGGAGGTGACTAAATCCAAATGGAGTTGGATGGAGAATTGAGGACACCCAGTTGTTTTTTCCTTCTTTTTCTCTTATATCCAGAACTGCTTTCAGGCACAATTGGCCATTTTCTTTCCTTTACCAAATCAGCTGTGTTATGTTTTCTTTTCTCCTTTATCCAACACCCATGTTTCCAACTAAATTACCAGTTTATATGCAAAGCCTGTTAAGGACAATACAAACCATGAAATGTGAGGGACAGGTAGGGAGAGAGCTAAATCAAAATGGAATTGGAAGGGGAAATAAGGCATTCCACCTGCTAAAGTACCAAAATCTCTCTAAAGGAAAGGTCAGCTGTCTAATTTTTATATCCAGAAGTGCTCTTAAACATATGGGTACTTGTAGATACTCAACATTAACTTCAATGTCAATATAGTGTTGAGCTGGAGGAAAACAGCAGGTCAGGCAGCATCAGAGGAACAGGAGAGTTGATATTTCGGCACTGAGTACTGATGAAGGGTGTAAACCCAAAATCTCCAGCTCCACACTGTATTGACTCTGACTGCAGCATCTGCAGTTCTTGTTATCTTCAACATTAACTTTTCCAGAACCATTGATTAACATAACATTAACTGGAGAGTTTTTGGAAAATGTCAGCTTTTCATATTTCCCATATTGGAATTATGAAATATTTTGTTGCATTATTATAATTTACAATTGGTGCCATAATTTTTTTCATCAAGACAATTGTAAATATATAAAGTTGAAAACATAGTTTCTGCGATCACTGAAGTGTAAATTGTAACATTATGTGCTTACCTAAATAATTTTTCTAGAATAAAGCAAAATAATAAGTTGAATTGTGTATTTTCTTAAGAATTTTTGGAAGTTCTTTTATCAGCACCATGAAAGAAGATGTAACTAGAGACAATCTGTGTCAGTGCCTCAAAGGCTGAATGCATTTTTCTGTCATTGCCTGATGCATACTATGTTTCAAGCCAAAGTGTACTTAAAGTAGCTTGTTACATCAAAGAATCAACTAAAGTTTTGAATGGAAATTGTATTAAATGATAATTGTTCTCATGAAGAAATGAAGAAATCATTCCATCTCTGAATCATTTGCCTTTAACAATCTTTGTCAAGAAGTCCTTCAAAGCAAGTCAACTTCAGCTGATCTGCCTTCAAAATGATGTTCAAGGCTATCTGATTTCTTTTAAAATTGCTTCTCTGTATTGTAGCTCATGTTTCATTTTTGATTCCATTTCTATTCCTTCATGAATTAACAAGATCACAAAATCATAAATAGGAGCGTAATTATGTCATTTAGCCCACAAGCTTGCTTCACTATTCAATAAGAACATGCCTGACTGCAACCTTAAATCCACCTTCTTGCCCGTCCCCTATTGTTCTTAACTCCCTTACCAAGGAAAAATATGTCTAAATCAGTTTTGAATATTTCCAATTATTCAACCTGCACTGCTTTTTATGGAAAAGAATTTCAAAGACTGATGATCATATAAGCACAATGGAATGGTTGCCCTCTTTCCAGTGTCTCATTTGATGGTAAAAGGAATTTTGAATTTAGAAAGTGTGCATTTGCCAATTCAGTCTGTGTACTCAACATTTTTGCACTGGTAATAAAGAAGTCGCTGGATGGATTTCTTGAGTTATACAAGCAAAGAATTAGTTTTATTGTACTAAACTCCACTCAGCTAAAATATTAAAAATATAAAAATATATTCTGGCTTCCAGAATTTGTACTCTAATGTACACACTTGAACCAAGCATACAAAAATACAAATTACAGACAAATTTGACTTTGGTCAAGTTAAAGTTTAAGAAGAATAAGAAAATTAAATGAGAGTTCCTTATTTGTAGTAGGCTGTCTGGTTTGGCTGTGGCTATCCAAAGGCTGTGATCCTAAACTGGTAATTCATAAAGATTAGCTGATGTCTTTTTCTTCTGGAATTGGTGCAATGAAAAGTGAAGTCTTTCTTTGAAAGTAGTTTATCTGATTTCAAGATTATAGGAATGCAATCACCTGCCAACTCATCTGCAATCCACTCACCAATCTGAAGTAGAAGTGTAAACTGTTCTTTCAGTGTCACAGGGACAACATCCTGGAACTCCCTCCCTTAAGAATTGTGCATCAATTTACACCAAATGGACTGCAGCAGTTCAGGAAGGTAATCCACCACCATCTCCTTAAGGACAACTAGGCATGGCCCAGCTAGCAACATCCAAATGCCTGAATTAATTTAAAAAATGTACTAACTCAGCAAATAAGATGCTATCTTCCATGGAACTAGAGGGAGGGGGGCAGAGAGGAAAAAAGAGAGAGCGCAGCTTCCTCTAATAGCTATTCATGACGTTTCATTGGCCCAAGAGTACTCACAAAGCTCGGGTGATCACATAAGTTCTATCTAACTGCTATCAGAAGTTTAAAACCCATTGTATATTCCAAAAAGTAGTTTTATTTAGTTTGCATTTGTACAGTGTTATTGAGAAAGTCAAAATATTTTAATTTTTCCATGATTCATTCTTCTATGGTTATATACTTTGTATCTCCATACTTGATTAGTCAAGAAAGATTTAAACTACACCTCACCAGGGGTTTATTATTTCTGGTGAGATCCTCATAGACCCTATGTCACTATCCCAATGAAGTGGAACGTGGATCACACAGTAATGCAAATTGGCATCAATTTTTCATTTTCATTAGGTTTCTTGTTACAGTTAAAATTATCTTTGTCTCCAGCTGACGAATTGAAAATGAATATTTGACAGGAGCGTGTCTCTATTCCACAATTCTCTGTGGGAAGAAATGCCCCCTCATCTCTGTCTAAAGAGAAGAGCTTTCATTTTAACTGTTCTAGATTAGTTCCCACATTCTAGGTTCCCTCTCAAGAGGAAACATCTTCGTAGCATTTGTCCTGTGATGCCACTGTAAGAGCTGTGCGTATTTGAGAGACACAAGATAGTGGGCAAACTGGTTGAAACAAAATTGAAAGCCTGCTCCAGCATTTAAGCGAAACTGTGGACCTTTGAGAAGGGGTTTCTGTGAGGCAAAAGGGATTATTGCCTGAACAACAACTGCAAGAACTGTGTGATAGAGACAGTCTGAAGATTTGTAACAAACAGAGATAACCTAGTGGGACAGTGACTTGTAACAATCTAAAGGATTAAACAAGTTCATTAAACTATGACAAGTGATTGATTCCAGCCTCATTGATGAAAGGATGTTGGCCCATTAGGTGAAATGAATCAGTCAGAATAAGTAAAATAAATCTCAATCCATAAAACAGTCAATTTAACTCAACACACACCTGTTAAAAAAACAGCAAAAGTTGTTTTGTAGTAATCAGTCTTTTTAAATTTATTCACAATATTAAGAAATAGGTTCTAGTCAAAGATTTTTCAGATAATCACAGAGATTGATCCCAGCGTAATTATAGGTACAAGTGTACAAAACAAGATACATTGATAACTCATTGGCTAAAGAGTGCAAACAGTAGAAGTAGCTATAAAACTTTACATATAACTAAATTTGTAATAGAAATTAATATTATGAATCTTACAGTAGTTATTTAGAACCAACTGTCTTTTGTATTTTTAATAAATAATTAGGACAGTAGGAAAATATGAGGAGTTACAGAATTTGATAGAGTTAGCAAGGAATACAGCAACAGAATTCAAGCAATCCTTAGAGACAAGCAAGTCTGGGATGTGTTCAAAGAAGTACAGCCAGTATCTTTGGAATGCAAATTAATAGGATGAATAGAAAGACCCCAAGGCCTGGAGATTACAATATCTATTAAACGTCATGAGTCCATGGGAACTTATGGCTGTCCACAGGAGTGCCCACCATTGATTATGTGTTTCACAGGATTAGATATATAGAATAAGGAGAAGGACACAGTGATCACATTGTATGGGATTATTGTAACACAAACTGTGTAAAAATATTGTACTTCACTGTAAAAACCAGAATATTTCATTGATCTCTCCTCAGATCTGAGCCGAAGATTAAGAGAACAACAAGTCAAGGCCAAATTCACGGAAGTCTTTGGCCCTCTCCTTGCATTTACCGGTTGTTGCTCGAACAAGAATAAAGACTGCCACATGCCTGAATTCTGCCTGCCTCCTGAGTCTTTGTCCCTGATTGGGGATTTCTCTACTACACCCACCCCTAGAATCTTAGATGTTTCAGTACGATTCCTTATCATTCCTCTAAACTCCAATGAGTACAGACTCAAACTTCACAAACTTTCCTCAGCACACAACCCCTCCAACCCAAGATTCAGAATAGTAAAGCTTCTCTGAAATGCTTATATAATGTAAATATATCCCCAGTTGAGTAAGGAGACCAAAACAATACAAATCATGAGTGGGCAGGCTCAGGCTCACACAGACCCAAAGGATTTTGGCTTTGCTTTCAGTTAATTGGTGGTTTTGCTTGGTGTTGGAGCTTAAACCTTTAGTTTGCTGCTGTTAGAGTGAAGTCTTAGGCAGGGAGGCTTCCTCTTAAAAAATCAAAAGGGCAGCTTCTTTCTATCGATTTTTATTCTATTGAACTAGAGTGAGACAGCATGTGAGAATAAGAGCAGCATTGTTGAATTGCCTTTGCTAAGGTTGTGTTTACGGGATGCTGACTGTATTGGAACGGTTGACGATTAGTTAAATAACACATTATCTTGTTAAATATTTCAATAAAATTATGCCAGCTCTCCTTTTTGTTGTATTTTAACTGTGTTGTAAGAATAAAGTGTATTTTGATCAAAGCTTAGTGGGTGAACCAGTCAAATCATGTCTAGAAAATAGCCCCTTACAGTTGCCTTTAAAAAATATATAAAAGTTAGGGGCTAGGCTATCTCCATAATATAATTTGGGGGGGAGTGGAGAGGGTCTGGTCTGGTCCATAACAACATGATAAAAAATATTTCTTCATCCCATATCACCGTTGGAATTTTCATTTCTGATGGGCTGCTTTTGTTCAGCATTGGCGTTATTTTAAGTTATTGCCATTAACCTCTGCATCATTGAGATGCCATTGTTAGATTTGCAGGTGCCAGTGGAATGGTGCAAATCGGCTTGAACCTGCATTTGAACCTGAAGCACGTTAATTCTGCATGCATTGCAAATGAGCAAAGAAATGATCAGAAATTAAATGTGGCTGGAGTTTGCAAACGTACACTTCACGTATTCGTCACTTCTATTTCCTAGCATCCAGCACTTATGGATCCCATGCTTTCACTCAATGTTACACTCACTCTGCTCAACCTGAATGTTGTTGCAGTAGGAGCCCATTTTACTACATGTTGGAGAATGGGATTAGGCTGGGTAGATCACTTTTCAGGAAGTGCAGGTAATGATGGACAGAATGACCTCCTACTCTGCTATAATTCTTTCCATGTTTTCTAAATGTTCTAGGTGTCTGAGAAGGCGGACTACACAGTGATGTGGAAAGAGAGTGGAGACATAGCAATATGTGAACTACTGTTTAGGAGAGCTAGCATAGATACAATGGTTTGAATGGCCTTCTTCAGCACTGCAATAATTTTATGCTTCCATGGGCAATGCACTCACCTTAATCAACCAAGAGATGCCTTTAAAATTCATGCAGCAGTGTTGTCAAATTAACAATCCCACGCTCTGGGTATTTAGGCCTCTTTCCAAATCTTTCCACCCACTTTTCAGGGTCACTTTGGAGCACTTTGCCTTCCCAGCTGGAAACATGGTTTCCTTCCTGGTTTGAATCTCTTGGCAATGATGTTGAATATGAGATCATTTTCCTTTCCTTGCTGTGAACGAGCTTCTCTGCCATAGGCCAAACACAATTATTGAGCAGCCGTCTGTGCTTTACTGTAGTTTCTCTTTCACAAGAGATGTGCCTCTAAATAGACAGAGCTGCTTGGAACCCTACTGAGCTCCCCTAAATTATGTAGAAAATTGAAACACAGAAATACAGACTAATGCTGAGCAGATATCATACTTTCTCACTCCACAATCATGGAAATGAGGGTGTCTGGATGAATTTTATATCTTAACCACCCCATTTCCAGACGATGCCAGAGCACTGGGACCCTGGTTTGACAATTTAGGGCAAATTATATCCATTGAGTTTTAATTATCTCTAGCTCCACCTATGTAATCTTGCAGTAACCTAAGATACTAAAAAATAAATAATTGCTTGTGCTACTACATTTGCAAGACAGTCAGTGCTGCGTTGATTAGTAACTTGAAAAGGAGCTGGGTGGTAACCTGGTTAGGATGTGAAAGTCAAGATAGCACAACAATGCCTCTTCTTCCTCAGGCGGCTCAGGAAATTCAGCATGTCCATATGGTCCCTCACCAACTTCTACAGATGCACCATAGAAAGCAAACTGTCCAGGTGCGTAGCAGCCTGTTATGGCAACTGCTCTGCCCAGGACTGTAAGAAACTTCAGAAAATTGTGTGCACAGCCCAGACCATCATGGAATACAACCTTCCATCCATGGACTCCATTTATACAGTTCACTACCATGGAAAGGCTGCTAATATCATCAAAGACTCATCGCACCCTGGTAATGATCTCCTATAACCTCTTCTGTCAGGCAGAAGATACAGAAGCCTGAACACATGCATGAGCAGTTTCAGGAACAGCTAACTCCTGGCCATTATTAGACTATTGAATGGACTCTCTAGCCTCAAATGATGCTGATCTTGCTAATGTTGACCTCGCCTAGTGCATGCCCTATGCAATGTATTCTGTATGCCACTGTCTAAGTCTTTTTGATCTGTACATCCTTGCTTACCACGATCTGCCAGTATCGCTCATAAACAAAGCTTTTCACTGTATTTTGGTACATGTGACAATAAAAATTTCTACGGAAGAGTGATGGTTGTGCTGCTCATCCAACGAAACAGAAGTCTAAACTAATACTCCTGTAGAATCACACTATGACAGTTTGAAAATTTTAATTCAGTTTGTTAAATGTATCTAACAAACAAAATACTGTTATAAGCCAACACAACTTGGGAAAGTAATCTGCCATCCTAATTAATTTATCTGCCCAGTCCCACACCACCTTGACTGACTCTTAAAAGCCTTCTGTAATGGCTTAGCATATCATTATGGCACAGTTTGAAAAGGGTAAATAGCACTTTCTCAGGCTAATTAAAGTAATAAATGCAAGTGGTTCTACATCACGATTCAGATTAAAAAATGTTATGAAGTGGGAAAGATTAGGATGGCACATGTTACAGCACTACCTAACATCGGTAGTGGGGAAAATTCTCGAATCCATTGTCAAAGAATTTATAGCAGAGCATTTAGAAAGCAGTGGCAGGATCAGACAGAGTCAGCATGGATTTATGAAGGGGAAATCGTGCTTGACAAATCTGTTCCAATTCTATGAAGATGTAACTAGTAGAGTTGACAAGGGAGAGCCAGTCAATGTAATATATTTGGACTTTCAGAAAGCATTTGACAAAGTCCCACATAAGAGATTAACGTGCATGATTAAAGCGCGTGGAATTGGGGGAAATGTATTGAGATGGATAAGAAACTGGTTGTCAGAGAGGAAATAAAGAGTAGGAATTAATGAGTCCTTTTCAAATTGACAGGCAGTAACTAGTGGGGACGACAGGTTCAGTACTAGGACCCCAGCTATTTACAACATATACTAATGATTTGGATGAGGGAACAAAATGTAACATCTCCAAGTTTGCAGATGATACCAAATTGGGTGGGAGGGTGAACTATGAACAGGATGCAGAGATCCTTCAGCATGATCTCAACAAGTTGGATGAGTGGGCAAATCAATGGCACATACAGTATAATTTGGAAAAATGTGAGGTTATTCAAAAAACAAGAACAACTACCTGAATGGCTATAAATTAGAAGAGAGGAGTGTGCAGCGGGACCTGGGTGTCCTTGTGCACCAGTTGCTGAAGGTAAGCATGCAGGTGCAGCAGGCAGTAAAGAAGGCAAATGGTATGTTGGCCTTCATTGTGAGAGGTTTCGAGTACAAGAGCAGGGATGTGTTGTTGCAGTTATACAGGGCCTTGGTGAGGCCACACCCAGAATACTGTGTGCAGTTTTGGTCTCATTTTCTGAGGAAGGATGCTCTTGCTCTCGAGGGTGTGCAGCGAAGGTTTACCAGGCTGATTCCAGGAATGGCAGGTCTGAAGCATGAGGAGAGATTGACTAGGTTAGGATTGTTTTTGCTAGAGTTCAGATGAATGAGGGGAGATCTCATAGAGACTTATAAAATTCTAACAGAGCTAGACAGGGTAAATGCAGGGAGGATGTTCCCGATGGTGGGTGCATCCAGAACCAGGAGTCACAGTATGAGGATTCGGGGTAGACCATTTATGACAGAGATGAGGAGACATTTCTTCACCCAAAGAGTGGTCAGCGTGTGGAATTCATTAACACAGGAAATAGTTGATTCCAAAATATTGAAAGTATTCAAGAGGCAACTAGATATAGTACTTGGGGCAAACGGGATCAAATGTTATGGGGAGAAAGCAGGATTAGGCTACTGAGTTGGACGATCAGCTGTGATTGTGAAGAATAGTGGAGCAGGCTCGAAGGGCCAAATGGCCTCCTCCTGAACCTATCTTCTATATTTCTATGTTTCTATTGTTAGTTGTACTGGTAATGAAGTAGTCCACTATCTAACTCATTATCATCTTCAGACCCAGAAGCAACAGGAGCAGAGTAATTGCTGATTGATGAATGTTATTATGAATTGTGTTATCGTTTAGTGGCTATTATTTGTCCTTAAGTTGAGCTGTTGTTCAATACCAGCTGGTGAACAACCTAAGATCAGATAATTTAGTGACATATTTATTGAACAATAATTTAAAAGCCAGCAACAGATGGCACTTTATACACATTTCTTTAACATTACAATGTTATTACAGGGTTTCTTTTCTGCAGCCTACTGGAGTCTTTAGAGAGTTTTTGTGCAGCAAAATGATTTACTGCCAAAATGACTTGCAGGTTATTCTTTGATAACATCTGCAAAATAGGTGTTGCCAGGAGCATGTAGGCATTTGGTGCGGGAGTATAATCCATCATCCAGCTGGTGTAAAATAATTTTCTGTACTCCTGATGTAAATTATTGTGCAAATAGCATTCTCTGCCAAATTGTGGCTTCTGATTGTTAAAGGGGCACTGTCATAAATGTCAGAGGAAACTACAGGCTAAGTTAATGATGCATCATTTCAGTGGGACATTTTCATGCATATTAATCATCAGAAACTTGTGGTCGCATGTTACGGTCACAATGCAAACTGGTGAGGTCCAAGTCTCTCCAGATTTTGGATCTCAGTCCTCGCTTTAAGGAAAACCCTAAGGTTAAACCTCTGTCTAATGAGGGAGCAGTTCAATGGTCTGGTCAGACTAAAGCAACTTTGCCTGAACCTTAATGAAAGTAGTTCTGCTTAACAACCCACAAATGACGACCTGTGATATATTGCTGGCAATGGTCCTCAGCTATGTGGGTCCACATTTTGGGATCAGTGGAAGAGGCACTGGGAGGGACAGATTGAGGAGTGGTTGTTAAGAGGGAAGGTTGGTGTCACTGACAGGAGATTAGATAAGAGGCTGCATGGAGAGGGGAGAATCAGAAGATGGGTGGAAGCACTTAGGTATGAAGAGGGGTAATGATGATAAATGTGCTCTTCCTGGTTCTGCATTCAGCAAGCTACTTTGTAGTAGGTGATTCCTAGAGTTGGTTTACTTTCAGTACAGCTGGTAATTTCTGTCTGCCTCAGAACAAGTACTCTTAGAAAGGGGAGAGTAAACAGGTGTTAGACCTTTTATTTGCTTAAGTAAAAGACTAGCATGTGCTTTAGGTGAGATGAATTTATGCTATGGCAGGCATTATATTTCCAGCTGAAAGTCAGCAGTAGCTGCCTGCTATTAGCAACCTAGTAGATTACTTGATGTCCAAAACAAACATATAACATGGTCCAGGTTTGCAGCCGACATCATTAGCTGGAAAACATGGGAAAATGATTAATTAAGAGAAAGCTGATAATTTTATTAGTAAACTGATAGGACAAGGACAACAATGCAAATTTGAATTTCTACGTATCAGTTTGGCTCAGTTTGTGATGCTTTTGCTGTGTAAATGTTGTGGGTTTAAATCTCACACATCAACAATTGTGCCCATTATCTAGGCTCAGTAATGAAGATATGCTAATTGTCACAGAAACCACCTTTCAAACAAATTTTTCAACCATGACCTTGTTTAAGAGCAACAGATCACTTAGGGAGTCCAAGGGACTATAGCAACATGCACTATTACACGCATGCTGTAGTCTGCAGCTATGGACAGTGATGGCCAAGGCTTCAACTTTCTTACTGTAGTGATTGAAACCACGTGGATCTCATTGACTATGAGGTCCTTGTTTGGGGCTGTTAACCTGGGCCAGTTAGGGAACCCTGGGCAACAGCTATAAGCAGGAGATCCAGATTGTCCTCACTTCAGGGATTGATACCGAGCTGGCTGTGGCCAGCCAGTGTACTGAACATGTGCCAGGGATGCAATGGCCCAGTGGTATTATCACTGGATTGTCAATCCAGAGACCCAGATAACGATCTGGGGACCTGGGTTCAAATCCCACCATGGCAGATGGTGGAATTTGAATTCAATGAAATATCTGGAATTAAGAATCTAATGATGACCATGAATCCACTGTGAATTGTTTGAAAAGCTCGTCTGATTCACTAATGTCCTTTAGGGAAGGAAACAGCCATCCTTACCTGGTCTGGCCTACATGTAACTCCAAACCCACAGCAATATGGTTGACTCTGAACTGCCCTCTGGACAATGAGGGATGAGCAATAAATGCTGCCTTGCCAGCGATGCCCTCATCCCATTAATGAATAAAAAATTGCAAATAAAGGGTGATTTGGTGAACGGGATATTAGCATCTGTGCAATTATTTCACTGCAACAGGAGAAAACAATACATGCCTGAAGAATATTTGCTTGCGACAGTCAACTTTGACTTGGGGTTAGCATTTCTGGCATCATGCCTTTATTTGGGAAGCTTGACATATTTGTGCCATTGAAGACTAGGCCCAGTATGTGGAAAGAATGCAATACTTTTTCTGAGCAAATGAAGTTGGGTCAGATGACAAGCAATGAGTAATCCCTCTGACTGCTTGCAGACCTGTAGCATTTTCCATGATTAGGGCTTCAGCTTCCCAGAAGCACCAGACATTAAAACCTTCCAAGAGTTGACGGAGTTGGTTGAGAAATATTACGACCTCAAACCTCCTCTAACTCTGAAACGCTATCGGTTTTATTAGGCTGTTCAGGAACCAGGGGAGTCTGTATTGGGATTTTTGATGAGATTAAGACAACTGGCAGAGGCACATGATTTGGGTTAACTCTGAATGAGATGCTGAGAGAATGTTAGGCATGTGGATTAATGATGTAACCATGCAGAGGCACCTACTAGCTGAAGCCCAAATGAACTTCAAACTAGCACTGCAACTGGTTTTATCATTAGAAAATGCACCAAGTGGAGCATGGGAAGTGGATACCCTCACCTGTCTGACTGAGCTTGGGGAACGCCACTTGAATGTAGGTAATCACAGAGCCTCATGCACAGCATGTCCTGAGCAGAGGGACCCTAGGCCAAAGCACAGAAGACCCCACAACAAAGCCGAGCCATGGTCAAGTGGCTAAAATGTTCTTCAGGATCTGGGCTGGCAAGCCACTGTAGTTACGGCCGGTACGCTGACTCAAGACAGCAAAGGAATCATACATGGCCTGACTTGAGTAAGAAAACTCATGGGCCGGTAGCTAGGAGAGTGCACATCCAGGAAAATCCCCCTACATGTTGGTTGGAACAATTAAATTGCTCAGCAATATCCAAATCAAAACCAATTAAAATTACAGTTTGGTTAAACAGTCACCCATTTCTCATGGAGGTCGATACTGGCATAGCTGTATCTTCGGTTGCTGAACTTGTCTTTAACAAGATTTGTTCGGAACTCCAACCCTTAGGTTTGTGTAAGACCTCAGCTAGACTTAGAACATACACTGGGGAACCATTACAGATTAAGGGCATGATTTACTTTCCAGTCTCCTATGAGCTGCAGTTGATGCAATTACCGCTGATGGTAATAAGAGGCTTGGGCCTAAGCCTATTGGGGCTGAACTGATTTAGAAAGATTTACCAGGATTGACTCAACATTTTTCAATTAGAAAATGTCTGCCTCAGTGAACTCCTAGTGAAAAACACAGGAGATTTTCAGGAAGGGCTAGGACTATCAAACTGGCAAAAGCCACTTTACATGTTGACAAGAAAGCAATTCCGCGATTTTGCAAGGCTTGTCCAGTGCCATTTGCTTCAAGGGCAAAAGTAGAGATGGAAACCAGGAGGCTGGAAAGTGAAGGAATCATCAAACCAGTGCAGTTTGTGGAATGGGCATTACCGGTCATACCTGATGGCTCGGTTCGCCTTCGTGGGGATTTTAAGGAAACAGTAAACCGCTTCTTGCAGCTGGATAAATACTCAATCCCTCGCATACAGGACTTGTATGCAGAGTCCCAGAAGTATGTCACAATTAATACCCATAAGGATTTGTACCAACATACATATTTGGGGTATCGTCACCCTGCACTTTTTTCCGGTGGACCATGGAGAACACTTTACAAGGGCTACCCCAGATTGCCATTTATCTGGATGATGTGCTAATAACAGGGAAGACCAATAAAGACCACTTGGAGAACTTGGGATAGTGCTTAAATGTTTCTCCCAGGCGGGCATATGCCTTAGAAGGGAAAACTATGTGTTCCAGGTGCCCCAAAGTGACCTATCTGGGCTACAGAGTCAACAAACCTGGGTTGCACCCATTGGAAGATAAAGCGATCAAGGATGCCCTGGCTCCCAAGTCTGCACCAGAGCTAAAGTCTTTCCTTGAGGGTTAGCGAATTATTACAGGAAATTCATACACAATCTCGTCTCCAACTTGACATCCTTACACCTGCTATTGAAAAAGGGTCATCCTTGGAAATGGTAACGTTGCCAAGAAGTAGCCTTTAGGGAAGTGAAAAAGTAGCTACCATCATCTAAAGTGTTGGCCCACTACGATCTGTGAAAGGTGATGCTGACATGCAATGCCTCCCTGTACAGTATTGGGGTAGTGTTGTCTCACTGATGGCCCAAGAGAGAGGCACGCCCATTAGCGTATGCTTCCTGGATTTTGGCTGATGTCGAACGCAAATATGCCCAGATAGAAAGGAAGGTTTGACAGTCATCTTTGGTGTGAGGAAGTTTCACGAATACCTTTACGGCATGAATTTGTCATAGTAACAGATCACAAACCCCTGCTAGGGCTACTGAAGGCAGACAAGGCAATGCCCCCCGCAGCTTCCGGTAGAATTCAGTGTTGGGTCCTTATTCTCAGCACATACAAGTACAAGTTAGAACACTATCCAGGAAGCCAAGTGGCTAATACGGATGCCTTGAGCTGGCAGATACTCAATTGATGATGCCTCTCCTGGAACAGTCCTGTAACAGTTCCAGTTACATGTCAACTATGCTGGCCCTTTCATGGGCTCAATGTTCCTGGTCATTGTGGATGCCCTTTCAAAGTGGTTGGATGTGCATAATGTTTTTTTGGCAAACTCAGGGATGATGATTGAAAAGCTGCGAGCATTGTTTGTGATACTCGGACTCCTGGAAGTATTGGTCATGGACAATGGGACGTCATTTACCAGCAGGAAAGTCAAAAGGCATTGGGCACGTAAGGACACCTCCATATCATCCATCATCCAATGGTCAGGTGGAAAGAGCAGTCCAAACATGGAAGACAGGCTTAATGAAATAGCCTCCAGCATCACTTGATACCAAACTGACCTGGTTCCTCACGCAACTACAGGGATAACTCCAGCAGAGGTGCTGATGGGGAAAAGATTCCATACCAGGTTGAGCCTCATATTCCCTGATCTGGGGGGACACACAGTGGAACAGCAGCAGGAACACCAATGCTGGCCACATGCTTCCTCTAAGCGAGAGAGACAATTTACTTCAGGGGACAAAGTTTGGACCTGGAACCATGGAAATGTTAATCTGAGCCAATTAGGAAACTCTCAGCAACAGATTTAAACCAAAAATGCAGAATCTCCTCAGGGATTGACATCCAAGCTGGCTAGCCATAGCCAGTGTATTCTGTACATGTAAATAAAGGGTGATTTGGTGACAAGATACCAGCCTTTGTGCAGTTATTTTACATTCCATCCCATGGCTAACCAGGAATCTCTCCCATTCTTTCTGTTTGCCATTAATGTGTGTCGGATGGATTTGTTCATTGATAATCAACTTGTTTGGCCATGGTATGAACGTACATTCCTTGGTCAAAAAGTCCTACAGTGAGATTCACTGCTCAGACATTTTACAGAGGCATGGACACTGGCAGCTGTGCTAAACAACTTTCCATCTATGTGCTTGCAAGGATCCTTATTGATTTAGTCAACTCAAGCATTCAGAGTATTAGCAAGTTTCACAGTTTTTCACGCTTTCACAGTTTCACTCTCTGATACAGGTAGTTCTCCTATAAAGCAATAGTTGCATTCTTGCGTGACCTCATGCTATAGAAAATTGCCATAGAAAACCACGTTATAGGGAAATTGCTACAGAAAATCACTATACCTGTACAGCAGGAAGTTTGCATTACCCAAACAGTGCCCACTCTTCATCAATTGCATTACAGCCAATTCGCATTAACGAGACACGCATTATAGCAGAACTACTTGTATATGTTAACCTGCAGCTTTAGTCTTCAGAACAGAGAAAAATGGGTCAGAGAATACAATGAAAAAGGAAGGTGGATATGCCAGTGATGGCAATTGAGTAAATAGGGACAAAACATAAATAATAGGCCAGCACAAAGGACATGAATTTCATTTCTCCACTCTTTTGAACGTGCAATTCATCCCTAAGGACTCACTTACTGGAAGGAATCCAGCAGTCAGGAGATATGCATATTTCTGGAAATAACCTTTGCAGATATAGCACAAATATATCCCTAAAGAACTGCAGCACATTTTCTTTAAAATAGGTCAACCTTAATACATTCCTATACATCACAAATAAATATTCCACTGCATTTACAGAGCACTATGGCTCTAACTCATTTACTAACATTGCAGAATACAGTAATTCTATAATTAGTTTTGATATTCAGATAGTGATTGAAATAAAAGGATCACCATGAAAAATCACATTAAACCAATAGTAATGAAGTTATTGTGCAATAACTCCCAAGTCCACCAAAAGGCTAAATTTGTTTTGTACTGTTTTAATGCTGTTATCTCTGGCTCAGTTGCTTGTACTCTTATCTTCAATTCCCAAGATTCAAGGCAGCATCTTCCCAGACCTTGAACATCATAGGCTACAGTGTGAAATTTGGGACAATTACATGACAAGTTAAGTGAGCCGTTTCTCAAACTTGGGAGCAACAAGTTGCTTGTTTCATCTAGTTCCAGACATCAAAACAAGATTCTTGCCTTGCAACAGCACAAGTTTCTGGAGGTAATTTGGGAGCCACAGCAAAAATTCATCCCAGGGAAGAAGAAACGTACTAAGACATGAATGAGGCAACAATGGCTGATAAGGGAAGTCAAGGACAGCATAAAAGCAAAAGAAAAATTATACAATGTGGTGTAGATTAATGGGAAGCCTTGAAAAACCAGCAGAGGACAGCTTAAAAACAATAAGTGGGGAATAGGTGAAATATGAGGGTCAGCTAGCTAGTAATATAAAAGAAGATGACAAGAGTTTTTTTGATGTCTAATGGTAAGAGAGAGGCGGACATTGGACTGCTGGAAAATGAATCTGGAGAAGTAGTAATGGGGAATAAAGAAATGGCAGATGAACTGGGTAAGTATTTTGCATCAGTTTTCAGCGTGGAAGACACCAGCAGCGTAGCAGAACTTCAAGAGAGTCAGTATGACTGAAATGACCATCAATAATGAGGAAGTGCTGGGGAAGCTAAAAGGTACAAAGGTGGATAAATCACCCAAACCAGATGGACCACCCCAGAGTTCTGAAGGAGATAGCTGAGGAGATTGTAGTAGCATTGGTAGTGATCCCTTAGGAATAATTTGAGTCAGGGAGAGTCTCAGAGGGCAGGAAACTAGCTAATGTAATGCCCCTGTTTCAGCAGGGAGGGAAGTAGGCAGGAGACAGAAAACTATAGGCCAGTTAGCCTGACGTTAGTTGTGGTAAGATTTTGGCATCCATTATTAAGGATGAGATTGCAGAGTACTTTAATGTACATGGCAAAATAGAGCTGAGTCAACCCAGCTTTGTCAAGGGTATGTCGTTCCTGAGAAATCTGTTTGAATTCTTTGAGGAGGAAACAAGAAAGTTAGACAAAGGAGACCCAGTGTACTTGATCCAATTAGATCTCCAGAAATCTAGATCCATCTAAATACCCATCTAAATAAGTTAAGAGCCCATGGTATTAGGGGCAAGGTACTAGCATGGATTGAGGATTGGCTGACTGGAAAAAGGCAAAGAGTGAGGATAGTTTTTTTTTCAGGTTTGCAGCCGATGACAAGGGGAATTTCGCAGGGGCTAGTGTTGGGACCACAACTATTCATGTTATATATGAATGATCTGGATGAAGGAACTGAGGCATTGTTGCTAAGTTTGCAGATGACACAAAGAGGGGCAGGTAGAGTTGAGAAGGGAGCTGCAGAAGCACCTGGACAGGCTAGGGGAATGGGCAAAGAATTGGTAGATGGAATACATTGTGGAACAGTGAGAAGTTATGCTCTTTGGTAGAAAGAATAGAGGCATAGAATATTTTTAAACAGGGAACATTAGAACATGAGAAATAGGAGTAGGAGTAGGCCATCCGGTCCATTGAGCCTACTCCAACATTCAATAAGATCATGCCTGATCTTCTTGTGGACTCAGCTTCACTTACCTGCCCACTCACCATAACCCTTAATTCCTTAACTGTTTAAAAATCTATCTTTGCTTTAAAAACATTCAACAAGGTAGCTTCAACTGCTTTACTAGGCAGGGAATTCCACAGACTCACAAACCTTTGGGTGAAGAAGTTCTTCCTCAACTCAGTCCTAAATCTGTTGCCCCTTATTTTGAAATTATGCCCCCAAATTCTAGTTTCATCCGCCAGTGGAAACAACCTCCCTGCTTCTGTCTTATCTGTTCCTTTCATAATTTTGTATGCTTCTATAAGATCCCTCCTCGTTATTCTAAACTCCAATGAATATAGACCCAGTCTACTCAATCTCTTCTCATACACCAACCCCTTCAATTCCAGAATCAACTTAATGAATCTCCTCTGCACCCACTCTAGTGTCAGTCCATCCTTTCTCAAGTAAGCAATCAAAAACAGTACTCTCCAGGTGTGGCCTCACCAGGCCCCTACACAGTTGCAGCATAACCTCCCTATTTTTAAACACCATTTCTCCAGCAATGAAAGACAATGTTCCATTTTCCTTCTTAATTACCTGCTACACCTGCAAACCAACATTTTGTGATTTATGCACAAGGACACCCAAGTCCCTCTGTACAGCAGCATGTTGCAACTTTTCACCATTTAAATAGTAGTCTATTTTGCTGTTATTCCTACCAAGATGGATGACCTCATATTTACCGTGATATGGAGGTGTCGCTGTTGGACTGGGGTCAACAAGTTCAGAAGTCACATGACACAAGTTACAGTCTAACGGCTTTATTTGAAATCACAAGCTTTCAGAGCGTTGCTCCTTTGTCAAATAAAGAGTCACATTTACCAACATTGTATTCCATCTGCTAGATCATTGCTCACTCACTTCACTTATCTATATCCCTCTGGAGACTTCAGTGTCGTCTGCACACATTTCTCTATCACACATTTCAGTGTCATCTGAGAATTTTGACATGTTACACTTGTTCCCTGCTCCAAATCATCTATGTAAATTGTAAACAATTGTGGTCCCAATACTGATCCCTGAGGCACACCACTAGCCACTGATCGCCAACCAGAAAAACACCCATTTATCCCCACTCTTTGCTTTCTGTTAATTAATCAATCTTCTATCCATGCTAATACATCACCCATAACACTGTGTATCATTATCTTACGCAGCAGTCTTTAGTGCAACACCTTGTTGAATGTTTTCTAGAAAACCAGATACACAACATCCACCTGTTCACCATTGTCCGCCACACTCAGAATGTCCTCAAAGAATTCCAGTAAATTAGTTAAACATGACGTGCCTTTCATGAACCCATGCTGCACCTGCCCGATGGAACAATTTCTATCCAGATGTCTTGCGATCTCTTCCTTGATTAGAGCTTCAAGCATTTTCTCCACTACAGAAGTTAAGCAAATGGGCCTATAGTTAGAGATAGTAGGAACTGCCGATGCTGGAGAATCTGAGATAACAAGGTGTAGAGCTGGATGAACACAGCAGGCCAAGCAGCATCAGAGGAGCAGGAAGGCTGACATTTCAGGTCTGGACCCTTCTTCAGAAATATAGTTATAGTTAACTGCCTTTTGTCTACCTCCTTTTTTAAATAGTGGCATCATATTTGCTGTTTTCCAATCTGCCGGGACCACCCCAGAGTCCACTGAATTTTTGTAAATTACCATGAGCGCATTTGCTATTTCCACTAGCATCTCTTTCAGTACCCTGGGATGCATTCTATCAGGGCTGGGAGACTTGTCTATCTTTAGTCCCATTAAAGTCTATGGAAATCTGAAGCACAAGGACACTTGGGAGTCCTAGTTCATGATTCTCTTAAGTTTAACATACAGGTTCAATTGACAGTTAGGAAGGCAAATGCAATGTTAGCATTCTTTCTGAGAGGGCAAGAAAACAAGAGTAAGGATGTACTGCTGATATTGGAAAATGCTCTGGTCAAACCACATTTGGAATATTGTGAGCAGTTGTGGACCCTGTATCTAAGGAAGGATGTGCTAGCCTTGAAGAGGATCCAGAGAAAGTTTACAAGAATGATCCTAGGGATGAAAGGCTTGTCATATGAGAAGCAGTTGATGACCCTGGGTCTGGAAGGAGTTTAGAAGGATGAGGGAGGGGATCTGTTTGAAACTTACAGAATACTGAGAGGTCTGGATAGAGTGGACTTGGAGAAGATGTTTCCACCAGTAGGATAAACTAGGATCAGAGGGCACAGCCTCAGAATGAAGGGACAATGCTTTAGAACTGAGGTAAGGAGGAATTTCTTCAGCCAGAGGGTGGTTAAACTTTGGAACTCATTGACAAAGAGGGCTGTGGAGGCCAAGTTATTGACTGTGTTTAAGACATAGACAGGTTTATGATTGCTAAGAGGATCAAGAGTTAAGGGAGAAGGTAGGTGAATGGGGTTGAGAAACATAAGGCCATGATCGAATGGCGTACCAAGCTTGATAGGCCAAATGACTGAATTCTGCTCCTGTATCTTATGGTCTTATGGTCTTCTTGTATTCAATGGCAAAGGGACTTTTTACAGTGATTATAGCTCATTATCATTCTCATTGCTACCTAATTTTGACTAATTAATTTGCGAGTTCCCATTCCACCACCCACTGGATAACAAGAATCCACAACATGAATGTTGGAGAAGGTACCTAGTGAATCTAGCTCACTGCTTGCTCATCTGGACCTCCATCTTGGCCACCTGGTATCAACATCACAGGGTATGCAACATAGGCAGCAGCTATAAGTACCCCATGTCCATGGCCATTGTCATCTAACCCATGCTAACCTCTTCTCACCATCATGGCGCATCTCAGAACTGCTTACAGTCTGCTTCTTTGCTTCAATGCTGCTTCTTGGGGCACACCAGCATCTCATAATGGAATGCTACTACAAGGACACTTCATTTGCTGTGACAGGAATGTAACTCAGGGATTGCTTCAGACTGAATCTCAGGACCGCTCTCTTGCCCTCTTAACACTTACTCACTCACTTACTACTCACAATAACTCTACCTTGCCTTTTATTGCTTTGCCCCCTCAGCAACATTTTAAAGGCTCATAGGACTGTGTCTTCATTTGCTGTTTAGCTTAAACACAAAGCCAGGCAGTTTGTCATTCTTGTCAATAATCACTAGTAGAGATGGTTGATATAGTGCCGTACGGCACTGTACTACGTCAATCTCAAACCTACAGCAATTGCCAAAAGTATGCACAGCAAACACACTGCATGTGCATCCACCAAAATGAACACATCTCAAAGATGAAAGGGAGAGTTGGAGGGAGGATCTGTTGTCAGTCAGGGTGAAGAAAGGGGAAGATACCAGTGATGGCAATTATGTAAACTGGGTCTAAACATAAACAACAGAAGCAGTTTGTTTATGTTCTGAGTGACAAATAAAGCTTTTGTTGGTTCAATTCTTGCTTGCTTTTGGTGATTGTAAATACAGGTTAATCTTTTAAAATGTTTGCAGGTTTTCCTGTATGCAACGGCCCCATATTCATCACCAATAAGATGGTGGGTTATGGTGAGCATTCAGGAAAGCATAGCTGAGGACTGGGGAGCTGTGTGGCCTGGTGCATAAACTGCCAGAGGTATAGGAATGTGCAAGGAAATGTCAGCCTTTCCGCCTTTGTGTCTTGACAAATCTTGGTTTGCGGCTACTGTGCCACTATGTTGACAGTGAAAGGTAACTCTGGACATTCAATGCTTGACTGGGTACATGGCCAGGCTCAAAGATGGCATCAGTGTATATGATGGGTAACCTGGCAGTGGTATAAATGTTTGGCTACAGCGAATAGGTAACTTGAGCTAGCACTGAATGAAACCTGTCATAGAAGTGTAGTAGTTGGTTAAGGAGGCGAGTTTGGGACAATAGCATAAGAAAATGCAAAAGGCATCGCAGAGAGAAACCCTCCATGAAACTGAACCAAAATGACACTTAGCCAAAATATGGTTCAATTCAGCCCTCATTATTCAAGTCCTATTCCATGATCTGAAAACAAAAATCCAGGCTGACATTACAACACAATGCTAAAACATTGCTAAACTCTTTTTTGGATAATATGTTAAACTGAGGCAGTGTAAAAATCATTTATCTGAAAGTTGGAAATTGTCTTTGACTTCTGTCAATTTGGCCATTGATAGTTAACTTACTTAATCGAGCAGATTAAAACAAGGGTAAGTGTTCACAGGTTGCAAAATATAGTAATTCAGCTCCATTATTTATGAAAGTGCTATATATGACTAAATTTGATAAGAAGTTCAATTCTTGTGTACTGAAAAAGATCTCTTCGTATTTTGTAATTCTGTTTCCTAGACCAGATTTTCAAGTATGGTTGACAGCTTGTCAGCTCACTGTGAAGGATATGCTACAGACGCATGAACATTTGCTAGATAAAGTAATTAGTAGAGTTTCCTCTGCACATTGTCAATCCACTACTTGTGCGTATCCCATTACTAACCCTGTAATTCCTCAATTTACCACAATTTCCCTTCAATGATCTGTCAATAATGTCTCAATCATTCATATCCAAGATTCATATTCTCCACCAAACGCTTTATAAATATAGCTCTCTGCAGCCTCACATCACATCTCAGTCTTCCCAAATCCTAACAACCACATTATCCCCACAGATTCCACAGCACTCACTGAAACATTTTGATCCTTCTCACAAGTTGGACAAAGTAACACATGACCAGAGATAGTTGGAGCCAACCAAGGCAGTCAGGTTTGATTGTATGACATAATGCCAAAGGGGTAGATAGTGTGGGTCTTTAATAGAACAGCCATTACTGAATCCGTGGCCAGCACCCACACTGAAAACATTGATCATGACTACATTGTAATATTTATCCCTCCTATCACCCATGACCCACGACCAACATCTCACCCCACAATCATTTCTAGTTTACAAGCTGGGGTTGATGAAATGCATGCAACTCATAATGTCTCCTGCTCTCCTTATTGCAAAACTGCCTTTTGTATTTCAATACTCAAGAAGTTTGTGGAAGAAGATCAAAAACAGGGTGATGATGAAAACACAGCAATTGACTCTTCCCACATTGCCTTAGAGGTTAGTACAGAGGTAGGACCTACCCAAGGGTGAGATATCAGTGACTAGCACAATGCAGCCAGTGCATGTATCAAGGATAGCACAGTCACCACCCGAGTGGAGGGTGTCATTATACATGTATTATGCTGCAAAATGTACATTTCATGAAGTATATATCATAAAGAAGGCCCACAGGTGTCGAGAAAATGCTTAATGTATTTTGGAGTCTGTCAGAAAATCTTTTAAAGAGAGGTGCGGTGGAGCAGTACTGGAAATCATTCTAGATATGATTTTGATAGACATTATATACAACAATGGCACAGCATGGTGAATGCAGGGTCAATGATTTTCTGACAGTGACACTGAAGGTCTTGGTACAGGAGGTAGAGAGAAGGACAGATACCATTTATCAACAAGGAGTCAGGAGACTCTCCAGGTAAATTTTGCAAAAGGTAGTGAAACTAAGTAACTATGGCAGTGAATGTCAGGCACCTAACCACAACAAACTGGATGGAGTGCTGCAAAATGTTCAATTCATATAAGAGGTCACCATTGGGGAATGGGTCATTAAATGTCCTTTCCCATTAACTGCACCACTGGACTCACAAACTGACATTGCCGATGGCAGTGCTGAAACCAAAGATGGTTGCATTCTAGTACTTGATCCTCCTTCTCACATTACACTTGCCTCAAATCCTACTTTCGCTTCATATTTACAAGTTGCTGATGATTTCCCTCACCCTTTCAATTGTGCCTGGTCTTTTCCATTTCAGATAACAAAGAACACAAGCTGGCCAAGCAGTCCTGCAAATCAATAGATGAAAGATCAGAAAGCGTTAATGAGGGAAAAAACACCATCGCTTGTTCTCATGCTTGAGGCAAGATCTCAGATACAAACATGCCACATACGTTTCAGGCCAGCTAAGAGGTCTGCACGTGGTGTGTTGGCTGCTGTTATGGCACAAGGTAGTATAGGGTATAGCTACCCAGTTGTTCCACTGCAGACAACACAGATGAAGTCTTCTCTAGGAAACTTGCAGAAGAAGCTAGATGAGTATGCACAATGAATAGTTAGGTGCATTGACAGGCCTGTGGTCATTGTCGAGCAACACCGGTGTGGCAATGCATCATATCATAAAAACCACTAGCTTCTTCCAAGATGATGGGATTCATTCTTCCACCATGTCTACTCTGTCAATGCCCTTCTGTTCCTTCTCAGCCAGCCAGCTCAAACTGGGATCTATGTCAATGTCAACATTCTATAGTCAGGAACTGGGCCTGCTAGGTTCAGAGCTCCTTAAACTTGTTCTCCAAGTCTGTCCGTGGTCTGCCCAATGAAGGTTAGCGACTTTCCACTAGCCACACTTCTACCACTTGGGTACTACTATGTAGTCTCATGATAATGGATCATAGCCAATGTTCCCCCTAAGCTGTGATGAAATCAGGCTTGCTCTTTTAGAAACCATTTTTTAATTCAAGAAAGTCTCAGGTGTTAAATTCAAATAATGAAGGTTGAATATTGATAGTCAAACATGAAGCCATATATAAAGAAATAATGAAAGTCAGCAGTCCATTAGATCATAGGGTCATTAGATTCAAACCCAATCCCTGATGGAAACAAAGTCTCGCCAAATGAAACATCTCATGACAATCCTAATTCAGTTGCTAGTGAATAAAAGCCTACGGTAATAAAATGCTTCAAGGTCAGTATAGCCCACTTCTCTTCCTGTCTTGAACAGGAGAACAGGACAGGCACCTGCTGCAATAATGTTACCAAATTTACTACTGCAGTAGAGTGAAAACAAGGTTTCTTGTACATTTAAGCATACGCCCTTTATGGTAAGGTTCTAAAATTTGATCACATATTTATAACAACATTCTTTATTTCATGGAAATATCTGTAATCAAGAACGTACGCACAAATTTTCTGCAGGCCTAGGCCATTTTACTTGACTCACGGTATGTACTCGAGCCACAATACTGGATATGTGAATTTGTAAAACCTATCCCTCTGAATATTAAGGTCAGAAGTTGAAGTCTTTAGGTGAGAAAAAAGCATCATGCATTAGGGTATATTATCATGGTTTCCTTTTACACTTTGCAAAAACTATAATGTTACAATCCTCATGAAACAGGACAATGATTTTCACTTTATTTGGACCATGTTCAGCATTTCAGAAGCTTTTACAGCTTTGGAAACTTCAAGCCAATAAACAAAGTTGAAATTAATTAGAAATCTTTATACCAAAAATCCATTTTGTCTTCTACATTATTTGGATTCTGCTCCAATTTCCAATTTAAGGTGAAGACAAAATGTTACATTTGTTTTAGATTTGGAATCGTGTACTGTAATAGTATCAATCTTACTTTCAAATATTAAAATAATAATCACTTGGAATGGAAATGTCATACTACTGAACAGTGTTTCTGAGATGAGATTTGAGCTGTTCTATTTGTCCTAGAAGTCATGAATAACATCTCCATGATAAAAGTAATAACATTTCCCTCAACTTGTCAGCAGGTCCATTTTATAACTAGTCATTAAAAGGAAGCACAGTAGCTGTATGAGACAACACAGTGTGGAGCAGGAGGAACACAGCAGGACAGGCAGCATCAGAGGAGCCGGAAAGTTGAAGATGTGTCCCGACCCGAAATATCAACTTTCCTGATCCTCTGCTGCTGCCTGGCCTGCTGTGTTCCCCCAGGTCCACACTGTGTAATCTCTGACTCCAGCATCTGCAGTTCTTACTATCTCACAGTAGCTGTATGGGTGTGTCAGAAGTATTTTCTGTAATTAAATAAATATACTACAGAAAATAGAATCATTGAAAATGCTGCTCCCTTTATTCTGTAGGTGCGGAATATGATTGAAATTTTGATTTTTGTTACCATTTCTGTTGTGTTATTAAATCATCGAATTCCCACAGTGTGGAAGCAGGCCATTCAACCCATTCAGTCCATACTGATCCTTCCACCCAGACATACCCCATCCCTGTAATCCTGCACTTCCAATGGCTAATCCACCTGACATAAATATCCTTGGATGCTATAGGCAATTTAATATGGCTAATCCACCAAACCTGCACATCTTTGAACTGTGGGAGCACCGGAGCAAACCCACACAGACACAGGGAGGATGTGCAAACTCAACACAGACAGTTGCCCGAGGGTGGAATCAAACACAGGTCCCTGGCGCTGTGAGACAGCAGTGCTAACTACTGGGCCACTGTGCTGCCCCATTGGCTGATTAAAGTTTCTTATGACACAGATTCTCTCTGGAACCTTGGACAATTAGCCATTACTCAAATTAGGATTTAATATTACATATTTGGTTGGAAGAGGTATCAGAGCTGGACTCAATCAGCCTTCACCAAATATCTGTGTACTTCCATCAACAATGGCTAGTAATAATTAGGAACAGAAACATTTTTTTCAAATCAAGCTCAGGATATGAAAACCAATTGCAGAAAGTACTTACTAGTACCTTGTCTTTGATTAACTAACACAGCCCAGGTTGGCAATTAAATTATTAGGTACAATTTTCTAATTAATTAAGAACGACCTTTCAGCTTTCTGTAGTTGGAGAGTGGTATTACTTTTTTGTAAATTAGATAACTTTAGACTGAATATTTCTAGTTATTATTAAAAGCTACATATTTAAGACATTGATTTTCTCACCCTATTTTAATACCATGTCACACTTCTGCAAAATTAGATAGGGCCTGTTGAAAAGAGCAAGTGTCACAATGAGTATTATTCTCTTTTGTCCATTAGTTAACTTGTTACTTGTTAACTTACAGTGATCACAAGACATGTTGATGAATGCCTGTTGCATCAGCAGGGGCCCAACTTTATGTAGTCTCAGCACCAGACAGAACTACCCTGTGCTACTTAAAGCTAACCAGTACCTTTTGAAGAGGAGCAGATGCTGGAACTGTTTACCTAAGAGATTATGAGTTTGGAAAACCTTGAATTATGGCATAACAGGACATAGATCATGTTGCAAAGTTCTCTGATGCTGCTGTGCACAGTTTGATGGAAGAAATGGACAGGAGGGTGGTGTCTTCTATCTACAGATACCCCAAAGGTTCTCCAGCCAACACGTGTAAAGACAACGGCAGCAGATAACATGCCCCGCACTCTAGTTGCCCAGCCTCAATATTCTCTTTCCAGTACCATAAGAAATTCTATGATATCACATGAATAATCAAGGTCAGTGAATGCATCTTCAAATGCTGTCTCTCACCAAATATATCACCGATCTACCACACTTGTGTTTTCAAATAAACCTGTTGGACTTTAACCTGATGTCATGAGATTTCTGACCTTGTCTGCCCCAGTCCAACACCGGTACCTCCACATCATGGCCAAACACCTATCACTCACCTATCTACAATCTCTCTCGGTTACAAATCTATACCTTGAATTCATAGCTTCATGTTACTGACAATTTGTGCTTTTGTTTTGTAGGACACAGTGACACATGCTTAGAGGCACAACTGCATGTTCTAAAACCATTAGAGGAGACGGTAGTCACTAACATTGGAATGGCCATTGCTGAGGTTGGAACGAGTGTGCAATTGAAACAATTGAAGACAGAAACCCAATACCTAATCATCTTTCTCAACTTCAATGTTTTCAACTCAATGTTTCTTCGAAGATGCTGGCTGCAGATAGTTTAGAAAGCCAGTTTTTGCATTATCACTATGCGCCATCCACCACCACAAACGTATCCTTTCTGACATCCAAAAGCTACAACCTGACAGGTGGTTGTAGTTCAGGAAATGTGTTGCAGCATGGTTTTTGCTAATTGTGTATTGTCCATGTGTGAATGAGCTGGGTACCAGAGTCATAAACCATTTTGTCAAAGGATCATGCTCGGCACTGAGTGACTACCCACTGATTTGTCATGATCATTTTAATGCAAATAGCAAAGTGAAGCACAACACAATGAAGGCACCATGACTGCTTACTGGATACTCGGCATTGATCTGTGTGGTATCTCACAGATGGGAAAATGCCAGTTGGACAATTAAGAGTGGAATCTTTTGTGATTGCAATATATTTCAGAGTTGACTTGCAGCACTTGCAAAGAAAGTGTGCAATCGTTGACACTCTGCAATATAGGGAAATCCTGCAGTCCACATGAAGCCTACTCTCAGCCTCAGCTTCTTCTTCCATCAGTATGTCATTCTCTATTTTGCCTCTACTCATTCTGCTTTTCATTCTGTATTCTAAGCCTATGCCAAATTTGTGCACAATTATTGAAATTAGGAGTTAGCCTTTCAGCATTTGCCACCATTCCTTGTAGACTTAAACAACTTTAAACATCACTAGAAACCACAAAAACTTTGACATTTACAGAAACAGGAAAAATCATATGGCAACTAATGTGAAATAAGCTGATCATTTCTTTAAACAGCATTTACAAAGTTCACTCCTTTCACTGAATGTTAGACAGTGGCAGGTAATAGAAAGGTGTTAGTGAAATGAGAATAAAAATGACATTACTGGCCTCAAGGCAGGACCACACTCTGATTGGCATAATTTGTCTACTCTACATACGATTAGAGTACATACCCTTCATATGGGCTGACATACCTACTGACATAGTGTCTAACGTGGGTTGTATCAGAGGTGTGTGTGCATGATAAGGATGCCATTTTGAAGGTCTACAGCTGAAAAAAACAGATACAAAGGACCCAAACATAATGATTCAAACATTCACATTGAATAATATTTAAATATTCAGAGACTGTTCTGCAATGAAATGCATTGAACTTTGGACATTTTGACAGAAAATCCAAGTCAGCATGCTGCAACTTCACAAACCATCAATAAATACTATATATGGGCCATCTTTTAAATTAACTACTTGTTTCAACTGAAATTACTTGGGTAAATCTCTTTTGAACCAAATGGATTCACCTGTTCTTGGAATAAAGCTCTTAATTCTTTTTCTCCCTGTGCTCACAGACAGATAAACAAGTACAATTTGTGCTCAGTCCAATGTCACCTACAAGCACAGATGGCTTCGCAAAGTATCTGAGTAACTGCTCATCTAATAGCTGGGACACAGCAGGATTTCTCCTGGGACAGCTGTCACGTCCTACACAGGTTTTTTTCCTGCATCCTGTTCAGGTCTGGCAAGGAACTGAGTGATGGGACTACAGAACTCCGGCCTCAGGGCAACAGATGATGAAGACAAGCTCCAGGAGTAAAAAAAAAACAAGATGAATAAAGAAGTAGATCTAAAAAAGACCACTTAATTTGTCATTGATGACAATTCCCATTAATCTTCGAATGAGGGGTTGTCAGCCTCGCCAAATACTCTACGTAATGATTTGATCTATTTCCCTATATCTGACGATATTGAAAATGAAGTTGGGCTTCAATTAACGTTTATATTTTGTCTAACATAGGAGATTAAATGTGTACTTGGAACTGCAACATGATAACATGAAATAACAGAATTAAAATTGTATAACAACACAACATTTCTTTATTATCAAAACTGTGACCTATTTACATCTACAGTGCATTGCAATAAACATATTAAGATATGTACTGAGCTCCTTGGATGCAACAAAAATCAACTGAACTGTCAAAATCAAATAAAGCTCAATGTGTGCATCATAATACCCAGTCTAGTTATTGAATGAATATTAAATTTAAAATAATGGGAGAGTTTACAATTATAAAGCAACATATGATTGTGTCTCTGAAATGTCCTAAAGCATTCTGCATGAAATGAATTTCTTTCGAGTGCATTCATTACTGTGCAGGTGAAAAGGATTTGGATAGAATTTTTGTTTCCATAGTAATGACACAGAATTGATCCAAAACAAACGGTTTAGGTTAGCAGTCTATATCATTTTGCCTCTGGATCTGGGTTATATCATCTTTTGTGATACGGCAAACTTAAAACAAATATTTAGCTCCACAGGACTCTTTCTGTGCCAAAGACAGGGAAAGCTCCTCTTAAACTACACTGAAAGCCTCACCAAAAATAATCACATCTTCTAATTTGCAGGTTGCTCTGTCAAGATCCCTAAGTGACATGTTGTTGGACTGTTTCAGCTTTATTTCTTCTTTGTTTGAGCTAACACAAAACACAAAATTGTCCTTGATTTGACAATAATTTGCCAGACTCATTGTGAATTTCTATAAATCTCACATGACTGCTGTTCATAATGAATTGGAGAGTTGCTGGAGATGGGGGAAGCAGGGAGGGAATGGAGATTCTGAATCGTGTTTAACCTGGTTTTTCACCTGACCTTGGACGACTTCAGAATGACACTTTATACACATGGAGAAACATTTTAATTGTCAGAGGTTCATCACTCACTTTGATAACTGCATTGCAAAATTAAATGATGGAACAAATGCTGCTGAATATTTTTCTATTGTTAAATAATTAGTAGAGTGGAATGTAATTAAACAAACCAGAATAGTAGGTCATATCCAGAGGTCAATTTAGAAAGGTGCTTGAAGCACAGACCAGGACTTTTTTTTTTAAATAAGTACTTCATTACAACTGGAAACAACTTAGCTGTATTGTTTCAGTTAACTGCTTTGACCCAGATGCATACTGCATCATTTTCTACACATAATGAAGTGTTCTCTTTTCAAGTGGTCCTGTGACCCAATTAGGCAAGCTTAATTTAGTGGACGGTTCATAGGAACTTTATGCAGATTTGATGGTTAGTCACATTCTGCTGTGATAGTAAGGAACTAGGTGAGCTGCCAGCTCTTTACATGTATCCCTATGTGCAGGGGTTTTCTTTTTGTCTATCAAAGATATTGCTTAGTTCTAGAGAAAATGTATCCCTTATTACTGACAATTATTAACATAGATTTTGATGTACATAAAGTACAAGATTGTTCTTCTTTGTTATTAACTTCTGTCATCACTTTGATATTTTATAAAACAATGTTACTGACCCCTAGCTGAATTTAGATGAAATTACTTATCAAGGCACAGGACAGAATCTGAAAGCCTTGCGAATGATTTTGATAGTTAGTAATGACTGCACTACCATCATTTACAGAGGAACTTGTGCCTTCTGCACCTTCAAGATATACAGAGATGGCAACAGTTCCTATGGTCTAAACAGGGGCTTTACTTACAATGCTTTTAAACTGCCTGCTTGTCCTATGTTTAGAGCTTCTTGACTCAGCTAGTTTCTCTCTCTTGAACCATACCCAGGCTTGATTAGCAGAGCACGGAAAAGAAAATGGTTAACAGTCGTTACCATTCAATTAGGGATTGTATTGCAATGTCAGATAGAGGTGAATTCATTAATTTTCCAGGATATCTATAAACTGACTGGAACAAAGTGTGATCAGTTGCCCACAATAATGGATTCCAAGCCCCATCTTGTAAACAGTTTGTCTAAAACATTAACTACCAAAATAGTAACTATTTGTTGTCACAAGTTTTAGCCATTTTCCGACATAGACCATGAACAACAAGAAAAAAATTTGTTGATTACTAAGGGTGTCTTGCACTTCTCCAAAAATGCCGACATAGGGTTGTTGCCAATTTTTGTTGGACATGAGGTCAGTCGGAGTGAAAAGCTTTTGGCTTCAAGACAATGTATGTGTAGCTTCTTGCAGGACACTGGCACTTCCAGACAATATATCCCATTGCTGAGGAAATAAATTTTGACTTTCATCAATTTCAGGCATAGATAATGGCATGGTTATGCAGTGAAGAAAGAAAAGGGGCTGCAGCAAGTGAATTTAAGTTATTCTTCATCCTCCTCACCACTTGTTTTTTTTAGGGCTCAGACAGATATAGAGAAGACCACCACTTTCTATGTATGAACAAATGTTTTATTAATACTGTTGTTAAAGTGCCTGCTCTCATACTTACACTTTCTTATTTCAGTTAAGTTTCTCTTTCTGTAAACACATCTACACTTGTCTAACAGTGAACAATTGAACAATTAAATATTACAGGAATGTGACAAGATACTCAGCAGATTTAATGCAAATCACAATGGAATAATAAGGTGGTGCTTAGTAAAATTGGTAATCTTGATATTGTGTGTGACAAATGAAATTAAATCCAAAATCAGGAAAAACAAAAATTGGTAGCAAGTGTAATTAATACATTTTAATATGGATAAGGATACATAATTCTAATCCTTAGCATATTGATTGTCTCTTTTTATAAGAATATGTAAGCAATCCAATTTTACTTGTAATTTAAGTAACTTTTTTCAACATAATAAAATCATCAGCTTTTATGGTTCTCAAAAGTTTGCTTTCTTAAAAATGATTTTGCATCCAGTTACATATGTTATGAAGTCATCTTGCTATAGTCTTATTAAATTGTACATTTCAATAAAGTGACATTGTTATGTGTATATTCCTCAGGAAGAAATTGTGTGATACGATCTGTACAGTTGCTCTAAAATCAAACTTTCAATGATGTACATTTGAGAAAATGTTGTTAATTTGTTAGTCTGTTGCTTGTGTTTTACAGCGGAGCAACATCAGGCTAAATGCTATTGTTCTGATGTGTAGGGAGCCTGAAGATTTGGGGGTGCAGGTGTGTGCTGAGTGGATGTTATTACCAGTCAGTTTGCATACAAAAAACTCAGAAGTGGAGAATATCAGTCAATAACCGTTCAAATCAACCATTGCACTATCGTGTAATTTCAGGGTTTTTCAATCGATCTGAGTAAGCGAGCATGGAGATGACTTGTTTAAGATGATTTCACCTCCATTATCTAAGGAACTCTCCAAATCTGCAACTGGGAACACAACAGAAGGAATTGACAGAATAGAGACTAGAGGTTCAAATGCTGTACCTTGTTTTAGTGACTTATGAATGAGAATTTCTGCTGTGATCAATGGATGGGAGATGCGCTATCCCTAATTGTGGGAGGACAAAGCCTGCCAGTGAAACAATGAATTCCTGGGATCAGCAGCAGAGGTACACTCCTGGATTCAATGCCGGAAGTGGTTCAATGACCCAAGCAGGAAATTTGAGGAGAGTGAATTACACCCTGATTTGCGTATCTGCCTTCTCAAGCTGAGCTCAGCACATCTCTCTTTATAATAACTTACTTTGGAAGTACACATATTCCTCTCTGCCTATGCACTTACATCCTCATCTGTCCATGCATCACTGATACTCGCTGTCATTTTCATACAATGTTTCATGTCTCTCTCAGTCACTCTCGACAAAAGATTTTTGCTCATCCATTCAACAAATGTCTTTACTCTCACTTTTATGTGCCTTGTTTACTTCCTTGCTGCAAAAAAAAAACACAAATCATGAAGGAGAAGAAATGAACCAGACATTGCCCTCCTTCCATTTCACAATCAACAGTTGCAGAGAAGGAGACACATCTTCTCCGTACCCCTTGCCTGATCAGGAGGCATGGTGGTTCGGTGGGCAGCACAGCTGGTTCAATTCTGACCTCAGGCAATTGTTGGTGTGGAGTTTGCACATTCTCCCCCTGTCTGTGTAGGTTTCCTCCCACAGTGCAAAGATGTGCAGGTTAGGTGGATTGGCCATACTAATTTGCTCATAGTATTCAGGATGTGCAGGCTGGGTAGATTAGCCATGGGAGATGCAAGGTTATAGGGAAAGAGGGTGGCTGGGAGGGTTGGTGTGGACTTGATGGGCTAAATGGCCTGCTTCCTCACTGTAGGATTATGTGATTTCTCCTCCCCCAGCCTGGTTGTTCCCCATACCTCAGTGTCAGGAAATGCAACTCTTTTTTTGTATTAGCAAACAGCCCAGTGACAAAGATGTGGACACTTTTCAATGAATCTTATTAACATCTCCCTAAAGTATACTGCACATGCTCCTTGGTGTCAGAAAATGTAGCCTTTATCTAAAAGGAAGGCTGTGTAGAATAAACTAATCTCTACAACAATGTGAACAGCCTTGATTAAATTGCAAGACCTTTATTCGCCCTTTAGAAGAACAAAATGTCCTATCCCATTTGCAACAGATGAGTTTATCAGCTAATACCAGGTTGTCACAGACAAGCACTGAGGAAATAGCTTACTTCATGAGTATTGATGTGAAGAAGAAATGGTTTTACTTGGCAACATCTCTCATACATGTTAAATAACAAGTCAATTGATTTGTTTCTTCCTTGTTTCAAATTGTGTTTCCAATCCAATCAAACCTGTCCAATTTCAAGATTTTCTATTCGATATAGATGCCCCAGTGTGAACCACTTATACTCTGAAATTTTGTTTATTTCTCAACTACAAAAACTGTGGCATTTGTTGATATAACTTCACTGTTGCAAAGATTCCCTAGATGAATAAGCATGACACGAATGAAATGACTCATGCATCAACCAAAGATGTTTAGAAGTTTTGTAGCAGAGAATTGTCGATGGGAAACATATGGAAGGGGGTGGAGATTGAAACTGGGCTCAAATGAACCTGTTGTTTTGTTAATAAAAGATGTCTTGATGCTCCATAATAGCCATGTTGTGACATTGATGGAAAACGTCCTATAAATTAATATTTATATTAATAAAGGGAATTGTGCGCTCAGGTTACCTCCATGGGCACATTATGATATTCATCAGCATACATCTTGTGGTACTGTCCCTATCTTTCAGCCAGGAGGCCCACTTCAAGTCCCATCTGCTCTAGAGGTTGAATAGAAAATATCTACAAACAGACATCACCTCTGCCATGTTGGAGCTCCACACTACAGCTAATGCTGATTTTTAACCTTGCAAGCTTGGGCATGGTTTTCAAAAGCATGAAGGAACCTCCCTGCAGTGCTATTTAAAGAGGCGAACAACTGCATTCAGGTTACTTGTTAGTTTACTTTGGGTTATTGCTACAGTCCTACATGTTTTTGGTGCTTTCCATATTCTTCTACTGGAAGTGATGTACCAAAGGCAGACAAACATCCAAATTAGGAGCAAGAGTAGCTTGTTTAGTCCCTTAAGTCTGCTCCATTATTGAATATGGTTATTGCTAATCTGATTACTCTGCCTTACTGTTTATCTTTGATAACCATTCGCCCTTTGCTTATCACGATTCTATCTACCTCTGTCTTAAAATGATTCCAAGACTCTGCTTCACACCTTTTGAAGAAAAGTGTTTCAAAGAAACACTACTCTTTGTGAGGAAAAAAATCTCCTTTTCACTGTCCTATAAAGAGCGATCCCTTATTTTGAAACAGTAAACCTGAGCTCTAGATTCTTCCCTAAGAGAAAACATTCTTTCTGTTTGCACCCTATCAAAAATGCTCAGTATCCTGTATGTTTCAGTGAAATCATCTCTTACTATTCTAAACTCCAGCAGATATTAAATAATAACTGAAAGAACTGCGGATGCAATAAATCAGGAACAAAACAGGAGTTGCTGGAAAAGCTCAGCATGTCTGGCAGCATCTGTGAAGAAAAAATCAGAGTTCACGTTTCGGTTCTGGTGACCCTTGCTTTTCCAGCAACTTCTGTTTTTGTCCCAGCAAACACCAGCCCAGCCTGTCAAACCCTTCCTCATAAGCCAACTCAATCATTTTAGTTATCTCTCTAATAAGCCTTCACTGAATTACATCTAACACAGTTGCATCCTATCTCCATAAGGAGCAGAGGCACTTTTTGCTGAATTCATGGTTTCCAAACAAACCAGTTGCTCCCAGTGTTGGGTACAGTAACAGGCCTTTCTCTTGGAGCTGAACATGACTGGGGTTATGCCCAGGGGCCATACAGAAAAAGGCAAGCTGCTGGAAGAGGGAGGAGGAATGGTAAAGAAAATCTATTAGCAGGAATACATATCTCACTAGGGCATTCAGAGATCAATTCAGTTGCCCATTCCTAATTGCCCTTGAGAAGTTGATGGCAAACAGCCTTCTTGAACAGCTGTAGTCCATTTGATGTAGGTACATCCTCAATGAAATACCAGGATTTTGACAAAGCAACTCTAATGAACAGTGACATTTTTCCAAGCTACGATAGTGAGTAGCTTGGAGAGGAATTACAGGTAGTCCTCTTTACGCATGCCCCATCAAGACCCTTCAGGATACAATGTAGTTTTATCAAGTTGTGTCTCACATATGAATAAAGAACAAGAGAAGGCCACTTTCCCCTTCAGCCTGCTCCACCAGACAATAAGGTCAAGGCTGATCTGATTTTAACTTCAACTCTATATTCCTATATATCCCTGATAATCTTTCATCTCATTGGTAATTAAAAATCTACCTAACTGTGCCTTAAAATATTTTGAGATTCTGCAAGCACTGTCTTTAGAGGAAGGGAATTCCAAAGTCTCAATCTTCTGAGAGAAAAACTCACATGTCATTCTATGCTTGGATACCTCAATAACAACAATTTTTGTGATGTCTGTGTATTACAAAGGACAATGTCACTGAAATCTAGCACCTACAACTACAGGTGTGACCTCAGAACAGGGCAAGGTTTGCACTCCCAGTTGTGATAGTAGTTTCCTCTTGGCTGATGTTAAAAATATTATAACAGCTTGCAGTTTGACATGCCTTGATGCTTACAGCAGGTCACAGAGTCTCTTTATTCCTTCATTCCTTCTTGTCAAAGAGAAGCCGGTCAAGTAAAAAGAAGAATTGGTAAGGAATCTCAAGCATCCTCACAGTGCAGAGTACCATTTGCTGCATGCACAGTGCTTTTTGCACCTTAGGCGAATTCTACCATGTACTTGAATCAAAAAGAAGCCCACTCAGTAACCGTGCTCCCAGTATATAGCCAAAGGCAAGGAAGCTCACTCTGTTAACCATGCTCCCAGTATATCACCAAAGGCAAGACATCATGTGGGTTAATACATGTCAGCTGTCATGATGCCTTCTCTTAAGGGTAATACATTGTACCAAATGATGTTTGCGTGCCGTGGAACATCAAATGGTGCCTCCAGAGTAACAAGGTGTAGTGATTGGAATGAGGGCCAGGTTGATCTCCTTGACTGTGAGATCCTTGATTGGACTTGTTAACCTGGGCCAATCAGGGAGCTCTGGCTGACAGATATAAACAGGAGATTCAGAAGGTCTCCTCAGACTGGCTTGGAGCTGTTTTGACAAGGCCTATGTACTGTGTACATGTAAATAAATGGTGACTTAATGATGGGATACCTGCCTCCTTGGAATTATTTCACAAGGGGAATTGTGTGATAACATGGCTGCACTCATGTACAGCATATACATTACCAGAGAAAACCTGATAGGCAGATTTTTGCTTACTGGAGAAACTATTTCATTGCCTACATTACTTTGCAGTCCTTTTCTAAACGCATCTTCAGATTGGTGGTTGCAAACTGAATAGCTGCACAGCCCAGTCATCAAGAAAGAACAGCTCTTGTCCACCACCTATAGGTGAGAAGCTAATGAGCACATTTACAAAGAAGAGGAAAAAAAGAGGCTCAGGAGCAGCAGTACATGAATGATTTACCTGATACTTTTGTCTGTGTTCACGACACAAAGCTGAGTGGGAGAGTGAACTGTAAGGAAGATGCAGATATGTTTCAGTGTGATTTGGACAAGTTGAGTAAGTGGGTAAATGCATAGCAGATGAAATATAATGTGTATAAATGTGACGTTGACCACTTTTGTACCTAAACAGGAAGGCAGATTACTATCTGAAAGGTGATAGATTGGGAAAGGGGGAATAGAAATGAGACCTGGCATATATTCCTCGTACACAAGTCAGTTAAAATAAGCATTCAGGTGCAGCATGCAGTGAAGAAGGCAAATGATGTTTTAGCCTTCACAGCGAGAGATTACAAGTGCAGGAGCAGAGGTATCTTGCTCCAATTGCTTACCAAACTACCTCCTGAGATGGTAGGACTGGTGTATAAAGAACAAATAGGTCAGTTAATATTCTATTCACTGGCATTTAGAAGCATGAGGAGGAATTTCATAGAAACCTAGAAAGTTCTAACAGGACTAGACAGAATAAATGCAGGAAGACTATTCCCACTGACCAGGGAGCCTAAAACCAGGGGTCACAATCTAAGGTTAAGATTTAAGGCATTTAGGACTGAGACGATTAAAATTCACTTCATCCACAGAGTGGTGAGCCTACAGAATGCTCTGCCAAACACTGAATGTTTTCAAGAAAAAGTTAGATATAGATCATTTTTCTAAAAGGATCAGAGAGTATGGGGAGAGTGCAGAAACAGGATACAGAGTTGAATGATCGGCCGTGAGTGTGTTGAATGCCAGAGCAGACTCGAAGGATTGAATGGCTTACTCTTGTTCCTATTTTCTGTGTATGTTTCTCAGTTTTCTTTGATGAAAAGCTGAATCTATGCTCACTTCCTTACTAACCCAATTGCATGCTCAAAACATAAGTTTATTCTTGTAAATTCCTATCATCTGCCTATGGCTTAATGTGTCACATGCCTCTAAGTCTATTTTGTAATATTTTTATGTGGAAACTCTAACAAATCTAAGAGTGAGTACAAATATTTTGAAAAACAATGAAGGACAGTCAACGCTGAAATGTTCAAAAAGTTCTTAAACACAGACTAATCTCTCCACCAAGGTTTTACAATGCTCCACAGAATCTGTTGGCTGAAATGTTGCTGGGAGATTTTCCACAGGTAATTTATTTCAGTGAAGAGATGGATTCTAATATTTACTCATCGTAAAAAAGTTGAACTTTGCCTCTAAGCAATCCGGAAATACTACTCTGGTTTTCGCAATCGAAGCAATTTAAATTATACGCAAGCACCCGGAAGAACCAAATTCATGATTTTCTCTTCTACTTTCACAGAAATGCTTACTTATTTGAACTTAGGGAAAAAAAAACAAAATTAGATATCATACAGAATCATAGACTTGTGAAATAATGACCTGAAGTTCCACTTTCTTTTACCTTTGAAAGAAACATTCTTTGCTCCTCTTTGGAAACATACTTGACATTGTAAGGTAAGTGGCCATTACTTCTTACTTGACATGATGCCTCTGGCTACACTCCATCATGCACTGTCAATAACATTTTACGGTTCTTAACATCAGATTTATTTTGACACACTTATTATAGCCAAATGATCTATGAAGAAAGCCATATTGTTTAAGTTGTTGTAAATGTTCAGACCTTTTAATAGTAAACTCATGGAACTTATCATTTTGTTCTCATCGGAGATTGATTTTATTGGGCCTTGTGCTCTGTGACTGACTATAATGGGACTTCATCAAGATCGTTGGAAACATTAATGATAGGAAACCAGCCATTCATGTTCGCAACTCCACATGCAGAGTCTTGCATGCATTGAGTTTACATGTTTCTGTAATTTGAATTCACGTACCTCATAATTTTCTAGTCATTAAAATTAATGAAAATAAATTCCTAGTTTTCAAGCAAGAAAAGCTGTTAAAATATAATGCAGGCATTTCAACACAGTAACTCCAAATATTATAATTTTATACCAGATTTTCTAAAGATATGCTCAGAAAGGTTTTATAAGAACATAATTAGACTAATATAACTAGAGAAAGAAACAGAAAATGCTGGAAATGTTCAACATTCAAATACAGCTGGAATGAATAGGAAAGGATCACAGTCCTTTACTGGTCAACAATTTGTGATGATCAAAAGCACATTTGAGAGGTCTGTGACAGATATACTGGGAGATACCAAAATTTGTGGAGAACTCATAAGTTCCTGCTTCTCTACAATGTACTTGGCCAGTACAGGGATAGCTACTCAAAGAAAAGGGGTATCCCCTCATGAGACAATTAAGAAACACACTGACAGATGATTAGCAAAAGTAAAATACTACCCATTGCAGGCCAGACCATAGGCTTTCTGAAGATAAGGTTTTAATGCCTGGACTGCTTCAGTGGGGTCTTTCAGTATAGCCCAGAACCAGGTGTTCCACATCATTGTGGTAAGCTGCGTCCTTCACAATTTGAGCTGACAAAGAGGTCAGGGATAGCTTATATATAGAAGCAATGTGGGAATGAGAGCTGTCCTCTGAAGATGAAGATAAGGCTGAAGATCTATAGAATGTCCAGGATAGCCATTCAGAAGAAGCAGAAATAGCAATATTTTGGAGAGCCTAAAAAGCCAGAGACAGGTTAATTACCACCCACTTCCAGGGCGACTGAGCTGAGTTGAGATGTTTTTCTACACCGAAGTTGCTCATCAGGCAGGCACTTTACATTCTGAATATGAAAAATCTAATTGGTTTTATTGCTGATCTTCACATTTGGTATTCCATAATGAATTATTCTTTTTGATGTCTGAATCAAATCTTCAGTCAAACCAATGTTAAATTAGCTATGCATAAGCTGCTCTATCAGAATTAGGGGAAAAAAAGCAACAGTAAGATAGTGCACTTACATCACTTGGCTCTAATGTTATTTGGCCGTGAATCTATTCGAGAGGCTATGACAAATGCCGGACATGTAGTCTACTCCCTGATCGGAGATACCAGATTAACACACATCCTTAGGAAGCTCCTTTTGATCCCTCCTTCAGCTGTTTCTCTGCATTGCTTCAACATGCTCTGAGACTGTAACATAGCCTTGATATGCCTAACAATCCTCTATGCCGGTGTTGAACTGAAAAAGTTAGCACTCTGTGAGCCTTTTTAATCCAAACCATTACTTTATGAGGTATATTGAACAATGTGTTGAGGGCAGGCCTTGATATCTTTCCTGTACATCACTTTTAACCTTAGTGTTATCCTTATTAACATGCAATGCCTTGCCTACAATCGTCGATGTTAAGATTCAACCATCCCTGATGGATGAGGCTAGCTGCAGTCACTGACTTGATTACAAGAGTGATACTTGGACTTCAGGGGTTAAGTTATGAGGAAAGATTATATAAATTAGGCCTGTTTTCTCTGGAATGTAGAAGACAAAATGGTGATCTGATTGAAGTCTTCGTGGTATTAACAGGAAACGGTGAGGTAGATAGTGTTGATCTATTTCCATTGGTTGGGAATTCTAGAACTGGGGTCATAGTCTGAGAATTAGGACCAGACCATTCAGGAGAGGTGTTAGGAAGCATTTCTACACACAAAGTGTGGTAGATGTTTGGAACTCTTTTCCACAAATGGCAGTGATGCTGGATCAGTAATGTAGCACTGAAGATCATTCTTGTAAACTGATGTTGTAACCTCTCCAAGGCCAATATATCCTTTCTAAACTGTAGTGCCCAGATTTGCTCACAGTACTACAAGTGAGGTCTAATTAGGGTTTTGTATGCCTGCAGCATAACTTTTGTATCCTTGTGTTCGAGTCCTTTAGATTTAAAGGAGTTATCTTGTCTCAATTTTCTCCCCTCTGGTCCAGGAACTGGTCCACCTCCTCCAAAACTTCCAATTCCCTGGTCCTCAACACCTCATCTTCACCATGGATGTCCAGTCCCTATATACTTGCATTTCCCATGCAGATGGCCTAAAAGTCCTCCGCTTCTTCCTCTCACGCAAGCCCAGCCAGTCCCCCTCCACTGACACCCTTATCCGCTTAACTGAACTCGTCCTTACCCTTAACAACTTCTCTTTCAACTCCTCCCACTTCCTACAGACAAAGTGGGTGGCCATGGGTACTTGCATGGGCCCAAGCTATGCCTGCCTCTTTGTAGGATACGTGGAACAATCCGTCTCCCGTAGCTACACTGGCCCCATCCCCCACCTCTTCCTCCATTACATCGATGACTGTATTGGCACCGCCTCATGCTCCCACAAGGAGCTCAAACAGTTCATCAACTTTCTTAACACGTTCCACCCCAACCTTAAGTTCACCTAGACCATCTCCGATACCTCTCTCTCCTTCCTGGACCTCCCTGCTTCCATCTCTGGCAACCACCTGGAAACTGATATCTATTTCAAGCCTACTAACTCCCACAGCTACCTAGACTACACCTCCTTTCACCCACTTTCCTGCAGGAATGCCACCCCTATTCCCAATTCCTTCGCCTCCGCCACATCTGCTCCCGAGATGAATCATTCCACTCCCGGACATCCTAGATGCCCTCATTTTTCAAGGACTGCAATTTCCTCTCCACAGTGGTTGGAAACACCCTCGACTGCATCTCTCGCATTTCCCGCAACTCATCCCTCACAACCCCTCCCCGCAACAACTACCAAAGCAGAATCTCCCTCATCCTCACGTACCACCCCATCAACCTCCGGATTCGACGCACCATCCTCCGTCATTCCCGCCACCTGCAATCTGACCCCACTACCAAGGACATTATTCCCTCCCCACCCTTTTCTGCCTTCCGAAGGGACAGCTCTCTCCATGACTCCTTTGTCCGTTCCACACTCCTCAATAGCCCCACCACCCCTCGTACTTTTGCCTGCAACCACAGGAAGTGCTACACCTGCCCCTACACCTCCCCCCTCACCTCCATCCCAGGGCCCAAGCAAACCTTCCACATTAAACGGATGTTCACCTGCACATCTGCTATGTGGTATACTGTATCCACTGTTCCCGATGTGGCCTCCTCTACATCGGGGAAACCAAGCGGAGGCTTGGAGACTGCTTTGTGGAACACCTACGCTTGGCTCATGACAAATGACTGCACCTCCCAGTCACGAACCAGTTCAACTCCCCCTCCCACTCCTTGGACGACATGTCCATCCTGGGCCTCCTCCAGCGCCACAACAATGCCACCCGAAGGTTGCAGGAACAGCAACTCATATTCCACCTGGGAAACCTGCAGCCCAATGGTGTCAATGTGGACTTCACAAGCTTCAAAATGTCTCCACCCCCAACCTCATCCCAAGACCAGCCCAGCTTATCCCCGCCTGCTTGACCTGTCCGTCTTTTCTCCCACCTATCCACTCCTCCCACCTCAACCCCCATCCCCACCTCCTACCTGCCAGCCTCGTCCCCGCCTCCTTGACCTGTCCGTCTTCTCTCAACTGACCAAGCCCCATCCCAATTCCCTACCTACACTCACCTTTACTGGCTCCATCCCTGCCTCCTTGACCTGTCGTCTTCTCTCCACCTATCTGCTCCTTTATCTACCTTCCATCGTCGCCTCCCCCTTCTCTATTTATTTCAGAGCCCACTTCCCCTCCCCCAGTTCTGAAGATTGGTCCAGACCTGAAGCATCAGCTTTCCTGCTCCTCTGATGCTGCCTGGCCTGCTGTATTCACCCAGCTCTACACCTTGTTATCTCTTTATTAAAAATTACTTTTCCTTTTTATCTGTGTAGCTTTGTTTAAAACAAATGTGAGGATATTTTCAAAGGGAAAAGGAGTGAAAAATCAACCTGACAATTCCTTTAAAATTATTTGCATACATAAAAATTTAACTGGCATTCCCTCCATGACAAATTAAATATTTGAAGTTACTTGTGAGCACAGCATTCAACAGTTGACCAATGCTTTATTGAAATATATTTGCTGTTTGGAAAGCTTTCAAAATTTCAATTAATGGTAAGCAGTTTTTGATAAAATCTTCCATTTACTGGCCCTCTCATACATGTAACCCATGCCCTTTAAGATAAGTATTACTCAGTACTTTGCAGCAACAATAAGAGGCTTCCTTTATAGACACTTTTAATCAACCATTTCAGATGTAATATGCTGGAGTAGGTGGGACTTGAACCCTGGCCTTCATAATGCAAAGGTTTGGATACTGCCAGTGCACTACATGAATTTAAGGCTTGATTTATAGATTAAGGCCGATTTTAACAGTTCCCATGACCAGTCACTGGGTTACGTTCCTTCAGCTGCTTTTTGAGCATCCTCTGATCGTTCTGTCCGGTGGAGAAAAAATTGTCTGCAGTGTAAAACAAGATGTCAGCCCATTATTACCCCTTCCCTACCAAGCATCGAGGGTATGAGAAAAAGTCATTGGAGTTCTTGAATTAGAAATGCTCCGGGGTGTTGTTGAGGGGTGGGGACTTTGGGGAAAAGGGTCAAAATAAATCAAAAGAATGAAGGAATGGAATGTAAGTTATGATGCAAAAACTGGAGACAAGGAATGAAAAGCCCTGGTTGTTATGAGGAAATCAACTTAGCAAAGGACTGTTTTGTAATTCCATGAAGACGATAAGTTGATATTTTGTAATTTAAGGAAATTGAACTTCATATCGTTTGATCTATTTGATTAATACTCAGCAAAACAATATGGGCTTTATCTAAAAGAATAAATTATTAATGTTCACTACCTGACTAAGACCTTGAGAAAATAATAGTTAGTTTTATTTATTACGTCCCATAGGTGGAATATTATAAAGAACCTGAACAACATGGGTGAGAATTCTGGCAGAATCATGCAAGACATCTGGCAAGACCTATCTCAATGTCAGGATTGGACTTTAGTAAAGCCCTTGACAGGGTTCCAAATAGTAGACTGGTTAATAAAGCTAGATTACATGGGATTCAGGGAGATCTTGCCAATTGGATAAAAAGTTGGCTTTTCGATAGGAGACAAAGGATGGTGGTGGAGAGTCGTTTCTTGGACTGGAGACCTGTGACAAGTGTTCAGCAGGGAACAGGGCCGGGTCCACTGTTGCTTGTCATTTATATCCATGACTTGGATGAGAATTTAGAAAGCATGGTTAGTAAGTTTGCAGATTGGGGCTGCGGGCTGAAGTGCATGTCAACAACAGTGCCGGGGAATCTTCAGTTGAGGAAAATGGGGAGAATATCGGAAGTTCCCTTGTCGAAGTTGGCGGCATTGGAACAAATGCAATGGAGACGGAGGAACTGGGAAAATAGAATAGAGTTTTTATAAGAAGCAGGGGGCAAGGATGTATAATCCAGGTAACTCTGGGAGTCAGTGGGTTTATAGCAGATATTGGTGTCCAGTCTATCCCCAGAAATGGAAACAGAGATATCAAGAAGGGAATGGAGGAGTCAGAGATGGACCAAGTGTAGGTGAGAGCGGGTGTAAATTGGAAGTGAAAAATGATAAATATTTCCAATTCCAGTTGAGACAGGGAGGCAGCACCAATGATATCATTGATATACCAGAGAAAGAGTTGTGGGTGGGGGCCAGAATCGGACTGGAACAAGGAATTTTCCAAGTACCCCATGAAGAGACATGCATAACTGAGGCCAAGGGCATACCCATGGCCACCACTTTGACCTGAAGAAAATGAGAGGCATTAAAAGAAAAGTTGCTCAGCGTGAGGATGAGCTCAGCCATGTGGAGGAGAGTGGTGGTGGATGGAGACCGTTCAGGCCTTTGTTCCAGGAAGAAGTGGAGAGCCCTGAGGCCATCCTGGTGGGGAGTGAATGTGTAAAGGGATTGCATGTCCAGGGTAAAGAGGAGGCAGCTGGAGCACACAAACCAGAAATTCGGAAACTAGCATAGAGCGTCTGAGGAATCATGGATGTAGGTGGGCAGGGATTGGGCCAGGGGAGAAAAGACTGAGTCAAGGCAGAAAGAGATGAGTTCTGTTGGGCAGGAGCTAACAGAAATAATAGATCTGCCCAGGCAGACCTTGTCAGTGAACTTTGGGAAGGAGGTAGAAGTAAGCTGTATGGGATTGGGGGTCTATCAGCTTGGAAACAGTGAGGGAGAAATTGCCAGATGAAATGAGGTTGGTGGCCGTGGTCCACTTTAAAGTCTATATGCCACGAGCAAATTGGCTTTGTGGCTGCTGGGCCATTATGTTGCCAGTAAGGGGAAATGCTGACACATTTTCCAGTGCATACTAGTCTTTTAAAGAAACACCAAAATCTGCCAGTCTTTTGGCAGAAGTTCATTAATGAGGCAATTTTGGTAAGAGATACTAAGAAATATCTTTCGGTCTTGCAGCCAAAAATCTCAATACAATTTGCACTGAGCCAAAAATGTAGATCCAGCCCCAAGTCACTAACTAATTGTTTGTATCAATTTGTTTTTCATCGTCTGTGACATCATCTAAACCATTTAAAACATTATTGCATGACAAAGATTGAGGTTATTTCAAACTCGCTCATACAGTGAATATTCTCAAGAATTTGGTAATAGGGTAAAGGAATTCGGGCAATGAATTAAAATAAGGTCATGTTTCAATGCTTTTAAAGATATCCTATTTCATCAGATACCACAGCAATTTTTTTTTATCAGCAGTAGAGAAAATCATGCATTTATAGCCCCCATGCCGGTTTATCTGATATAGTTGTTGATTCATTAAAGCTTATTCTTGTGCTGTTGGTATTTAATTGTTGACTGCAAGAAGACACCTCACTGCCATCTTCTACTGGGCAATTGGGGATGGGCAATAAACATTGGCCTAGCTAGCAGTGCCCACATCCCCTGCATGAAGAAGAAAACAAAACAAAAAAGAACTGAGCTGTCAAAAATAAAATTGTAAGGGTGTAAAGAACTAAGCATTCTGATTTAGAAGGTTTCACAATTAGAATTGGATTGGAATTTGAGTTTTGAATCAACTATGACTTCATGCTGACCAAATGTCAAAATCAGTGCCAAGAAATGTAAAGACTTGTTTTGAGAGATTGTTATAGATGTTGAGAGACATGGAAAGGAGTGTTCTTGATTGGGAAACACAGGCACATTTCTATCTACTCAGATAAAAGGAAATACTATCAACTGTGAGGTAAACAAAGGTGTGAATTGTAAAACCAGTCACTATATAACAAAATTCCATAGATATGAAGGGTGGGACAGTGAGGATAATGTTGGTTTCTTGTTACACCAAATACAAATGTAATGGAATATTCAGAGGAGGTGCATGTTATTGAACAAGCTTCCTGAGCTGTGTTAACGATTTTGACTAAATTTGACATTTTTCAGTGGTTGTTGTATTCAACAATAGGGATGTTAGCGTAGAGAGAATTAGAGATATTTTCACTTCAGGCACATAATATCAACAACAAGCAGGCTCAATTAAGCATAGCATAACTTAGATATGCTGCAAGTACTTTGCTAAAGAATTTTCCTTTATATCAAAACTCAGAAGTGTACACTTTAACTTCCCACAGTAGCCACGCATGCTGCCTTCAAGTTAAATTTCAAACTGGGGTGATCGTGGCTTGAGATAGCAGGAACTGCTGATGCTGGAGAATCTG
>NC_063343.1:48933984-48958790 GCF_021869965.1 Rhincodon typus | reverse complement strand
CCTAGACCCTTCATCAGAAAAGGGTCTAGGCCCGAAACGTCAGCCTCTCTGCTCCTATGATGCTGCTTGGCCTGCTGTGTTCATCCAGCCCTGCACCTTGTTGTCTCGGATTCTCCAGCGTCTGCAGTTCCTACTATCTCTAACCTTATAAGGATGTGTGTTGCAGATCCAATGTGCTAGTGCTACATCAAGCAAGCAAACTTTCGGCAGGTACCTAACCCAATAGCATTCCCTCCCAAAAAATATGCCATATTTTAATATCACAGACCATGTCCTTGCATACTTATAGTTCAGTGTGAGAATGTAGCTGCTCTGAAGCATTGGACACAATCTTCCCAGCCCACAGATGACATGGGCAATTGTGAATCAGTTGGGAAATTATGGTGAGATTGGCAAAAATTTAACTTTCAATATTAAGAAGAGAAAGTCTGATTCAGCAATCAAACTTTGACAGCAAATTGAGAATTACTTTCGTCACAGGCATATTTGCATGTATTTTCATGCATTACCATCAAATCCTGCCTCATTGGCAAGCAGCTTCCAATTCTTCCATGTACCAGAGAGAAACCAGACAGTGACAATTTCCAACATAGAAATGTCAGAACAGATACCTGACACCTCCAGCTTGCCACTTGTTCCTCCAGGCCTCCATCTTGGACAGAAGTCATGAACATTTTGGCACATTGTATGGGCAGTGACTGCTCACATGGTCCCATCCATGGACATCGGTATTGGACACATAGCAGCCTCTTTGCAGTTTCATGATACGTCTTCAACACATTTACAGTACAGTTCTCCATTCCTCACTTGCTCTCATGGCTCTCACTCACTTTTTGTCCACTTGGATGCTCACAAGGTATCTGCCTTGCCTTCCATTTGCATATTGCTCCCTCAGCCAGAACTTAATTGTTCACAGTACTTCCACTCTGCCTTACCTTTTATTGCAGACACAAAGCCAGACAGTTTGTAATGGTGGTCACCAGTGATCAGTCAAAGGGGTGGACATGTTGTTGCACAGCAACATGCTATATCAATTTTATATCTACAGCATGTGCCAGCAGTGTACAGGATAAACATATTCCTCATACTTCAACCAAACAGCCATTTCTCAAAATCTAAGGGAGCATTCCTCAGTCACGTCCAGCAAAACAATCATCGGTCAATGATTTCATATCACTGGAATCTGGGGAATTGGTCACGGTCAGTCCTGCAGGTACAATGCAACTAGCCTTCCCATTGGCTATTAAGTCAGTTGGAAAGCTGTACTGAAATTAGGTAGAGGTCTGTTCATACATCATTTGGGTGGTCCCTCAAAATTGGACTAGTTGTGGATCACGGTCTGTCCACTGAAAGTCAAAGAGGTTTGTCAGGAATTGCTGCTGTAGTAGGCCAGCTGGGGAACTCAATTGTGAGGATTGTAGGCATAATTCTAGGATACAATGGTGATAATACTTATGAAGCTGGACAACTCACGATAAAAGGTGGAAAGACAATAGAACATAGAGAGGAAAGCAATATAGTGAAAGAGGGAGGTCATCAATAGCAGCACCCCATATTTGACGGATGGACCATGCATGACTGTATCTGGTATGTGCGGTATGCCTGGGACTCATGGAGGAAATTGGGGAAATAAACACTTAATGCAGGAATGCTGGAAATTTAAAAGCTAATAACATTAACAGTCTTTCACCAACATCACCTTTGTGATCCATGTGTTTATAATAAGCAGACATTTGGCTGTCTCTATGGATCGTTTGGTGGCTGCCGTGGACAGGCAGGTCCAGCATCCTCAGGGTCTGCTGGATGTATGCACAGAGCTGCACTTCCTCACCTTAGCCATTGGTGCTCAGCACCATGATGCAGCAAAGATGCAGGAAAACCACAGTCACTTGTCTTCCACAGAATATTGTGAACATGGTCATTCATTTGTAAATATATGCTCACATTTCATCCTCAGCTGAGTAAGTGAATATTATTTTAGTTGCACCTAAAGGAATGGCGGTACAAAGGATAGACATCCTTAGTGCCACATAATGCTCTAAGCCTGCCTGAGTGATAGCTATCCTGTTCACAGTGGCATACTAGCATGAAACATTACCATGACTGAATAAAGGAACATAAAATGTTGAGCAGACTTCCACCTTCCACTTTCCACTGCAGTCATTAGAGTCCGTCATCACAGTTAAATAACATGCCAGTTAGCTATGTTCCCCTTGTCCCACAGCACCATTGGAAGATTCACAAACATTGGGACTCATTTAGCTAGTATTCAACTATTTTTATTCATCGCCACTAACTTCTGCATCACTGAGATAACAATGTTAACTCATATGTCATGTAACTATGATGATAGACTGTAGTAAGTACAATGGAAAGTGGAACATTTGATGTAGGTCTGGGATGGAAAGTGGGGTTGGGGTGCTGCAGGAACTTCCTTTTGTTGTAATATATTGACCACTCAGTTAGTGTGGCACCTTCACCAAATTTGTGCACTTGCTCTGACCAGGGTTATGGAGGAGCTGGCAGTAAGGCTGCTGAAGGTCTAGTTCCACAGCTTGGAGAAGGTCTAGGAGGGGAGCCCTCTAATATAGTCTGGACAGAATGTGCCACACCATCCTGGCATGCAGTGGTCTGCACAATTGAAGCAACCAATGTGAAAGGTGTTGAGGACCCTCGAGAATGGGAACAGTCTTCTAAGTAGGAGGATGAGGACATTGAGCTGGAGAAATCTCTAGTTATAGGTGACAGAGCTCAGCTGCATTAGGTGCCACAAGACAGATGGGACCTGGTTAACACCCAGTTCCAGTTGACGAGAGCTGAGTATAGAAGAGCATCATGGACATTCAAGGTCAATATGCCAGCATTGGTTTGTATTGTAGGGGTGACCTGCAGACCCTAATCATGTCCTTAGTGTTCCTTTACACTGGCTGAAAATAGATCCTTTGTTTGGATGTGTCCAAATGCTTGCCTGTCTGTGATGTTCCCCTACTGGACCTGATTCAAGTGATCACTAGGTACTAGAAAAAGAGTATTAGGCCTCAAAGAGGGTGTATGGACAGGATGTATTTAAGGAACAGTAAACTGTTTGGCCTGTTGGCTAAGCAGTAATTAGAGTGAGCAGATGGTGTTGGATGTGTGAGGGAGTGCCGACCATGCCAACTATGTGACATGGCCAGTGCAGCTTTGTGTCATTACATAACTGCTGAAGAGAAATGCCAAATTTCAACCATGTGTCCTTGTGTACAGCGTTTCTCAAATGTGATGTGGATGCAAGGAATAATAGGGTTTTTTTTTCAGCCGATATCTGCTGAATGATGAGTTGTTCTGGGAAATGGTGTATGGTAAAATAGGAATAGACTTGGTTGGAGGAGATAATACAGGAGCAGGGCAGATAGATAAAGAGGTGAGTTTGGTAAGATATGGTATGAAATCTCTCTTGTGCGGCAAGAATCCCCTCACGATATTCAACATAATTCACATTTAACCAAAAATAGTAAGATTTAATGCATAGTCCCAAAACAATGTCAAATCTATTTGCACCAAGTTTAAAAACTGAGTTGTTTGGATTTTTGTGAGCCAGTACTATTAAGGGATATGGGGCAAAGGGTGGGTAGTTGGAATCAAATTGATTATAATTTAAGTGAATGGTGGAATACGTTCAAAGGCCTAAACAACCTATTTTTGTTCCATTGTTATTTTGTAATTTGCTAGATTCTTTGAAAATGCCAAAAACTACTTGGGCTAACCTATCTAGGTTTATAATTTCAACTTTACAAAGCTTTCTAATTTCTCCCAGGTATGACTAAATACATGTAAATTTTATTGATCCAATTGATTCAGCTCTGGTATATGTTTTTATAATCTTAGCAAAGAAAAGAAAGAGGTAAAATGGACTTTATTGTCTAAGAATGGTTAATACTATTGATGGAATTTATGCTGACATTCTTCTCTAAGATGCCTGGATTGCAATTTCTGTTAAAACTTCCTACCGTGACCATGTTTACACATGTTGTTTATCTAACTTTCATTGACTTTACTCCCATGACTGCAAATGACTTTCAAGTACAGTAAATGATTGTAAACAGGAACTGATTTACCCTTGGTGCTAGAAAAGGAAGGAATATTAATCCCTCTTGGTGGTTTTAGACCTAAATCGAATGTTGGTAAGCATAAAATGTTATATTTCTTTCTAATTGATTTTGACTCAAACATTATTTTTGGAAAGGTGGGATGTGAGGTAATTGTAGATTTGTTTATAACTTGACAAGAACTAAAATTGAAAATGCAAGAACAAACCATTACGGTTAACACAGTTTTTAGATTAATTTCTAATGTTATGTTTTGTATTTGCAATGGGACGTAAATTACTTTTGATAATCCTTGATCTTCAATTGAATGCTGCTAACATGATTTGCAATACTGTTCTTGATAATTCTAAATTAAGTACCAAAACTAAAGATAATCAAGTAGTATTTGAGTTTATCATTTGAGTTTTATATTTACTCTGTTTTTATTTTATCTTTTTTTTTAATCCTTACTCAAATGTTTGAATACACTTCAAAACAGCTACAACAAGCATTGTGTAACCGCAGAGAAAGCTTGAGATCTGGATTCCAGTCACTCACTAACTTAGATTACAGCATTTAATTCAAGGTTCTAAATTCTGTAAAAGTTAACTACTGTGAAGTTTGAGGCAAGTTGAAAAAATGCTGCATGTTAACAGAATTAATTTTATTTTAAAGAAGAATTCAACATCAGCTTAGAGCAAAACACCCAAACTGGGCAGTGATTTAAATTCTCACATTCCTGGCCATCCCTTAATGCTGCAATCTTTTAAATCTCACCTTCTTACAGATGTCAACCCCTCCAGGATCATCTTGACATCTCCATGAATTCATGTATAATCTCCTGGACACTTCTAACCGCAACACGGGTGAAAACGTGCTGTGAATTTTTTTAAAAAGAAAACAATTTTTAACATTTATAAATATTGATTTTTGGGTTTGCCCAAATTGAGAATATGAAGATGTTATTTGATGAAACTTCCAGGAATACAATCAAGCAGAGTTGTCAAATCAACATTTGTCCTTCACCACAAACCCTTTTCATGAATAGAATGTCTGAAATGTGGATTTTTGTTGCCCTCCACGGATACTGTACCTGACTTTCCAAGAGCTTCCAGCCTTTCTGATTTCAGTTGCTATCACAACTTGTAGCAGAAATGTGTATTTGTGGATACAGGAAGCATACAGGAAAGTGGAGTTAAGTCTACAGTCAGATAAGTCATCAGCTTGTGAATGACAAAGCAGGCTTGATGGACATACTCCTGTTCCTAAGCCCTACCTTTCTAACCAGTCAGCTATGTGTGGGTAAATTTTGCATTCAAAAATTAAATTAATGAAGATATAAAATTAATACATATTGTTCATATTATTGCATTTCACTTAAAACTACACTAACTCTGATTTGAAACACGTCCTGCTTTGAGGAAACAACACTGACAGAGCCCTGCCACAATGTTCCTGGTTTACTTTGGTTTCTGAGTGGTGTTTTATTTTAATAAAAAGAGGTTGTATTCATTGTAACCTTGAGTGCATAATGTAACTGCCAAAAAATATCAGGGTACAGAAACTGCAGTTAATCAGTAAGTGGAATTCAAACTGTTACTATTTAACCAATAACTGAAATGTTACACAGTACCTGTTTTTTTGTGTCAGTTCAGTGAATAGAATCTCTTAAAGTAGGACCTATTTACACAGTAGTTTTCAGGAGCTAAAAAATCCCCAAACTGTTTCTGAACAATGAAATAACTTTGAAGTGAAATTTGAACTGAATGATTTGCTAAACCATTTCAGAAAGCAGTTAAGACGAAAATTACATTGCAATGGGTCTAAACTGAGATTATGGCAATAGTGGGCAAGGACAGATATTTTCATCCCCATAGTAAATCAAATATATATTTGCAACAATCTGGTAGCAACTGATACAAGCTTTTTTATTTTAGATTTACTTAATTCACTAAATTTAAATTTCGTAGCAGCACTCAAGGCATTTGTTCTCATTTCTCAGATTATTAGTCCACGTTTCGAGATTATACTCCATTAACCCAACCAAGAATATTATTAAACTGGAGAGAGTTCAGAAGAGATTTACCAGGATGTTGCCGAGTGTGGAAAGTGTGAGTAAGGCTGGATAGGCTGTGATTTTTTCACTGGAGCACAGGAGATTGAGAGGCAACCTGATAGAAGTTTATAAAATAATAGGAGGTACAAACAAAGTTAATGGTAGTTGTCTTTTCCCTAGGATCGGGAATTTCAAGACTAGGGGGCATGTTTTTAAGGTGAGAGGAGAGAGATTTAAAAAAAGTCACGAGGGGCAAATTTTTAACAAAGAGGGTGATTAGTGAATAGAATGAACATCCTGGGGAAGTGGTGAATGTGGGTACAATTATAACGTTCAAAAGGCATTTGGGTAAGTTCATGAAGAGGAAAGGTTTAGAGGGATATGGGTCAGAGGTAGGCAAGTGTGCCTTAACCAGCTCTCTGTACTAGCTATCCACTACTCCTCTGTGCTGTATGACTCTATGACCCTATTCCCTTGTACAGTGGTGTAGGGATGCTGCAATCCTGGGATGCATATTTTGACTTCTCAGTGAAAGATAAAAGATCCCGTGACACATTCTGAGGAAGTCTATGGGAGTTCTCCTATTTTCCTGACCAATGTTGATTTTTCAGGCAACACCCTCAAAAAGATGATCTGAGCAATCATCTGCTGCCTGTCTGAAGAACATTCCTGGGAGCACGTCAGCTACCATTTTCCCTATATTACAACAGTCCAACATTTTACAAGTGCTTAATTAGCTTAAAACACCATTGAAGGCATTGAGTAAATGCAAATTCTTTGTTTTCAAGATTCCTGTCTGCTCTCAACAAATCAATAAATTCACAGGCACTGATATTAAAGGGTAGATAGAGGTGATTGTGTGGATACTGGTGAGTTGTAGGGGGTGGGGGGATCATTTTGGGGAGGTGGTGTTGGGTTGCCTGACTGATACTTTTTAAGTTGTTGTATACATGTAAATATTCAGAAGAATAAGCATTAATTTTATTTTGTGAAAGCTTGCTGATTACAGGTGAAGCTGAACTTTGAAGTGACAAGATGCAATCAGGTGTGTTTCATTGCTGTTACAATGTTAACCTGCTCCTCTCACTATTATTCTACTGTATTATTACATTTATGTTCATATTGTCTTGTTCTGTTTTTAAAGTCTATGAACCAAACGTTTTCATTTTAATTTAACGCCTGATGCATTCAAGATAATCAATTTCATTTGCAGAGATTAAAGAACCATTCTATGTAGAGGTTGAGTTTGTGTCTGAGGCCTTAAATGAATATTTCTCATCTGTATTAACAAAGAAGAAAGACACTGCAGCTGAGGATTTTAGTTGGGAAAGTAAAGTTCTAGAACATGTTGAGATCCATAACAAGGAGCTATTAGATGTTTTAGCAGACAGAAAGATGCATAAATCCCCAGGGCCTGATGAGATGTAACCCACACTGCTATGGAAAGCAAAGGAAAAGATTGCTAGGGCCCTGATAGCGATATTTAATACTTTACTGGCCACAGGTAAAGAAGATATCTAATGTGGTTCCTTTGTTCAAGAATGGCAGCAGTGATAGGCAGTTAGTCTGACATCAGTGATAAGGAATTACTGAAACAAATTCAGAGGGACAGGATTAATCAATACTTGGAAAGGCAGGGATTGATCAGGGATTGTCAGCAGAGATTTGTTAGAGGGAGATCATGTCTGATTAATTTACTTGAGTTTTCTGAAATGGTGATTAAACATATTGATAAGGGTAATGCAGTTGATGTGGTTTACTTGGATTTCAGTAAGGCCTTTGACAAGAATCCACATGGAAGGCTGGTCCAAAAGGTAAGAATCCATGGGATCCAAGTCAAGTTGGCAAAATGGATCCAAAATTGGCTTACACATTGGAGGCAAAGGGTGATGGTAGAGGATTATTTTTGGATTTGGAAACCTGTGAATAGTGGTGTACCATAAGGTTCAGTGGCTTGAATCCTCACTGTTTGTTCTGCACATTAACAATTTGGACGTGAATGTAGGAGGTTTAATTTGTAAATTTGCAGATGATACAAAAACTGGGGAGCTGATGAGAAGGAGGAGGATGGTTTCAGGCCACAGTCTGATCTGGATCAGCTGCTAAATTGGGCAGAACAATGGCGGATGGAATTTAACCCTGTTGAGTGGGAGGTGATGTATTTTGGGATGTCTAATAAGAGAAGGGTATACACAATGAATGGTAGATCTCTAGGGAGTACTGAGGAACAAATGAATCTTGGTGTACAAACTCATAGATCCATGAAGGTGTCAGCACAAGTATACAGGTTGGTGAAGAAGGCAAACAGGATTCTTTCCTTCATTAGCTGGGGTGTAGAAAATAAGAGCAAGGAAATTTTTGCAATGTTACAACTGTTATACCTTCATAAAACATTGGTTAGGAATACTGTGTACAGTTCTGATCACTACAGTATTGAAAGGATACAATTGCACTGGAGAGAGTGCAGAGGAGATTCACCAGGATATTGCCTGGAGTGGAAAGTCTCAGTTGTGAGGAAAGGCTGGGTTCTTTTTCCCTTGGAGCAGAGGAGGCTGAAGGAGGGATCTGATTGAGGTTACACAAAATTAAAAGAGGCATAGACAGAGTAGATCATGACAATATTTTCCCCATAGCAGATGTGTCTAAGACCAGTGGGCATATGTTTAAGGGGAGGAGTAAATGGTTTAGAGGAGATCTGAGGAATTTTTTTTGACCCAGGAAGTGGTGGAAATATGGAACTGCCTGGGAGTGTGGTGGAGGCAGACACATTCACAACATGTAAAAACACCTAGATGAGGATTATCAGCTTAGTAGGCTATGGACCAAGTGCAGATAAATGGGATTAATGTAGTTTGGTGTCTATTGGTCAGCATAGATATAGTGGGCTGAAAGGTCTATTTCTGTGCTGTGTGAGTCTACAACTCTATTAATGACTGTATTCAGCCTAACCAGGACTCTTTAAAATGACTGCTGGAGGCCAGCACCTATAAAGGTGTAATGCTTTAAAAGATTATTTGCCTGTAGGTGGAGCAGGGGTAGGAGTGCTCATCCTGACACAATAGCAGTTCAGAATTGCATTGCCATTCTCTGTTCATTCCCTTTCAACGATTCCCTCTCCAAGTTATGGCTTTCTCCACCTCGCAGGACCTATGTAAACACCAGAGAAGCAACTGGTCCAACTGTTCCTTTAGTGGAATTACAATTGGTGTCTGTAAATGGCTAGCAATATACAGATGAGGACTGAATCTCTGTTTCAGGTGGGTTTGGGGTCACCAGCTGCTGTCACATGATTTCTTTCCTTGATAATAGGTTTATTCACAGATGCAGCCTTGCAGAACTCTATCTCTTAACTATCACCCAAGTGTTCAATTTTTTAATACAAAAATGCCACTTGCTCTTCATGCACTGCATTGTACTGAACCAAAAATGAACTAAACCAATTTCTATCCCAGAAATTAATTTAATACTAATTATTAGAGGCTCAATTTCTACAGATGCAGTGCAATTTCAAAATATCTTTCAATCCCACATTAGCTGTAACATTTACACAGCTAATGCGATCCATTACAGTTTCTACTGAGTGGTTAATGGTATTGAACATTCAGGTTATATATAGAAGTAGGTGTAATATTGTACTCTATTGACTCTCTAGACATCATTTTATGTTTTCTCACTCAATGTAGCTTATTTTTCCCTCCAGACATAATACTGACCATCCAGTTGAAGTGAAATTGCACCAATGTTTATTGACATAGTAATTAACAAATACAAGAATATGTAATCTCCCTTGAATTAAACAAATCAACCAGCGTAATTGGGATTGTCAGTTTGATCATGATGAAATAGAGCTGATGGGGCCTTAAGGCATCTGGAAAAAGATGTTCCCTTGAGAGTGAGGCTGGAGTCAGCAAGCATTGCAAGATTTATCTCTCATCTTGCAAATTTTTACGGTCATTAACTTGGTCACTGTAGAAATATATCTAACTTTTCTCTCCCTGCGGCAAGTAACTGAGCTATCTTTAAAGTTTATTGAAAAAAAATGAACAATTGCAGGTTTGAGGAAAGATTGATTAAAGTGGGATTGTTTTCTTTGGAAAAGAGAAGGCGAAGGGGAGATTCAACAAAATGTGCAGAATTCTGACAGATCTAAATAGAATGAAGAGGAAAGACCCATTTCTGTGGTGGAGAAAATTGTGACTGGAGGCATAGATTGAAAGTTGTTAATGGAAGCATTAAAAAGCAGTACATAGTTTTTTTTCAACCAGAGGCTATTGAAGATCAGGAATTCAATGCTTGAAATGACAGTAGAAGCAAACATCCTTCATGCGTTTTAAAAAAAAAGTCTCTGATCTGCTTTTGAGGTGCTTTACCTGCAGTTTTACTGATTAAGAATTGGAAAGTAGAGTTAATTGATGGCTCATTATTAGCTAGCATGGAAACAATGGGCCAACGGGCCTCCTTCATAAATCTTTGTCTGTTTCTATATATGATCTTTGTAGTAACCATGACAGATTTAAGATATTCATTCAATGCTGGTTATTGAACTTGCTCTGAATTCACTTTAGCGCCAGTGACTATGCTTCTGAGAATCTGTACGCAATGTAACAAGTCAAGCAAGTGCTATTGGAAAAACCTTTGAAAAGAAAGCTATTGAGAAATTCGTCAGTGGCTGAGGGTGTTTTCAGTTTTCCCTTTGAAGGCTTGGTCCAGTGTGGTGTTCAAACCAACGTACTCAAATGCATTTTTCATTTTCTCTTTATCTTGTAGTTTGGAATCCAAGTTTTCCGAAAGGAAAACCCCAAAACAGTCTCGCAGCAAAAGGATTCCGTAGTGTGAGACCAAAATTCCTTACACCTGGCAGAAAATCACCAGTGCAGGTAGAGTAAAAATCTGCTTATCAATGGAATTGGTTTTACTATAGTAACCAGACAACATCACTCGAAATCCTAATCATTGGAAAAGGAATATTTCTCCCAATATAAAGGACCGAATCTTACCAAAAATTACCTAAGTGTCATTTTTATTGAATTTCACGGAGGGTTTCTATTCACAAAATGGCTGGGGATTTTCTTGTGCTATTATCCCAAACATGCTTCATTAATCCTGTACCACACCCACATGACACCCTATTTGCCAACATTAGCCTGATTCACCCACTCACTGAAGGCAGAAGTACTCACTATTGCCAAGATATCTGGTATCATTACCACATTTAAAAGGCAGGACTGTTGTGCATCCTGTCAAGTGCTGGAGCTGCCCTGCATGTTTTGTGACATTTGTCCTGGGTATGTCAGACAGGGGGAAATTGATGCCTCATTTTGTAGAAAGGGAACTGCAGTTCCTGATTGATAAGGTGGTGCAGATTAGAGCCATCCTCTTCGCCCAGAGCAAGCAGCGGTGACCATAAACCGAATCCTGCCAGCCTGGTCCAAGGTTATCATCGGGACAGTGCAGTCGCCACGGTCTGAGGGAATTCCCAGCAGTGTAAAAAAAAAGGTTATGAGCTTCTCTGCTTCAAAAGGGAGGTGCCACCATCTTCTGTCTGCTACTTCACGCTCTTTCTATTACTGTTACTGTACATACCTCCCATCAAGACTCATGCTCTAACACCCTGACTGTCGCAAGCAACAACTTCCCTCACTTGCTCTCGCCGATCCTAGCCCCCCAAAGCTTCTAATCCTACATGACCTCTGCATCTCTATTCACTCTCTTAGGACACCCTGTTTCTTTCCCCCAGCTGCATCAGCACTGACAGCTATGCTACCCACTTTCATCTCACCCAAGCCCTGCCTTTGTCTCACTCCAGGAGAAAAGTGCCAGCAATATGGCAGAAAGGGCCAAAATGGTGGAGAACTTAACATTTGGAACCTCATCCTTACAAGGAATGCTTCCTATGATCACCCAAACATTGGACTGACTGTGCCCAGTCTCCCAAAACTGATATCAAATGATGTCTTTGACTTATTGTGCTGGGGCCCCTGTGGCTGAAGGGTCTCTCTCTTAATTTGAGTGAGTATTACTCCTCTTAGACTTTGAGACACGGCCATTCAGTTGAAGCACATGTGTTGCATTGGACCTGTACATGGAGGTCCACGGTGGAGAAGGCATATAGGTGCTGTATAGCAACATGTCCACCTCCTTGACTGATGACTGCTGACAACCATGACAAACTGCTTGGCTTTGTATTTGTACTGAAAGGCAAGTCAAGGCAGAATCCTGACCTTGGCAATGGGGAATATGGTCTCCACATCAAGAAAGTCATTGCTGAACATCTCAAATGATTTTTCCAACTTTCTCATCACAGCCCATGTTGTTCACAGGCTGAAAATTCCAGCCAAATGCTTGTTTATTTTAAGGAGGATGATAACATCATGTTTGCGCTGCATGGTTAATAATCCAATAGGCCAATACTTTTATTATTCGCTCACGGGAGAAAGGCATCGTTTGACTTGGCCAGCGTTTATTGTCCATCTCTAATTGACCAGAGAGCAGTTAGAGTCAATCACGTTGCTGTGGGTCTTGGGTCACATGTTGGCCAGACCAGGTAAGGATGGCAGTTTCCTTCCCTAAAGGACATTAGTGAACCAGATGGGTTTTCGCAGCCATCAACAATGGATTTGTGGGACATCATTAGACTCTGTAATTCCAGATATTTATTGAATTCAAATTCTGCAATCTGCTGTGGTGAGATTCGAACCCAAATCATCACAACATTCCCTGGCTCTCTAAGTTAACAGTCCAGAGATAATACCACTAGGCCATTGCATCCCCAACTGAAGAAAATAAGTAATTAGTATCTAAAATAAATTAAAGTTAATATCATAACGGTGACCAGTCAGGTCACTTTAAAAACCTTTTGTGTTAGGGAAGGAAAGCTGCTCTCGCCTTTTATGGTGTATGTGTGATGCCAGACACACAACAATATGTCTGAAACCTCAGTAACCTCAGTGCCTGTTGGATTCAAGAATATAGTTTATCATCACATTCTTTAGGACAATAAGGGGTGGGCAATAAGTGCTGGATTTTCTAATGACTCCGAATCCTGTGAATGAATAATAAAAGATGATAAAAATATAGTCTCACAAATTATACTAGGACAGTAGCTCATGAATGATTCTTTTAATTGTATGCTTAATTTTAGTGGAGAAATTAAGACATTCAGTTTAAATGGGATTAATAGCTCTGCTAAGATAACAACAACAAGATTTTTAAACGGAAATGTTACTTCAGATAAATGCTTGTATCCCATGTCTGTGCTAAGTTGGTGATAACTACGCTTCAATTGGTCAACATCTCCACTATTGACTGCACAGGTAGCATTCCTTTGCATCAATAACCCACAGAAGCATGGGAAAAACAAGATCAAGCCAATGAACTAGAAATCAGACAGGGTGACCATAACGTTGGTTCAGAAGAAGGGGAAGGATGTGGCAAGGTGGAGAGAATTTTGGAGAAAATTCCAGGAAGTGGGATTTTAGTGGCACAAAGGGAAGGTGGGGTGCATAAGTGACTATAGTCATAGATATAGGAAATTCAGAGGGTTTGGAAGGGTTTCCAGATATAGGAAGAAATTTAGGCTTTGTTGTAATGAAGATACTGAAACAAGAAATTTAAGTTGCACACTTCAAGAGCCAATGTAGTGTGGCAAATACAATATTAATGGATGAAAATATTTTCTTTTTTATTCATTCATGGGATTTGAGCATCACTGGCTGGACCAGCGTTTATTACCCATTCATAGTTGCCCTTGAGAATTGCAAGTTTGCTTAAGAACATTTTAGCTTTTTTAACATTTTGGTAGAAAAAGTGGCTGGATTGGAATCTGACACTGATTTAAGGGAAAATGTGATGATTTTATTCAAAAGTAGGGCCCAGTGCCTGATGAAAGGGATTTATTTACAATGAGGTCTGGTGAAGGAAGATAGATGATTAGGAATTTAGTGGCAATGGTGTCTAGGGATAAGGTTTTCGTAGCTCAAACTATCTTGAAGAGCAAGGGACAATTGGGGGCAAATTATAGAGATTACAGTTGAAGGGCTAAAGAGGAGACTGACAGGATGTGGCTTATTTGAAAAAGGAGTATACAAAGGGACAGATGAATGATAATCTATTTTGTTTACAAAGAAATTTATGAGTATCTCATTGTTGGTCTGAGTTGAGTATGGAAGAACCCAGGGAAACATTTTTAGGAGAGTATGGATCATGGAATAAAGTTGTGTTTTTGCCTTCCAAGATGGCTTTTTTGTTATTCATTCATGAATATGGGCATTGCTAGCTGTCCCAGCATTCATTACCCATTGCTAATTGCCTAGAGGGCAGTTAAGAGTCAACCACATTGCTATGGGTCTGGAGTCACATGTAGGCCAGACCAGGTAAGGGTGGCAGATTTCCTTTCGTGGAGGACATTAGTGAACCAGATAAGCTTTTACTGGCCATCAGCAATGAATTATGAGATTCTCAATTCCAGTATTTTGTTGAATTCAAATTCCACCATTTTCCATAGTGGGATTCGAACTCGGGTCCCCAGAACATTAACTGGGTCTCAGGATTAATAGTCCAGTGATAATATCACTAGGCCATCATCTTCTCAATTCTAACGTGGTCAATGGTTTTGTATAAGTAATATACTAGTGAAGGCTTCTGGTGGGCCTAGCCCAGGATTTACACTATCAGCTGGAGTTATACAGAACTGGGAAGACTCCACAGACCCATATAAATAACTTAAAAACCGAAAGAACTGCGGATGCTGTAAATCAGGAACAAAAAAAAAAGTTGCTGGAAAAGCTCAGCAGGTCTGGCAGCATCTGTGAAGAAAAAAACAGAGTTAATGTTTCGGGTCCAGTGACCCTTCCTCAGAACTGATGGTGGCTGGGAGGCCAAAAAATATAAATAACTTGTCAGCTGGATAAGGAAGTCCCAATCCTATTACCAACAGATCTGATTTTTGCAAGGAACAGATCATGTTGCAAATCACAAAGGAGCAAAACCAAACTCAGCATAGCCATTTGAACTTAATGCTGAATTCAATTCTATTTTGGCTGCTGAAATGGCTTAATTTACAATATAGGAAATCATGAATTGATGGAGTAGATTTAACCCTTCTTGAAGGATAATACAAATGGTTTAAGTTTCATGAGCTGAAGATTTTTTTTAAATTCCCTGCTCTTTAAACATTAACAAAAACAGTCTGAGTCTATCGGTATGACTTCAAAAATGAGCCTCAGCTAGAATACATCGACTAACCAGCATCTGCTGTACATTAGAAACAAAGCCTCATTAGGCTATAATGTTTCAATAGAGTTCTTTGCTGACATTTCTCCAAGGGCTATTATTATAGCATTAAGATTGCTTGGTTCAGCTTCAAAAGGTACAATTACCTCATCACGGGTTTCTGAGTTCATAGTTTGGTTGACAGTTTATACAGGCTATGAAAGGTGTATTCTCTTTGGTGTGAAATCTGAACAGCGGTTTGTTCAAATTTCAAACAGATTGCAAAGTTAATGGGTTGAAAAGCTTTGAATAAGTTTCACAAAAAGATATTTTTCATTATTAAATATGTATGACTGAGAGCTATCTTAGATTATTCGAAGTTTTTTTTAGCTCCATGCGACCCCTGATGTCTGTCTATGGTGAATACTTGGTGAGTAAGCGGATGACTATAAGAGAATATAGGAGTGATAGGAAAAATAGTGTGTTACATGGAGCTTGTGAAGGGCATTAAGGGGGTTGGAGTTGAGAGGGTTTAAAGGCTAAGGACTAGAGACCCTAATAGCTTCTAAACAACTGGCCAAAGATCCAGAGCAGCACGCAAGCCTGACTCTCTCTAGACTGTGGTATCACCCTGCAGTGAAAAATGTATACAGAGTGAACCTTTTAACCTTGGTGACCCCAGTGAGTCGAGCAAACTAATTATAAAGCTTTCTGAGTTATATTAACTCTTGGATTCAATCTTCTACTGAGTAAGGCACTTGGCTTATATCTTTGTCAATTCCAGCCTTCAACCAACAATGGGGTGGTGGAGATGAGAGAAAACAGCCACAGTACAAGGTCAAAAGATGCTTGCTTTTCAGCAACTTCTCAGCCCAACATCCCATGTGGCACTGAAACAGAAGATCTACCATTTGCTGTTGGTCCTAATCTCAATATACCATGTACCTCAGAAATTGAAAGCCAAGCTATTTCGGACAGCACATCATATAAGGTTCTCTGTAACTCAAACATAGATAACACTGCATCGTCAGCTGATCCAAGGCAACCACATGCCACTAAGACAGGTAAGCCTCACTAATGAACTGTAAATTAAACCAGTAGTTTCTGTTCAGAATTCCTCACATGGTCATTTCCATGCACAATTGTTTTATTTTGTTATTTAATGGGATTTGGGTTTCACTTGCAAAGCCAACATTTATTGTGTTTCCTTGAACTGTGGCTTGCTAGGCCACAATGCAGGATAGTTAAGGATCAACCACGCTGTTGATCAGATTAACCTTACAGGACTAGGTAAGGCTGGCAGATCGCCTTCCCTAAAGGACATAAACTAATGAACCAGAAGTGAAATCTGAGAAGGTTGTGGGTGGCATAAAGAGTCACAAAGAAGGATGGGAAATTAGCACATAATTCCAGGTTCCTCTAATTATTCCAACATGGTATTTGTAGATGCTTGATAGTAGGTTACAAAGGGAGTAGAAATCATAATATTTAACCAACAAACAATGAAAGGCTTTTTCATTTGATTTTTCCTTAAATTATTAAACATTTTCTTGTGGAGCTGCAATGATTATTAATCATTATGAATGAAAGTGAGAGGGATCAAAGGAAGTAAATAATGATTTACTTCAGAAAAATATATTTTTTTGACACGCAAGCCAAATTTGTAACCATTACCTGACTCAAACATATGTGCTAATTGCTATTTATTCTTTATCTGTCTTATATGCAAGTAATTATAATTTCTAGCTGCCACTGGCATATTTCATTCTATAAAGGACTGCAGGTCACAGAGATCGATTCACTTGAGAGTGACATAGATCCAATATACAAAGTCAAGCTGCGAACAGTTAGTGAAAAGATGAACATCGGGTCACCTTCTAATGCTCTGTTGACTTCAGAAAAGAAAAGATCACCGCCTTTAAAAGTAAAAAACGTAAGAATTATGTATATTTGGTAAAATTAATATTTTTGATATAATGTGACGTATGCCTAGGTATTGATTTTCGGTTGAACTGTCAACTTTTTGATTTGGACTTCGACACATGAGAGTTCTCTAAACAGTTTTTATATAAAACATTACAGTATTTTATATTAACTTCCCTGGGAGGTGATGGCAGGAATGCAAGGCAGACAATAAAGCTGGCCGCCAACTGACCTGGTCACTTTTCTTTACTGCTATCGTTGGCGAAACCTGTGAAAGTGAGTTTGATAAACAGGAACAAAAACATAAATTGCTGAAGAAGGGTCACCAGAAGCAAAATGTTAAATCTGCTTTCTCTCTGCAGATGCTGCCGGAGCCACTTAGTTTTTCCAGCAGTTTCTGTTTTAGTTTCTGATTTCCAGCATCCACAGTTCTTTTAGTTTTTTTTTGTTTATGGTGAATAGGAACCTAGGAACAGGAATATAGGCCTTTCAATCTCAGAATTGCCTTTTGCGGGCGTGCTGCATCTCAACTCTATTTATCCAACTCTGTTCATATCTCCAGATATCCTGAACTAAACAAAATCTATCACTCTCAAACTAGAAAATTTCAATTCACTCACAGCTTTTTCTGCAGTGACTATTCACATGTCTATGGGCTTTTGCATGCACATTCTCTTTCAATTTCACTCCTACCTAGCCTAGTGATGACTTTAAAATTATTTCCCACTTTTTGAGGATTCCATTGCCACCACTCCCACCCCCAACCCACTGTCCAGAGGAAGGAATTTTTTTTTTACTCTGGTTAGACAAATCCTCGACATCCTAAATTCAAGATCTGTCCTGATGTGTGACAGCTGAAATTGAACTCAGCCACTCCTGATAAAGTCTGACCAAAACTCAATAATTTATTCACTCACAGACTGATTTCTTCATCATGTTGTGGCACCAAGATGCCCATCAACTGCTTAAGACCGCTATTGTTCACCTGTAAATTACAACAGGACCTATTTTTTCCTGCCTCCCTTCTTCTTTCCTTTACCCTCCTATCCCTCCGACCCATTCTCCATTCTCCCTTCCCTTTTCCCCTTATTGCACATTTCAACATCCTGTTCTTTATCTATCTGGCAAATACTGGATCTAACTTAGATGTTAATTATCAGTTTGTTTGTTTTGCTGCATAACTCTGCACAAACTAACCGTGGCTGCCTTTTAACAAAGTTACAATTACGTTCAGAGAAGTGCTACATATAGCCCAATAATCCAAAGTCATTTTCTACTAATAAAGCACTATTTCAGTCTCATCTATTTCATGACTAAAGTATTAGTGGGTAAATCATGACTCCAGCTTTCAGTTCACAGTTATAGACTGTAAAACCACTAGAGGGAAGTAAAGCATCAATTTACCTTAACAATGCTGAGAGAATCAAATGATTTGTGTTTACAGAGTGCCTTTTAGTTTATTTGTACCTCTCAAAACACTCTGAATTGTAAACACTGTTGTTCATTTTATCAAAGATGGTGGCAGCTGAGTAGCAACATTCGGGCTCCTGCTTTCTCCTGTCTATTTCTCTTTTTTTTCGTCTTTTCTTTCCACTTTTCTCTACGGTTCTCTCTTACCTTTTGCCCTTGCGGTCCTTGCCTGCGGCACAACCGGCAACATCGGCGCCGGCAGTGAGTTTGGGTCCAGCGGCAAGAAACGGCGTGGAAGAGTGTTGACTTTGATATTGGGCCCAGCCCAGGACCTGAGGTGGTGACAGTGGCTGCAGCATTGGCATCGACAGCGGCTCTGATGTCAGTGCTGGTTCAAAGGGTTACACTCTTGCATTTGTTCAGGAAGGATGTGAATTCTGATATTTCAATTGATTCCGAGATGGCGTCGGCAAGTGATGGGCGCCGTCGCATAGCAACTTCGACCTTGATGGGTCCAGCGCAGGTGGTGGCGATGTGGAGGACTCAACGTGGTGACATTGATGGTGGAGAAGCGGTGGTTGTAGCAGTGGCAGCCCCCCAGCATTGGTGGTCCATCGCAGACTGCACTAGTAAGCCCAGCTCAAGTCTCATGGCAGCAGTGGCAGAGATCTGGGCATTTTCTTTCTCTTTTCTTTCTGTTCCCTTAATTTCGGCTCTTGTCTTTAATTCTAACTATTGTACTCGAAGATGGGACCGGAGAATGGTGACTCTGTACACTTTTCACTGCATTCCTGTGCTCTTGAACTCGATACATGTGACAATATCTATTCTAATCTAATCTAATCTAACCATAGCCAACAAATGTAATTTCTGAAGATTGCACTAGAAAGCAATCCTGTTGCATCAAATGTAGAGATAGTAGGAACTGCAGATGCTGGAGAATCCGAGACAACAAGGTGCAGAGCTGGATGAACACAGCAGGCCAAGCAGCATCACAGGAGCAGAAAGGCTGACGTTTCAGGCCTAGACCCTTCCTCAGAAATTTCAAATATTTTGGGGCGGCACGTGGCTCAATGGTTAGCACTGCTCTGCACCTTGTTGTCTTGCATCAAATGTAGATTTTCCAGTTTTTGTACACTTAGCCAGTATACTCTTAACATATCTGGTAATATCCATGGCCAAGCTGTCTCAACCTGTAAATACATTGTGACTCTCAGCTAGGGTTGCTAACTCTCCTGGATTGGATGGGTACTTCATCCTGGGAGATCTTCATGCTTTAAATTTTCTGCCCACAGGAACATCTCTGCTTTTGTAATATGTAACCACAGCGAAATGGCTAACTCACGGTGATGTCACTCCTACCCAGAAATCCTTTAACACCTTTCCGCCCCTCAAAAAAAGCAGACAGGGGAAATCGAATTGAGAACAGGGACTTGGACAGCGGTTGATGATTTTGCTGTAAAGAGACTGGGTCAGAGGGTGACGAGGGTGGGGAGAAGGCTTAGAGAACTTTTAGAGCTTGAGTAGTGGCGCAGAGAGACAGGTAAATAAAAAGTGGAAGTGAGACCAATGCTAAGTGAGGAGCTGCAATAGAGAAACGAGTGAAACAAAGGGACTTTACCAGGGAAAAATAGTTAAAAAAACATTCTTTCCAATGGTGCACAGCAGGGGAGGGACCAAGAGGAAAAGGAGCAGAAAGGTGTTTACATTGTGGGTTAGTAAGATTTTGATTATGTCATCACTGCTGAATACTGAGTAGTAGACTGGAATAAAAACCAAGGGAAAAAAGATCATAGAATCCCTACAGTGTGGAAACAGGCCCTTTGGCCTGATAAGTCCACAATGAACCTCAGAGCATCCCACCCAGACCCATCCCCCTATAACCCACCTAACCTACACATCCCTGAACACTAGGGGCAATTTAGCAAGGCCAATCCACCTAACCTGCACATCTTTGGACTGTGGGAGGAAACTGGAGCACCCAAAGAAAACTCATGCAGACATGGGGAGAATGTGCAAACTCCACACAGACAGTCACTCGAGGCTGGAATCAAACCCAGGTCCCTGGTGCTGTGAGGCAGCAGTGCTAACCACTGAGCCACGTGCCGCCCCGAAATATTTGAAAAGAAGAAACATAAAAGGATAGGAAGTCAAGTGGGGCATAGGAGAGAGTTACTGTTACTCAGAGATCTCCTGCTCTGTTATAATTTCCATTATTTTATGAAAGCTTATTTTGCTTTATTTTGAGCCCAGGAGACATTATTGCTGAGATGTGTTTAAGACAATGAGGCCTGAGAGGTGTGCCTCCATCATTGAGCCTGCTACATTTTGTGTGATTTGGTTTGGTTCTGTTTGTGTGGTTTTGTCAAATGAAGTCTAAGTGAATAATTGCTCTGTGGAACTCTTTTGGTGTGGAGGTGCCAGTGTTGGACGAGGGTGAACAAAGTCAGAAGTTACACAATGCCAAGTTATAGTCCCACAGGTTTATTTGAAGTCACAAGCTTTTGGAGTGCTGCTGCTTCATCAGGTGTAGCGGAGGGAAGCACACAGGCACAGAACATGTAGGCGGAGAGATAATGGCAAGAAAATTCCAGGTAATTGATTGTCAACAGATGAGTACAAATAGTGTGAGTGAAGTGTCAACAGAGTCTTTGCAGGTGATAACAAGTCTTTGCAGGTGATCAAAAGTGTCAAATGATGTGAATAAACAGCTGAATAGCAAGTGAACCTATATCCTTCATTTACTATTCAGCTAATCATGGACAGAAAGAAAAAATTGAAATTGGCTAATTGTTAACCATCAAGTCATTCCAAAATAAATACAATATTTTGGGGAGAGATAGTAGGAACTGCAGATGCTGGAGAATCTGAGATAACAAGGTGTAGAGCTGGATGAACACAGCAGGCCAAGCAGCATCATAGGAGCAGGAAGGCTGACGTTTCGGGCCTAGACCCTTCATCAGAAATGGGGGAGGGGAAGGGGGTTCTGAAATAAATAGGAAGAGAGGGGGATGCGGATAGAAGATGGATAGAGGAGAAGATAGGTGGAGAGGAAACAGACAGGTCAAAGAGGCGGGGATGGAGCCAGTAAAGGTGAGTGTAGGTGGGGCGTTAGGGAGGAGATAGGTCAGTCCAGGGAGGACGGACAGGTCAAGGGGGCAGGATGAGGTTAGTAGGGAGGAGATGGGGGTGCGGCTTGAGGTGGGAGGAGGGGATAGGTGGGAGGAAGAACAGGTGAGGGAGGCGGGGACAAGCTGGGCTGGTTTTGGGATGCGGTAGGGGGAGGGGAGATTTTGAAACTTGTGAAATCCACATTGATACAATTGGGCTGCAGGGTTCCCAAGCGGAATACGAGTTGCTGTTCCTGCAACCTTCGGGTGGCATCGTTGTGGCACTGCAGGAGGCCCAGGATGGACATGTCATCTGAGGTATGGGAGGGGGATGGTTCGCGACTGGGAGGTGCAGTTGTTTATTGCAAACCGAGCGCAGGTGTTCTGCAAAGCAGTCCCCAAGCCTCCGCTTGGTTTCCCCGATGTAGAGGAGGCCACAACGGGAACAGCGGATGCATATACCACATTAGCAGATGTGCAGGTGAACATCTGCTTGATGTGGAAAGTCTTCTTGGGGCCTGGGATGGGGGTGAGGGAGGAGGTGTGGGGGCAGGTTTAGCACTTCCTGCGGTTGCAGGGAAAAGTGCCGGGTGTGATGGGCCTGGAGGGGAGTGTGGAGCGGACAAGGGAGTCACGGAGAGCATATAAGGGTGGGGAGGGAAAAATGTCTTTGGTGGTGGGGTCGGATTGCAGATGGCGGAAGTGTCGGAGGATGATGCGTTGGATCCGGAGGTTGGTGGGGTGGTACGTGAGGATGAGGGGGATTCTTTTTTGGTTGTTATTGCGGGGACGGGGTGTGAGGGATGAGTTGCGGGAAATGCGGGAGACATGGTCAAGGGCGTTCTCGACCACTGAGGGGGGGAAGTTGCGGTCCTTGAAAAACGAGGACATCTGAGATGTACGGGAGTGGAATGCCTCATCCTGGGAGCAGATGCGGCGGAGGCGAAGGAATTGGGAATAGGGGATGGCATTTTTGCAGGAAGGTGGGTAAAAGGATGTGTACTCAAGGTAGCTGTGGGAGTCGGTGGGCTTGAAATGGATATCGGTTTCTAGGTGGTTGCCCGAGATGGAGACAGAGAGGTCCAGGAAGGTGAGAGAGATATTAGAGATGGTCCAGGTGAACTTAAGGTTGGGGTGGAAGGTGTTGGTGAAGCGAATGAACTGTTCGAGCTCCCTGTGGGAGCACGAGACGGCGCTGGTACAGTCATCAATATAACGGAGGAAGAGGTGGGGTTTAGGGCCAGTGTAGGTACGGAAGAGGGATTGTTCCACGTAACCTACAAAGAGGCCAGCATAGCTTGGGCCCATGCGGGTACCCATGGCCACCCCCTTTGTCTGTAGGAAGTGGGAGGAATTGAAAGAGAAGTTGTTGAGTGTGAGGACGAGTTCGGTTAAGCGGATGAGGGTGTCAGTGGAGGGGGACTGGTCGGGCCTGCGGGACAGGAAGAAGCGGAGGGCCTTTAGGCCATCTGTATGGGGTATGGGGACTGGACGTCCATGGTAAAGATGAGGTGTTGGGGACCGGGGAATTGGAAGTTCTGGAGGAGGTGGAGGGCGTGGGTGGTGTCACAGACACACGTAGGGAGTTCCTGGACCAAGGGGGAGAAAATGGAGTCCAGATAGTTGGAGATAAATTCGGTGGGGCAGGAGCAGGCGGAGACAATAGGTCAACCAGGGCATTCAGGTTTGTGGATTTTGGGAAGGAGATAGAAGCGCTTTCTCATTAAAAACAGCTGCTTAATGTGTGTTCTCCAGCATTATCTTTTAAATCTACTCCTTGGGATATCCTGTACTGTAACATAATGTTCTATATTAATTAGATAGTGCATTGTTCTGGGCTGATGTGATACTGTTCCACACAACGTACTGTTTAAGGTCAAAATGTTACTGTGCAACATAACATGCTGTCCTGGGTCAATACTGTGATACAGAATTAACTTTCACTTCATCTTTACCACACAATATAACGTGATATTCAAAACCACTGTGATGCTTTGTGGTATTAACATAGTCATATAGATCAATGTGATACCATCAACACAGCATGTGTTTTTTCAAACTATTTGATTCTTTTAAGCAGGTACTAGTAATGGAAACTCTTTAGTAAGGTGTCAAATTTTCTTTTTAGCAAGAGGGCCTGATGTGCAAAACTCTCTGTTCAGTTGTTCGAGGTTCCAAGTCATTTACATTCAATCATCTTAGCAAAAGGGATAGGCACAGACTGGAATAGAGAAATTACTTAGAATCACACGCATCCATTAGAAAATACATAGTAATCACTTCAAGGTTCTGTGACATTGTAATTTAATGAGCTGTAATTTATGCAGCTCGCAAATTTACAAATGGCAAACAAGTTTTAATGCTCACTTGTAACTGCCAGAGAAATAGATAGATGAAATTCAAGAAAGAAAAGCATATTGATCAATCAATATGGTGAGAAAAGTCAAACAAAGTTACAAGGAGAGGCATTGGATAAGTGATATTGTTGATGGACTGGTAATCCAGGGACCTAAGTAATGTAATGGGGATCTGGGTTCAAACTTGAATTCAATAAATATCTAAAATTGAACGTCTACTAATGATCATGAAACCATTCTTGTTTGTTGTAAAAATTCATCCAGTTCACTAATGCCAATTAGGGAAGGAAATCTCCTGACCTGACCAGGTCTGGCCTACAATGTGATTGACTCTTAACTGTGCTTTGAAATGGCCCAGCAAAGCATTCAGTGATATCAACTGCTAGACAGTCTCAAAAAAGTGATGAAACTGGATAGACAACCCAGCATCGACTAAGGCACAGGAAGCAAAAATAGCAAATGCAGCTCTGTCAAACCTACAATGTTATCATTTTTAACATCTGGGGATGATTGCCAATATTGAGAGAATTGACTCACGCACACATCAAGTAACAACAATCAGGATCATACCTCACATAAAATGCTCCAAACAACCCCATCACCATAGATAACAAGGTGTAGAGCTGGATGAACACAGCAGGCCAAGCAGCATCAGAGGAGCAGGAAGGCTGAC
>NC_063343.1:48877024-48928984 GCF_021869965.1 Rhincodon typus | reverse complement strand
ACGTACCTGAAGTACGTAAATTTCAGGTGCGTTCATCCAGCCCTGCACCTTGTTGACAAGTATATTGATTTTGTGTCAGGAGCTATGGATTGGTATCTGGTTTTTCAAATGTCTATCTGGAGGAATCATGTTTGATTCAAGACTGGGTCTTAACTCAATGACTGGCCAGCTGTTGTGCAATGCAGGAATCAGTCACATGATGCTGAGTTATTATCAGTATATTCCATGGAAGAGTCTGGCAGTAATGGCACAAAGTAAGATTAGAAGCCACTGATCTAAATGTCTGACCAAAATGGGATAAGTAAAGGTAAAAACAAATGAGGACGGTCCCAGCAAGGTGAAAACTGGATGAGTGGCTTGATAGACAATAGTGTCAATGTTTGTACAAAGATTGAAAACTTGAAGACTAGGGTTACTGTCACATTGCAATTGTACCATTGATTACGTTTAACATTGTGGAGCTGAAGCATGAATGTATTTATTCAAAACTACAGGACAGATAGAAACAGAAGAGGAAGGATATCCAAGGATTTTTTGGAAGGAAGACGAGGTTGGAGACAGAGCAGAGAGATTTATATATCTATGAGGTGTTCTAAATTGTTTTATTTGTTGGAAGGAGTGACTAAAGTGATTTTGAAAATATCTGAGATGAGGGAACCATGTACAAGTTCAACTGGGGATCAGAAAAGGCAGATTGCTCATTGACCACTGCCCAACATGCCCTCCCCACCTCACCCTCTCCCTCTGACCCCACCAAGTAACAGGCAAGCCCAAGAAGAAAAGCAAATGGATGCCAGAACCAACTAAGCTGTCTATGCAAATTAAAATTCAAAATGTGGTTGTCACTGAATTGGGAGAGAATATTTCTCCCTAGAATTGTCCCACTGAGAAGTGGAAGGAGCTGGTGTAACCCATTAAGAAGCTCTCGTGTCCCAGAGTAAGAAGCCTCTGGGTTCCAGCCCCACTCCAGAGCTTGGCACAGGTGCAGACTAGCCTGTGTGTCTGTGCCAGATAAGTGGGAAAGATGTGCAGGATGGGTGAGGGAAGGTGGATGGGGTGATTGATAAATCATGATTAGCAATGTTCTATCAAACCTCACTAGTTTTATTTGAATGCCATAATATTACCTGATATTCTGCCTCGATTCAATCAATTTTTTATGTGAAAAGGGCAACATACATATCTTTTTTAAATGCTTGAATTTAATAAACAACATATATTCACTACATTGTCTTGTTTATGTTGGAACTGACTGGAATAGAAATTGAACTTGGTCTGTTAGAAGGAACTAGTCAATGTGATAATTATACATCCTTTCGTGTGCTGTGTTATCTTTTACTATCAACTGTTACACGAGTATTATACTGCCCCACATTCTTCAGTGACTACATTAGTAAAATACTATAACTGGTTAACAATATAACAGCAGATAAATAACATACTCGGTGAGATCTTTCCTATGTTTTATATCTATACAATATAATATCCACGTAAATACCAATGTAACCTAATCTGTTTCAGGTTTTAGTTGAAGATGAACCAAAGACTTGGTATAAATCAAGGTTTAAAGATGATTACAATGTACTGAAAGCAGGTAAATGACATTTCATTCTACTGTAGTCCACCTGATTACTATTGCACATGTGGGCATTGACCAAAGATAGAATTACGGTTCAATATCATATCTCCTAAAATTGAATATCCTCATCTTTGAGTTGGAAATTTATTCTCAATATTAATATTGCAGACATACCTTCCATTCTTTCTTTAAATTTTCCTCCCTCCTCTCCCAGCCCCAATCCCCACCCTGTATTTTCTTCTGCTCGGCCATGATATATAGATTGCAGAACACCTTTTGTGCAAATGTCAACCATGGCTGGAATTTGAACTCTGATCTCTTAACAGAGAGGCTCAGTACTCTCTCATTATAGCTACCAAACCAGCTTGTTCCATTCACATTTGATGGGGCATCATTTATCACTGACAATGAAGAACAATCACTTTTATTATGATGGTTATAATAGGTCAGAGGTCTGTTCTTTTTATCATTATAGACTTTATGTAAATAATTTTATAGGGATTTCTATCTGTGGCTACTTTAAATTGATCATTGCTTTGACTGAATGCTAGATAATCATTTGCAAAACATAGTCTTTACTTTGTTGCTGCATAAATAAGGTGTCTGAGTTATCTTCTTTCATCTCAGATGTCTTCTATTACACTTCAAACATAAAAGCATGCATAGCCAAGAACTAGGCATGGCAGAGGGAAACATTTTTACTAAGTTGTTTGCAAGTTGCTATTGCAGTAATTGTCCATTTCAGATGGGAATTATTGGTTCAGCAATAAGAGAATAATTTTCATGCAGTGCCTGTTCAGAAAGATGTCATTGTTTAAAAATGTGAATACCAGGCAGCATTAGAGACACACCAGGGGTTATGCGTCTATTCCTCTCAGCATTTCAGCCTTGGTGTCTAGAACTGATGTTGATTGACAATGTCATAGTCAGAGCCTGCCTGACAAAAGAATGAACTACATCATTTCCCAGTTCACCAACTCTTTTTCTCAGCTTTACCATGTGGTTGGAGGCAAGAAATATTCAATCAAAAACACACATTGTTTACATTAAGCAGAGAACTGCTAACAGTTCCCTGATTTTCATTATTTTCAAAGGAACTTTGGAATTACCTAAAGTATTCTGTTTCACTGCAGCCTAGTCTTGCTTCTGTTTAACTTTTCTTTTGATGAACTTAATGCACAGGGTCTGGCAGATATAAACTGTCAGTATGTAGCATGTTCATATATTGGAGAGATCTAGAGCACATTGTCTGCTTTAAGCAGTGAACTTATGAGCACCACATAGGGTTTATTTCACATTTATGCTACCCACTAATTTACTGTGCGTAGATATATTGGGTGAAATATTCCCATTTTTGGTTATTTTGATGAGAGTTTCATAGTGCCTGGTCTGCAATAGTTTGGAGTGGCTTTCACCACACAATCTTCCACTCTTCACCTTATTAGTTATGCACGCAGGACCTTGGATGTGATTCTCATGCAATCATGCATCCAGAGAGGTGGGAGTGCTTTCCATCAGTATTCAGGCAGACTAGCACCAAATTTAAAGGCCAGCCAAACACCACTTTAGAAGCTACCAGCCAGGAATATCACCTCTTGAATATCCAAGGCATGGCACAAAGGAAAGCTTGTTGCCTGTTTCAGTGACTGTCTGGCAAAACCCTGAGAGGAACCATGGAATATTACACCTGAAAATACCAAGGGAAATTCAAACAGTAACCATTCCTTCAAACAGAGAGATACAATTAAAAACAAAAACAGACTGCAATCTCATGTGGCTACAGAGATAACAAGGGGCTGACCACTCCTCACAGCAGCAAGCCATCTCCTGTGGTTTATGTCCCAAACTGCTGACATGTTTCTGTTTTATGCTTCTAGGAATTTTAAAATAATGAGTTTAACAACCAACTGCAAATCCTGGCTTGTTTTGTTAGTGGTTTGACAAGACAATGAAGTCACCATTGTAAAGGAAACAAGACAAAAGCCCTGCAGCTAAGTTTCAGAGCCAAGAATCATGAAATCAACTGTTTCACTACAATTGTCAGCATTTTCGTGATCATTCAGCTTAACAGCTCAACTTACCTCGATCCACACTTAACAGAACCCAGGGATAGATTAGTATAGAGCAGAGCTGGACTATCTCTGATATAGATTAGTATATCTTCTTTAGCTGTTCTCATTTTACTCAATTCACACTTCTAATCTGTCTGTATGTTTATCTCATTTAGAATCGAATAAGGGCCCTCATCTGGAGACCAGTTGTAAGACTTGGCAAGACAGCCCAGACTGGCTATGGCCCAACCCTGCTGGGGTTGATGTCTCCATAGATACTGATTGATCTATCTGTAATCCACAGACTGAGTACACTTGACCTGCAAGACTGAACATGGCCAATTCCCTGGACTGCAAAGTCATTTAGGCTGGATAGCCCGGGAATTTTTCACTGGAGGGTAGGAAGTTGTGAGGTGACCTCACAGAGGTTATAAAATCATAAGGGGCATAGATAAAGTGAATAGCAAAGGTCTTTTCCCTACAATGGGGGAATTCAAAACTAGGGGCATATTTTTTAGGTGAGAGGAAAAACATTTAAAAAGGACCGGAGGAGCAACGTTTTTACACGTAGATGGTTAGTCTGTGGAATGAACTGCCAGAGAAAGTGATGGATGCAGGTACAGTTACAATGTTTAAAAGACATTTAGATAAGGACATGAATAGGAAAGACTTGGAGGATTATGGACCAAACTCAGACAGGTGGGACTAGTTTAGTTTGGGAACATGGTCGGTGTGGACTAGTTGGACCGAAGGGTCTGTTTCCATGCAGCACGTCTCTGATTCTGTTTCAGAGTCTCCAGTAGGAACAAGTATCTGACTGTCCATTATCAAGCCGCTAGGCTAGAATAAGACAAGCTCCTTGTCAGACTGTGGCAATACCCCACAATTGACTGTATCTTCACTCCACTAAGGTTTGCTCCCCTTTGACTTTCACACAGAGATATTTTTTTGAAGCCCATGCAGCGTGCTTGCCATATAAAATGTTGGCATATGCTGCAGGCGTGGCATTGATGCAGCACAGTATGATACAGCGTTATGTGCACTGACTTGGCTGTTCAGAGCTCCCCACTGTCACAAGCTGCCTGATGTGGAAGTGCTGGATGGCAGAGAAAGTACGCCATATTCTTCATAGCCCTTAACATGTCATCGATGAAAACGAACGTCTCACCAAGGTCATCCCTACACCTCCACTTCAAACTACCTCCAAATCTTAAACAGATCATCGTTCTCAGCAAACTACCAGCCTTCAGGAGAATATCGACCATAACCCCACACAACCCTGCCATGGCAAACTCTGCAAGCCATGTCAGACAGTCGACATGGATATCACATCACACATGGGTACACCACACACAGTACACAGTAGGTACTCATGTGACTTGGCCATCTCATATGCAGCAGGCAAGGATGTCCCGTGGCATGGTATATTGGCGAGACCATGCAGACTGTATAACAACAGATGAATGGACACCGTGCAACAATTGCCAGACAGGGATGTTCCCTCCCAGTGGGGGATCCCTTCAGCGGTCAAGGACATTCAGCCTCTGATCTTTGGGTAAGCGTCCTCCAAGGCAGCCTTTGAGATACACAAAAACACATAACTGCTGAGCAAAGCTGATTGCCAAGGTCCGTACCCATAAAGACAGCCTAAACCGAGATCCTGGGTTCATGTCACACGACATGTAAACCACCATACTAGTTTGTATTTGAAAAATCTTCCTTTCTGTCCTACTTTGACACATTCACCTGGATAACTTGTGTGGTCTCCCTACCTTCATTAGTTTGTACAGTTTTGGATTACTTATCACTTTGGTTAGACAATCAACATGCAACTCTTATATCTATCATGTTACTCAAGCCATTTGGTTTGTCTCCTGCACCATCTTATTTTTGTAATATAATTATCTCTCTGTCACAATTAATCGGAACATAGGTCATGCCTTCACTTGCTATTCAGCTGTTGACATCGGCACCTCCACATCATGGCTACTATCAACACCACAAACTGCTGGTTCAAAGTAGAGAGAGGATCTCCAAAAAGACCGTGCATATCGACACAGACGTCAAGTTTCAATAAAGATGCAAGAAAGCAGAGAAGGTCCCGAAAGTACTACAGATCACTAACCCACTCAAGTCGACCTACAACACAGGCTACAATGAGAGACTCTGCCATCACACCTCTCACACACTCCTCAATCACTTCTTACACCAGCTCTACAGCAGACTCCGCAACCTTGAAATTGAGATAGAGGCCATATTCTTAGCTTGCACTCAGGATACAGTGGACCAACTACAAGACTCTGCCAGGGAGACAAGGCAATGGAACTAGGCCACCTACATGCACACCAAGAACAGGAAACTTGATAAACTCCATATCTCCACCAGCAGTAACTGAGCCTCCTCTAGTACCATAATTGCAACCAGTATTACCACAGGGAAATCCATCGTCAACTTGTCTGACCACACCCTTCAACCAGACGCAATCGAAGTTCTCAGCCGAGGGCTCAATTTCTGTCTCACTACCAAAATGGGCCCCAATAGTCTTGCAGCAGAAACAGAGGAATTCATCAGGTGAATGAGGCTCCGAGAATTCTTTCACAAACCCCAAAACAGCCCAGTGAGCCCAATGAGACAACCAACGAATCAGAACACTCGACGGAGAGATCTGCAATGCAGCAATCAAAGAAGGAAAAATCGAATTGGACCCCTCCAGAAGGCCACTGCCCTAGGTCCAATGTATAATTGATCCCTAATTGTCCTTGAACAGAGTGGCATGCTAGTTAAGGGCAGTTAAGAGTTAACCACATTAGTATGGGTCTAGTGCCACATGTAGAAAAGATTGGGCAAGGATGGTAGATTTCCTTTTCTAAAAAACATTAGTGACCCAGGTGGGCTTTTAGGACAATCAATGATGATCTCATGGTCAGTATTGAAGAGATTAGCTTTCATATCTGGGTTTTATTAATTGAGTTCAAATTCTGTCAGTTGCTATGGTAAGTTATCAACCCATGTCCCCAGAGCACTAGCCTGGGCCTCTGGATTACTAGTCCAGAGATGTTACCACTGTACCACCTTCTCCCGCTTCATGCTGCACAAAGAAAGTAATATTCAAAAAGCTCCCAATTACAGAATAATTATATTCGCTATCATACAGAAGTGAAGTGATCATGTCTGCAGTTTACTTGGAAACATTCAAAAATATAGCAATCCAATGCAGTTCATTTTTAAATTATCAGAGTTCATTTCATCGAAAATTACAGTTTTTATATTCAACATTTTGAGTTGTATGTAGAAGTGTTTGGAGATTTTGCAATTGAATGAAATTATTAATTATGTTTTGCCCCCTTATTGTAGATAAATATGGGGCATCTCCTATTGTTGATGCCAGGAAGAAGATGTGGGAGCCCAATTCAACAAAACAGCCCCCTTCCAGTTCCATCTCAGGCTTTCCATCAAGATCTCAACTAACTGGACCACTGCCCTATAATTCAACAACAAGGAATAACCACACAATTAAACAGACACTTTCGTCAGAACCACTCAACAGTTCTAATGGTGAAAAGCAAAACTGCAACCCTCAGCCACAAGATCTACTTTCCAACAATCCTGACAGTGAAAGTGCTCAAGGTTACTCCATCCCTTTATCAGGCAGCCTTCATGACACCTGGGGCTGGAGTTTGCAAAATTATGCAGCCCCTCCAAGTGACTATCAGCCTACAAAATCTACAGATGCACCCTGCAATCCTTTGCCAACAAAAGAACTTCATTCACTTTGTTCTACTGAGGCTACTGCTGAAGAGTAAGTTATAATACATAGAATAAGATCAGTACAGCACACGAACGGGCCCTTCGGCCCACAATGTTGTGCCGAAGATGACCAAATGAAACCAATCCCTTCTGCCTGCTCTTGGTCCATATCCCTCCATACCATGCATATTCATGTGCTTATCTAAAAGTCCCTTGAACACCCTTATCACGTCAGCCTCCACCACCAGTCTGGCAGTGCAGTCCAGACTCCTACAACTCTCTGTGTAAAAAACCACGTCTCCTTTGAACTTGCTCGCTTTCACCTTAAATGCATGCCCCCCGAGTATCATGACGACTGTTCTCAATAACGAGGCCGCACAAGGTCACCAGGTCACTAATACACACAGATCAGAGTTGAAACTTGCTTTTGGTCCTTCTGCCTGTGAATTCTTAAAAGGGGAAATTGCCAATATATCACTTGCCCAGACTGCTTGTTTTTACCATATTGTTCACAATGTGAAACGCTCATAATGGATTACTGTTCAGTTCGTAGTGTATTTCTCCCTTCAAACCTTCTTTGACACCTGCAGGTGCGATATTCCAGAGTTCGTCTCCAGACTGCCATGAGATGTAGATGCATAGTCAGTTTGGCCATATCAGATCAACTTTAAAAAGACATGTTGGAAATTAAAACCTCGAAATGTCTATAGGAGCTCCTAAATTATGGTTTAGGTCACCAAGCCATTTCATCATAAATTGTTATTGCACTCTTGTGCTTCTGTCCTTTGGCCTATTTACTCCACATGGACACCTCATACCCTTCATCAAAATCAGCTCAATCCATTGTACCTTTTACCTTCTACCTTAATCCTTCCTTTCCAACACTTGCTCCATTTTGTCCTCCTTAACGTAGAAGTTTTTGAAATGTCTCCTTCCATTTTAGTGCTACAACAGCAATCTTAGTTTGTTTTTCTTTGCATCCTCGACACGTTGAAATGTCCCAAGATTCTTAGCAGAAAAAATTATAAAACAAAACATGACACCAAGCCATATATTGGAATAAAAGGTCAGATTATCTGAAGTTTAGGTGAAGAACCAGGCTTTAGAGAATGTCTTAAATTAGGCTATTGAGGAAGCGAGGCGGAGAAGTACAGAGAAGTTCTTCCAGAGCTTGTGGCCTTGTAAATGGGATGGATAAGGCTAGGGAGGAACTTGAAAATGAGGATGGGAGTCAAATTAGGTCAATGTGCACAGGGATAATAGAGGAAAAGGATTTGCTGAGTGTTTACTCACGGTGAGCAAAGTTTTGTATTTCTGCGAGCTTATGGAGATTAGAATAAAGGACACTGGCCAGGGATGCATTGGAATAGTTGGGTCTACAAGTAACAGAAATATGAACGATAATTTCAGCAGAAGATAAGATGAAACAGGGACAAAATCATTTATGCAAGGACTTCAGGACTCTGGAACAATCTTGAGATAATTTAATGGAGCTGGCCATTATTGAGCATAAATAACACTGGCTAGAACACTCTAGAAGATGACTACTACCGTACTAGAGTAGAATGTTAGAGTTTTAAGAGCATGTGGACATAACCATATGAAAAAGTTAAATTAGTAACTAATGTAACTATGAGATTAGAGCCTGTACATGTTTTTAACGAGCAAGTATAATAAATAGTGTTACGTTAAAGTCTAAGCTTAGAAGATTGTTCTTGATTTGCCATTCCATCAAATGTCTGTGTCAAATTTAAACTCATGGGAGACTTCAAACCACATGACTCAAGAAACTCGAGTGATGTTATGGAGGTGGGAGTAGTTGGTCTTAGTGGATGGCATAAATATGAAGTTAGATAGATGCTCATTTCAGGATCAAATGTAACACCAAGGTACAAATCAGGCAAATATCATTTTTATTTGTTCTCAGCAATAGAGGAAGGAATTTGGAGTGGAATATTTCCATTACAATCATATCTGTTAATTTGAGTACTTATGTAGAATGAGCAGCCATGATATATCTTGCAATAATTTGCTATCTATAGCAACCAATGTCCAAATTATTCGTAAGAAAATACTGGGATCAATTTTAATACTTTGCAACTATTATTTATCAATTTATAATTTTGAGATGGCTTTATGACATTTTTTGCTGATAAATTGTATGAGGAGAAACTGTATGAGAACCATTGTTGTCCATCTTATGCAAATAATGTCATCATCAAGAGCCCAAAGGCCAACAAAAGTATTGTGTCAACGTAAAGTTACCAACTTCCTACGTTATCCATGCTTCTGTATTGTCTGATATGGAAGTGCCGCTGCTGGATTGGGATGGACAAGATCAGAAATCAAATGACACCAGGTTATAGTCCAACAGGTTTATTTGAAATCACAAGCTTTTGATCACCTGCAGAGACTTATTACTCAACACTCCACTCACACCATTTGTATGATCTTTTGATCTGTCTGCCCTTGATTTCTCTGCCTATAAATTCTATGTCTGTGTGTTCTTCTCTCACTTCACCTATGAAGGGGCAATGCTCCGAAAGCTTGTGATTTCAAATAAACCTGTTGGACTATAACCTGTCTGATTTCTTACCTTCTGTATTGTCTGAAACACTTTGCCAATTTAACAAAGTGTGAGTACTTTTATACTGAAGAACCGAGCTCACTAGTTGGAGTTTTAGCTGATTTAATTCATTTCATTCAAGCCCTATGCAACCAGAGGTACTTTAATCCACCATGACATATGTCCATGTTCTTACATTTTTAATTGAAAACTTTGACAGTAAGGATAACAAGATACTGGAATCATCCCTAATTGATTCCACATATTGCACCAGAAAACTGTCAGGAAAGCATTCTACAAATTCATCTTCCAAAACATCTTCACCAATTTTATTGGTTCAGTCTTCATGAATATTGAAAGTCAACAAAAGTATTACATGGATTTTATCAGAGGGATAATATCTTAAAACACACCTGCTCTACTAGTTAAAACATTTGAATACTCATCAACTACAGGAGTCTAAAAAGCAGAACCTCCTTCCAATTCCTTCCCTAACTCCCACACACTCAACCATATTGAATTATCTCCTGTTCCAAAGACAACCCTCCTGACATTCCGCTTTTGGGAAAGACCTAGGCTCCATTTAACTTCTCCCTGCTTTTCCCTGTAGTATAACCAAGAATAGCAACTTTGTCAAAGTCACATTATTGATGCAGACTCATAGTTTGTATGACTGCTAAACTGTACACTAACACATATCATTATTGTAGTGTACTGACAATACCAATGCAAAACATGCTTTAAAGCTGAACATGCAATCTTGAAAGTCTGTTGTTAATATTTCTTCTTTTTTCATCAGATGCAAGTGGTTATATCCAAATGGCAAAGTTGATACCTGTGGCTATCAAGTTGAACCTAAAAGTGTATTTTATTATAAGCCTGGAAAGTCATCTGTTTTAGATCATGACCATTCAGTAAGTGCTTGCAGTATAAATGCTTGTCTGTTGGGAAGAAGCAAATCATATGGATAGCATATATACTTGCGAAGAGTTCTGGTAGAGGTTTGGATGGTTAATATTAAAATTAATGGATATCTGGAAACAATTGCAAGGCTGTAATCTAGTCAAAGTATTCAGCTAGCTTGACCAGAGATTTATAGACACCTAGAATGAGTAAGAACTATAAGACAGCAAAATATTTTTGATTGGAAATCCTATTTATTGCCTATATATGTTAATGCATTGAGAATGTTAATCGCGTAATGAGGTTCAGTTTGCACCTGGACTTTTAGTGAAGGAGATAGCACAAATGTTACTATATCCTTGTGAAGAGGAATGAAACTGGTGGAGAGAAAATCAGTGAGAAAAAAAATCAGTGAGAAAAAGCAAAAAACAAACTATCTTCTACTACTATTATTTGATTACCAAAGGAAGACTTAGATTCTTCAGATGTTACAATGGGAGTTCAATGTTACTTCAACAAAATAAATACGTACAGAGAGTAGTGATCTCAAACTGGGATTACCATATCAATATTGTGCTCTACCAGTCACTTTTAAAGGTGCCTACCATTGGGTATCAAAGCAATGTGTGTGTGAAGTAATGCACCACTCTCAAAGATCAAGTAACTTACACCTGTCCAAATTAGTCAGAACACATGCCAAACATACTCTCTCAGAAGTCACATGACACCAGGTTATAATCCGACAGGTTTATCTGAAATCACAAGCTTTTGGAGTGTAGACCCTTTGTCAGCTGAAGTGAGAGAGAAACACATGGAACACAGAATTCATGGGCAGAGAAATCAAGGGCAGAGAGATTAAAAAATCATACAAATGGTGTGAGTGGAGCATTATTTATTACTTTGGTTACACCTTTGCATGCTTGTACCTATCATGTTATTCCAGTCATTTGGTTTGTCTCCAGCACAACCTTATTTTTAATTTTTAGTAATAATCTCTCTGCCTCATGTAATCAGATTATAGGTCATCCCTTCGCATGTTATTCAGTTGTTGACACTTTACTCACACTGTCTAACACTTTGGATCACCTGCAGGGAATTATTATTCGACACTCCACTCACACCATTTGTATGGTCTTTTGATCTCTCTGCCCTTGATCTCTCTGTGTTCTGTGTGCTTCTCTCTCACTTCACCTGATGAAGGGGCTAGGTTTCGAAAGCTTGTGATTTCAAATGAACCTGTTGGACTATAACCTGGTGTTGTATGACTTCTGACTTTGTTGACCCTGGTCCAAGACCAACACGTCCACATCAAACACACTCTGATCAGTCTACTTGATGATTGAGTTGGAGTGTAAGTTTTCATTTATTGTTACGATGGAGAAAAGAGCAGGTATACATTTTTTTGAAACTCACAAAAATAATCTGAGACTATCACAACTGGCTTGAGATCACAGCAATTTTCTATAACGTCTTCTTATCCCTACACTAGCTAGTTGGTGTTGTCTGATTATTCAACCAGTGAGCATTCAATCTAAGCGTGGCATGATCCCTTACCTGCAAATATATCCATGGATACACACAGCCCAAAGATCAGCTGAAATGAGTGACTTTCCACTGAGCGAGAGAAAAACAAAACTGCAGGATGAGGCAAACCCTTTCTTCTTGGAATGACAGGAATCCTGCTCATTAACAGCACTAAATTATGAGTACAAAGTTTTCACACAAGCCTATGCTGGCTCTTTCAGGAATTGAACCTACTCCAAAATCCTCCAACATAATTTTGAGTGTGTTCAAACGTTTTTAGTCTCAGAAAACAAAAATAAGTGCTGTTAAAGTTGCAATCTTAGCATAAAGGATATTTAAAAGCTATGCATTGTGACCCTTTGTCCTTGAACACAGCAGTGTGCTGGTATTGTCTTTAAGCCTGTATTTATTATGATTTCAGAGACCAATACACATCAATGTTTCAGGAGCTGCATTTCTCAGTAAATCTAGGTATGTACTTGCTCATTCATTTATAAACAGGTGACTTAAACATTCAGTTTTGTAGTGCTATACAAATTTGTAGTCAGGGTATGTTTGAGGTGTAATCTTTGGTAATTGTAATCCTGTTGCAAGTTCAGCTTCCGGATAAAGGGTTTGTGATGTTGGTGGGAGTTGAATTCAAAGCCCTACATCTTGAATCACAGGATTGCATAAGGAGGCCATTTGGCCCATTGAGTCTGTACTGGCTCCCTGATCATTTTATCTTATTGCCAGACTCCTGCTTTTTCCCCTGAACCTGCAGTGTTTCTATTTAAATAATCATCTAATGCTCTGTTGAATGCCTCAATTGAACCTGTCTCCACCACACTTCGACACAGCACATTCCAGATCCTACTTGCCGTGTGAGAAAGGTTTTAGCTCCTCGCATCTGATTCTTTCACAGATCATTTTAAAACTGTGATTCTCGGTCTAATGGTGAGGGCAAACAGTTTCTCTCCATCTACTCTGTCCAGAACCTCATGATTTTGTAAACTTATATCAAACTTTTTAATTAAATTGAGGCTTGAACTCTGGGGGAATTTCTGTGCTTGGAGTTGGGGCTGGGGCCTCCATGCTCAGGTGGAGGTACAGGTGCGGAGCTGGGGTCCAGGAACCACAGAGGGGCCTGCTATTTCTGTAATAAAGGTAAAGTACTGCAGATACTGGAAATTTGAAACAAACACAGAGAATGCTGGACAAACACAACAGGTCTGGCAGCATCTTTGAAAAGAGAAACAGAGTTAACATTTTGAGTCCAATGACTTTTCTTCAGAACTGAGTTCGGGGTCACTGGAGAGAAACAGGGTAACATTTCGGGTCCAGTGACCCCGAACTCAGTTCTGAAGAAGAGTCATTGGACTCGAAATGTTACCTCTGTTTCTCTTTCCACAGATGCTGCCAGACCTGCTGATTTTCATAAAAACCAAAAGAACTGCGGATGCTACAAATCAGGAACAAAAACAAAGTTGCTGGAAAAGCTCAGCAGATCTGGCAGCATCTGTGAAGGGAAAAAACAGAGTTAGTGTTTCGGGTCCGGTGACCCTTCCTCAGTTCAGTTCAGTTCTGAGGAAGTGTCACTGGACCCGAAACGTTAACTCTGTTTTTGCTGCTGATTTTCATCATTATTTCTGTAGCTACCCTTGGGTCTGACCAAATCATTTTACAGATTGACCCTGAGTACCTCTAACTCATAATCAACTATTTTGATTGTGCAATTCAGCATTCTCTTCAGTTGTTTTGCTGATAGCTGCATTGCTATTTAACACTGAGTCTATACAGTTTCCTCAGTTTCTTTCCATATAATGTTTAGGTATTCACAATACCATTCACAGAGTATACGTGTTGCTTTTCAAAAGTCAGTTCTTTTTACTTTGCATTCAAGTTAATTCGCTTTCTACCCAAACACTTATTTTGACCAGCTCACACGATATTTCTAAAGGTGGTCCCTCTAACTTAGTTTCCTCTCCCAATTTTGTAAAATCAGAAAACTTTGACATATTTTCATTCTATTTCTGAGCTTAGATCATTGATACTAGGGTACCATACTCAGTAGTTTCTCCTAACCCGCTCCTGAACTACCTCCCATAAATTATTACTTTCCACCTTCTCAACTAGTTCTACATGTTCCTCCATGCTTTTCTTAAATCCTTAGAAGTTTGGAGATTGACAGGTAGACCCCAATATTTTGGCAGAGGCAGGGAACAAACTTGAGATCATCTTGTACATTGAAATTTACTGGGAAGGAAGGTTAGCTTGCTGGCTTTGTATTTGTGCTAAATTACAAGGCAAGACAGAAGTACTATGAATCTAGTAGCTATGGCTGAGGAAGCAAATTGCAAAAAGAAAAGGCAGGACAGCGATGCTGTGAGCATTCAGGTAGGTTCATAGGGAACGAGCACTAAGGGAGCAGCTTAGTCCAATCCATGAACTGGGAGTCGGTCCCTGTCCACAAAGTGTCCTTGCAGCAGCATTGCAATGTTAGTTACTGGTGCATCCTGTGGTGCAGCATGACAATGTAGCAGAGAGATTGAAATTGATTGGAAATGGGCTTCAATGATGCAGGGAGGCTCACAGGGTGCACGCAGCTGCTGCCCATGGAGCATGCTCTTGGATGATGGTACTGGGTGCTCAAGGTGGAGGACTGAAGTTGGAAGCAACGAGTTAGAGTCAACAGGTATCTGCTCAGACGTTCATGCTGAGAATTCTAAGCATCTAGTTTCCTCATGGTGGGCAGAAGGATCAAACATTGCATATCATTGAGGCGTGATCTGCAGTTTGTGAGGCTGACAACAAGCAATAATCCTCTCTAATCGGCATTTTGTCACGCTATATTGAGAACCTAGTCTTACATCAATATGTCTAGAAAATGCAACTAGGTTTTCTTGACATTAAGAAAAGCCTCGGTGGATTTCTTGCCAAGGCACATGCCGTTCAGAACCTCATAAAATTCCATCCTGAGTCTAATTTAGAACTTGTGATTAAATACTTGGATGTGCTTTGTTTGTGCCCTGGATTTCAATGTGGTTGATATCAAAGTCCTTAATATTTATCATGTTTAACTTGGTTTGATGCAGAAATTTTGCCTGCACGTGGAAAGAAGTAATTATTTAGAATATTGATTAACACATGTACATCTTAGTTGTGTTTCAGTTTGTATTTATTATGGTTCTCACCTCTTCTTCATTGCCATTTTAGTCTCCATTATTACGCTTTCAACCTGAAAATTTTAAGAGTTCAATTAGAAATCAAAAGCTGGGGCCTAGAGATATAAATGTCAATTGAGCTATACTCCAGCCAGCCTCCAACCTTCTTTAATAGGCAACTGTTCAGTGCTGAGACTGAACTGTTCACTGGCACGGCCTCATTTTACACCTGTGCTGCTCCTTGAGCTTTTTGGGTTGGAAACAAAAATATTGCTTATTCCTAGCTGTTGTACAAACAGTAAATGATGGCTTATAACTTCTGAACTGGGATTAAAATTATTTTATTATCCATAGGTCATAGACCAAATATTTAGTTTTCAATACTGACAGTTTACATTTGAAAACATATTTGCTTATTTTGCTAAAATGGAATGATACTTTTGTGTTAATGTCACTAGATCACTCCCAATGTTGGCAGAATCAGCTGGTCAGCTGACCTTCAATGAATCCAGGCAATGCAATGGTTCAGACATAGATCTACCTCAACTGAAGTCCATGGAAATCCAATGTTATTCATCTGCTGATCAAATCTCCATAGACAATGAAAATGGTAAAACAACATTATTCCAATATGAAGGATAAAGTAAGGATAAAAGCAAATAGCCAGATTCATGCTCAGTCAAAGTGATAGTGTGTTTCAGTTTGTGCGGGTGGTTACACATGTGTTTGTGTCTGAAGTTACAGATTGATGTGTCTGTTGCTGTCAGAGATTGTATTAATATTAACTTTCCAAAACTTTGTTTTCCAATAGTACTACAGCCTTTGCACTCTGCCGCCAACTCAAAAAGCACTTATAAGTACATAGTAACCTAAGATATTAGGGCAAGTGTAGACTTACAGTCCTTGAAGCCTGTCCTTACACTATATCATCCATCCTGGTGGTAGCCATTAACCAAAACCATAACTGGGTCAACCATGTAACTGTTGAGGTTACAGGAGTGGGGAAGACTGGGAGCTGTGTTGAGAAACTCAACTCCAGACTCCCCAAAGACTGGCCATCATCTACAAAAGAGTGTGTTGCAATACTGAATGAGTTTGTCTCCAACAATATTCAAAAGAGTTTGATAAAATGTGGGTTATAGCGCCCACTTGATTGACACTGTATCCATCACCTTAATCATTCACTCTTCCACAACTGACACACAGTGGCAGTAGTGTGTATCGTGTACAAGATGCAATGCAACAACTCTTCAATGCATTTTCAACAACAAATTCCAAACTTACAAATTCTACCACTTAGAAACGTGCATGGGAACACCACCAACTGCAAGTTCCCCTAAATGGCACACACCATTATGATTTTATTGTTTTTATTCATTAACAAGATGTGGGAGCGTCTGGCTGGGCCAGCATTCTTTTTACCCATTCCTAGTTGCCCCTGAGAAGGTGGTGGTGAGCTGCCTCTTGAACAGCTGCAGTCCATCTGTTGCAGGTAGACCCACATTGTATTTAGGGAGGGAGTTCCAGGATTGTGGCCGAGACACAACAGAGGAATGGTGATATGTTTCCACCTCAGGATGGTGATTCACTTGAAGGCAAACTTGCAGGTACCCTTGTCCTTCAAAATGGAAGTGGTTGTGGGTTTGGAAGGTGCTATCTAAGGACACTTATTGAATTTCAGCAGTGCAGTTTATAGATGGTACGCACTGCTCCTACTGGCATCGGTGGTCAAGGATTTGTGGATGTGTGCCAATGAACTGCATTGCTTTCTCCTGAATGGTGTCGAGCATCTTAACCGCAGATGGAGTTGCACTCATCCAGGGAGGTGGAAAATATTTTTATCACACTCCTGATTGTGCTTTTTTAATGGGGGACTTGTTTTGGGGAGTCGGGGTGAGTCACTTGTTGTAGGATTCCCAGCTTCTGACCTGCCCTTGAAGTCATTGCATTTACATAGCAATCCAGTTTTGTTTCTGGTCAATGATAATATCTAGGAATGTTGACAGCAGGGGATACAATGATGATTTTGTTATTGAACGTCAAGGGATGATGATTAGATTCTCCCTTGATGGATATGGTCATTGCCGGATGTTTGTGTGGTGTGCATATTTGTTGCCAGTTTTCAGCCCAAGCCTGGATATTGACCAGATTTTTCTGCATTTGGATATGAACTGCTTCAGTATCTGAGGGGTTGTGAATGGTGCTGAACATTATGTAATCATCAGTGAATATTCCACTTCTGACCTTATGATGGAGGGAAGGTCATTGATGAAACAGCTGAAGATGATTGGGCCAATGTTACTAACCTGAGAAACGCCTGTAGGGATGTTCTAGAATTGAAGTGGCTGATCCCCAAAAACCACAACCATTTTCTTTGTGCCAGGTATGACTCCAATCAGCAGAGAGTTTATTCCCTGATTCTCATTGACTCCAGTTTTGTTCTGGTTCTTTGGTGCCATACTCAGTCAAATTCAACTTTGAGGTAAAGGGCTGTCACTCTCACCTCACCTTTGCAATTCATTGCTTTTCTCCCTGTTTGAGCCAAGGCTGAAATGCGTTCAGGTGCTGAATGGCCCTGGCAGAACCCAAACTGAGCATCAGTGTGCAGTTTAATGTTAATTAAGTGCTACTTGACAGGACTGTTGATGACAGGTTCCATCACTTTACTAATAATTCAGACCAGGCTGATTGTACAGTAATTGACTTGGTTAGATTTGTCCTGCTTTTCATGTATGGAACATACCTGGGAAATTTTCCACATTGTCAGGTAGATTGTTGTGTTAGCACTGAACTGGAACAGCTTGGCTGGGGACTGGTAAGTACCGGAACACAGTCTTCAGTATTATTGCCAGAATGTTGTCAGGGCCCATGGCTTTTGTTGTTTCCAGTGTCTCCAATTGTTTCTTGATATCATGTCAGGTGAATTGAATTGGTTGAAGACTGGCACCTGTGATGCTGGGGATCACTGGAGGAGGCCGAGATGGATCATCTTCTCAGAATCTCTGACTGAAGAGGTTTGTCAATCTGATGTGCTGGGTGGCCCCACAGTTGAGGATGGATACATTTTTGGAGCCTCCTCATTGAGTGGGGTGTCCACCATCATTCATGACTGGACATGGCAGGACTGCAGAGCTTAAATCTGATCCGTTGGTTGTGGGATCACTGAGTATTTCACAAAGCATAAATTTACAACTTGCTACTTATACTGGACATGCTGTGACATCTTCAGGGCAGGCGGGATTTGAACCCAGATCTGCTGACTCAGTTGCAGTGACACTAACTTTATTACACAAGAACCCCTAGTCCCTTTCTCTAGGTATACTTTTAATCAGCCTGTTGAATCATTTCAAGGCCTATACTTGGGACAGGTAGGACATTCAGCCCAGAGCTATGGATGTTACACGGTGCCACATTACACTCATAGATATTTTCTAATCAATATGTTTAGAAATGTTATTTTGCACCTCTGGTTATGGATAGGACTTGAACCCAGGCCTCCTGGCTCAGAGGTAGGCACATTCCCACTGCACAACAAGGACTCTTTCCAGGTACTTCCTCTAAATCAAAACCACAGATTACAAATAGCTGAGGCTTCTGCACTGATCCTTGCAGCAACCCATACAGCATAGCTCATAGAGACAAGCCTTGCCAACCCAGAAACTGCCCTGTTTGTCCTTACACCTTTCAGTCCATTAACCAACTCTTTCCATATGCTGACATATTGCTCCCAAGCCCCATGAACCCTCACCTTCTGTAATAAACTTTTAGCTCACACCTAAAATGTTGAATGCTTTTGGAAGTCCAAACATCCTGAATCCACTGTTTTCTCTTTAACTACAAGTTACACCTTCAAAAAAAGCAATAAATTTGTCAAGCACAGTTTCTCCCTTTCCTAAAATCACAATAGCTGTGCATAATCATGTTAAGATTTTCTAATTGCCCTGATGCCATTTCTTTGATAATGGGTCCTGCATTTTTCTGAAGACTGAAATTGGGCTGTGGGGTTTAAAGATCCCCATTTTCTCTATCCATCATTTTGTGAACGTGAGTATAAAATTTGCTGCGTTTTACTCCTTGGGGTCAATCAATAATCTAAAGCATTTTGGAGGATGTCACAACCAAGTGCCATTCTTTCTGCAGTCAGCTTTTTTAAAACCCGAGAATGTAGCTCTCAAGGATCTCTTGGCTTTTACTGCCATTAATCTTTCCAATACTTTTCTTTTTACTGATTTTAATTGCATTAAATTCCTCACTCTTTCAACCTCATTATCTCTGGTTTGTTTCCTGTGTGAGAAGAGACAGAAAGTATTTGTTTTAACATCTCTTTTCATACCCCGTTATCATCTTATATCACCTTTAATCTCTTTGCTTAGCCATAAATGGATCACTATTCTGCTGGAATTTTTATTTCTCAATGTTTGAGATAATAAATTTCCAGAAAATCTAACCAATGTTTGATACTTATTAACTGCTTGAAGTCAAAATAATACAGAACCAAGGCTGTTAGCTAATTATAGAATGAATATTGAGTAAATCCTAGCACTGTAAAATCAAAGATTCAGGAACCTGGACAGATCTAGGGCCTCCTTGTAAAATCCCCCACGTGATTCACTCTATCTTTCACAAAATTGAGATACTGTATGGCTTACAGAGACAGAACAAGAAGACAAGTGTTGATCAGATGAGGAAGAAACCAGAGAAGACATGAAAGTGTGGAAGAAGGAAAATTGCCTTTACCTCTTTATTCACCTGCTGTTCATTGCATCTTTTCATCTTCAAGCCCATTAGCGGTTGATCTAGAAAGTGGGAACTCATTCTTTATGCATGTTCAGTAACCGGGAAGCTACTTTTAGATAGGTTATTTCCAGAAAAGCAATGACACTTACAGTATATGTCCCTCTAATATATTTAAAAGATGTTCTATTACGAAAAAAATGCAGTCTGGCAACCTACCCTGATTTGAATCTCTATTTTATCCTTTAGCAAGTCAAACTAGTTCAATTAGTTTGCAAGATGACTTTTAAAGCCAATAACAGATTTCTCATTGGTGTCACGCACACTCACTCTCTTATTTTCTTCAATAAATATCATGAGGACAATATGATGGTGTACACAGAGGGTATTCTTTGAATTATTCAGTTAGTGTAGATCTTTGAAGGTGGCAGATCATATTGAGAGGGCATTTAGCAAAGCATATCCTGAGATCTTGGGCTTTATAAATAGAAATATTGACCTAGATTTTGTCAGGGAGACAGCCTCTCCTTTGTGGTGAAGATAGCAGAAGTTGCTGAAAAGTGTAAGTTGCCCCGCCAACCATGGCTCTTCCCATTTTTTGCCGAGCCAAGAATGGTACTGGGTCAGGATTAATGTATGTACGGTTCACAAAGGCAGCTGGCATTAAAACAATCAGCTGAATTCACTGAAGTGGAATTCTGATAACCTTAGACTGTGAACCTGAAGTTAAGAGATTAGAAACAAAAACAGAAATTGCTGGAGAAACTCAGCAGATCTGGTAGCACCTGTGGAGAGAAAGCACAGTCAATGTTTCAAGACCATTTACTCATCTTCAGAACTGATAGTAGCTAGGAAAAGGTGGTATTTCTGCTGAAGACAGGTGTTTGGAGAGAAGGAAAGGAGTAAACAATTGGTTAGAGTTGAAGGCCAGAGGGAACAGCAGTTGGGCAGACAAAGGATAATGGTGAGCCAGGTAGAAAGAAAGCTGCTGCTGGGGAACATTTGGCTGGCAAGGGAGGGGAGGTGAATTAATGTCTGATGGTGGCATCCTGCTGGAGGTGGCACAAGTAATGGCTATGATCCTTTCAGATTTACCCGCACTTCACTCAATCTAGTTTCTGCTATGTAATTGGGAACTGAAACAGATGTAATTCTCACTAACAGTGAACGTAATTCAGAAAGGTAACTTAATCTTAGCAAGGTAGACTTTTAATAATCAAGTATTATATGCAAAAGTGTTGACATCAGTTAGCATGGTGTACCTTTAAAATTCTGAGAACTCAATTACAAGCTTTCATCGTGTAGTCAGGGAACCTGATCCTTGGTCTTTTGTGCAAATGATTCTCCCACAGCTTTTGTTGCTGGGAACAGGTCAAGATTCTGCACGGGAGGTGCGTGTCTGATCTTTGTGAATTGTTTAGGTAGTAATAATGTATGGTGTGATTCTGCCTCCAGAAGGATATTTTACCTGACATTATAATGCTTATATTAACACTCATAACACAAGAAATAAAACAATGTTGGGTATTGAAATATCCATCAGATATTTATTGCTGCTACTGTTATATACAAATATTATTTTCACCTACACATAAATTTCTGGACTAGTACTAAGCTGGTAAGTTGGACATAACAACACAGAACCGTGTGCTTCCGATCACACATCATGCTTTGAATGATTCCTGGGGTAAGGTGGTATGTTAGATCTTTTTACCCTCAAGTCACGTACTATGATATAGTGATGATGTGAGTACTTCTCTCAAAGGTATACTGACATATTGATCATGAGACATAACACAACAGTTTGTGTAACCCAATGGAAGAATTTAATTAAATATTCTCTAGTTACGGCGCATCACTAAAATGGAAATAACTTATATAAATTTTCAGAACTTACCCTACGGCTTGAGCCAACATTTTTTTAAAATTTTGAATTATTTGTTTCTTTTGCTAATTGTCTCCCAAATGCATTGATACTTGCTGAGGTAACCACAGAGCATCCAGTACTTTACTCTTGGAGGCCATTTTTCATCTATAAATGTTTGTTGACAACAGTAAAGTGGTGTTTGGCTTTTACTCGTTAAATTAGTGGTTAATTTTAAATTGGTTCTCGTCTGTTGTTTCCAACATCCAGCAAAGGTTACTGAACTGAAACCAGAACTATGGTGCTTGCTATATTTTTACTTACTTGTTTTCAACCCAAGGTACCTCAACCAATTTAATGTTTCAACAGAACTGAAATCATCTCACTACAGATGAAGGATTTTTTATTTTAATTTAATACCAAGTTGAAATTTAGAAGTGTTACTATAACTCAAAAGGATTCAATTCAGGTTTCCATGTTTTCTATTTATTTGGAGCATGTCCCCATGATGCCCAGTCCATTTTCAGGGCCAAGCCTTGTTACCATTTCCTAATTTTGTATCATCCACAAATTTCGGCAGCATCTTTGAATCATTGTGTATATCGTGAACTGAGTTTCTAGCATGGCTCACTTTCTGACTGACTCATGCAGAAACTTCCCTCAATGTCAACCTCTTGATTCTGTTTTGTAAACATCTTTCAATGCAAACTGGCAGCTGAATCCACACAACCTGCCTATTATCTTTTACTGTCTTATGTGACATCTTACCAAAGACTTTCTGAAGGTCAACATATAGTACATCCATTTTCTTCAAAGAATTCAGTAAGTTCAATTCACTATGAAATTTCTTTTGAAAATCTGTGCTGGCTATGTTTAATTCTATTCTCTGGCTCTATACTTTTGTTATCTTTTCATTTGAATTCAATTATCTTCCCTCGCACTAATGTTAGTTAATCCAACTGTTTCATCATGAATTACATGTATGTCTCTTTTTGAAATCAAAAAATATATTTACAGTTTGCAGACCTTTGATAATAGTTCTTTTTCTTGTCAATACCATATGCCAGATAATATTTCAGAAAGAGCTACAGTCTTTGAGAGAGAGTTTTAATGTGATTTAAAATGCATAATTGTATTCAGTAGGAACACAATAATTAAAGAATTCCTTTTGTAACTGAATTTTTAAAAATAGATTGTTTAAGCCTCAACTTTCCACAGACTTGTTTTAAGTTTGATTTTAATAAACATATGGCTCTTCTATCGCACAAATATGATTCTTGAAATGTTTCATATAATAACAGTTCAACCACCCACACTCAGAATGTGGGAAGTACTATTTCCTGTGGGAGCAGGGTTTTCAGTGGAGCAGAACCAGTGCTGAGAGTGACGTAAAACTAACATTTAGCAAAAGCTGGGGCATAGCAGGGAGTAGTTTTACCAAACAGGATCTGAGTAAGATTTTACTTGCAGAGTGTGGAACAACAGGTAACAAGGGGATTTTGCTCAAGACAGAAGTGGTTTTGAGCAAGTTGCAGCAAGCTAAGTGATATGGGAAAAGTCCTGGCGAAATCAAGATGTTATATTCAGAACTGGGATTTCTTACTGATAATGGCCTGTCAGATGTTAGCCTAAACTGTGAACATGCTAGCGTTTTGAGATTTCAGTGCTTTTAAATTAGCTCTTTGGGGAAATAACGAGGGGAAGAAAACAGAACAGCCATAAACATGTTGGGCGGAATGCTCTATTTCCAAACTGTAACAGACTATGACTTGAATCCAAAGTGAAAATAATAATTAAAATTTTCAGCTGCCTTCCTATTTTCCTATTATTATGTCTAAATTCCAGTTATAATAAAGTTGGGGGAATTACGTGAAACTGAAATCAAGCCAACTTTGCCACAGTAATATTTTAATTGTTTGTTGTGATCTGACATTTTGTATTTATGCAGTCTGAGCGGAGGAGTGTTCCACAAGCAGCCCATACAAGCCACTGGGTTCTGAGGGCCACCATTCATCATGTGAATTTACACAGGACCCACCTCAAATTGGTTCCTCTTCCCTGACCCAGCTGGCCCTATATGAGCAGTCCCCTCCCATTCTTGATCGAACTTCACTTTTGGCCCTCCTGATTACCTTCCCCTTTAAAAACTTACCTTGAACCCAGCAGCTCTTTGCAGTTGCCTGAGCATGTGTGGTAGTGTCCAGATCTCACCAAAATCATTGACATTATGCATAAAGTACAATATCGAGGGCATTTTGTGCCTATGTGCTGAGCTGCAGGGATTGATCCCTGCCTTTAGGCTGCTGTCAATGTACAAGACAGCAGAACCCTTTAATTCTTTCATAGGATTTGTGCATTGTTGGGTAGTTTAGCATTTGTTGTTCATTCTTAGATGCCCTGAAGAAGTTGGTGTAAGGGCTATATTTTTGAACCATGGTCCTTGTGGTGTAGGTACATCCAAGAGTTAATAGAGTTAGTGTTCCCAAGATTTGACCCAGTGACACTGCAGGATCTGTGATCTGTCCAATTCCTATCCGCCTGCTGGTAAAATTCCCCAGTGGAGGAAGGTGGTGGAAGAAACCATCTGACTGGGCCCAGAGATATGGAGAGGGAGGCAGAGATTCAGTATGATCATGAGAAGATTACTCCCTGACTACAACCAAGACCTCCCTCCTGGGCTTGTGAAATTTAACTAATTGTGGGATCAGAACTGGACAGCCAAAGAAGATGGAAAGCCACTGATGAATGGAAACACCCTAATAAGGGCCATTTAAGCAGACATTTTGCCAAGACTGGATATAGTTTCACATTGATTGAGGAAGGTGTCAGCTACAAGGAAGCAACCATTGAGCCGCAGAATGGGGGAGTGTAAATGTTTGATGAGGGGTGTGCAGATATTATGAAGGTAAGAGAGAAGGGTCTAGCAGGGATTGGCAGCCCCTCAGATGCAGTGATTTCCACAAAAGGCTGTTCCATCCAGCGTATTGTTCAGTATTTTTTTTAAAAAAAGGGTTTTGTTTCCCTACCTGCAGAAGACAGCAGGATTCCAGCCTTCCTCTGGAATGGCTACTATTGCTTGTGAGGTGCCAGCCCGCTGATTGACCTTGGAGGCAGGAGGACATTGTAAGTAGGATGGCATCCACCATTAAAACTCAGTGGGTCACAGTTCATTCATGCTGACAACATGCATTTCTTCCTGAAGTTGTGTTATCCACCCAATCAGAGGAACTGTGCTCATAGTTTCAAGTCAGGACGGTGTGTGATTTAGAGGGTCACTTGTTGTTGGTGCTGCTCCAATGCATCTGCTAGCCTTGTCCTTTCAGCTGTTAAATCACAGCTTTGGAAGGTGCTGTCAAAGGAGACTTGGTGTGTTGCTGCAGTGCATCTTGTAGGTGGTACATTCTGCCACTGTGTGTGAACAGTGCAGGGAGTGAAAATTTAAGATGGTTTTTTGGGGAAGCGAATCACATGGGCTGCTTTATCTGGGGTGCTGCCAAGTGTTAGTCTTGGAATAAATCATGGCTAGTGCTGCAAGATGAGAGATATTATTTTGTATTTCCTTGAGTGGATAATTTAAAACTGTCCATAACTCAGATTTATACTAAACAAACCTACAAATGTAGTAAAGATCTGTTGTTTCTCCCGTTAATATTCTGCTTAATCCTGACACTTCAGCCTGCACTGCACTGTTGCTGACGCTGAGGGATCTGGAGATAGAGCCCTCACAAGCATCTATCTACAGTGAGGAGAGACATGTGGTTGCTGTAGTATTTGCTACTAATAACCAATTTCAGTGCTTTTTCAGAGAAAGAAACATAGAAAATAGGAACAGGGCCCTTCAAGTCTGCTTCACCATGGCTGTTTATCCAACTCAGTACCCTCTTCCTACTTTCTCCCCATACCCTTTGATCCTTTAGTCCTAAGTATTTCCCTCCCTCCTTCTTGCAAACATTCAAACTTGTGGCCTCAACTGCTTTCAGTGGCAGTAAATTCCACAGGTTCACCATTCTGTAGATAAAGACATTTCTTCTCATCTCAGTCCTAAATGGCCCACCCCATACCCTTAGACTGTCACCTCTTGTTCTGAACTCCCCAGTCATCAGAAACATCCTTCCCGTGTTTACCCTGTTTAGTTCTGTTGGAATTTTATTTTCTAATCTCCAGTGAATGTAGTTCTAACCAATCCAGTCTCTCTTCATACGTCAGTACTACTCATCCAGGAATTAGTGTCTTCATTCATTAGATGCTGAAAGCAATCCATGTCATGACAGGACTAGCCAATCAATTTTCACTCACTCATACTCTCCGTCATCACCTATCTAGCTTCCCCTTTTCCCTGGCTTACTATCAACAATCCTGTTGTCTGCCTAATCTTCTTTTTCTCTCTCTCTCTGGTCTCCCTCTCCAACCATCCGCTCACTCCTTCCACTCCAGTTCCTCCAGCACCCCTCATCAGCATAAATACCATCTTTTCCAAGCTGCTACCAGTTCTGAAGAAAGGTCACTGGACCCGAAACGTTAACTCTGCATTCTCTCCACAGATGCTGTCAGACCTGCTGACTGTCTCCAGCAATTTCTGTTTTTGTTTGTATCATAGGATAACTGGTGGCTGAGAATACATAGCCTGCCAGTGAATTGGCACCTTAGGGGTGGGAGGAGAAAAGAGGCATTTGCCAAGTAAAGTTGGCAACAATGTAATATCATTAGGAACCAAGGCCTCGAGTCACAAAGAGATATATTTTCCTCCAGCTGCTGATGTGACTATAAAGTTGGTGGCAGTGGGAAGGGTAGAAACTGGACTTGTAATTACTTGGAGCTTTTCAGTAACGTTAGTGACCAGAAATCCTGAAAGCACGAGGGCTAAGAAATTAACTTTGCATTGGACACTGGTGCAAATGCACAGCATGGTCTAAAGTGGGCCGTCAAAAGTGTGAGACAGCAAGGTGCAGGGCTGGATGAACACAGCAGGCCAAGCAGCATCATAGGAGCAGAAAGGCTGACGTTTCGGGCCTAGATTGCGTCAAAAGTGTGATTTCAGTTGTGTCTGTGCTGACCTTCAGGGACTAGCTGTGACGCTAGTCAGCCAAACCTGACATAACTGGTCAGTCAGATTCCTGGAAAATCCTGTCAGCTTCTGTGCAAGGCTACCCATCTCCAGGTGGGATGGAAGATGAAGAGGAAAAGACTAAGTACAGGCTGGCAGCAGCCCATAGGGCTCCTGTTTCTCCTGCCTCTATATTGAATCCAGCAGTTCATCTTAAACATCAGGAATAAAAAGTGCAGAATGCATTTGGCAGCTGGCCCATTTGATGAAGAGAGATTTCATCCAGAAATTACTTCTGTCTCTCTTATTTTTTCTGCCCCCTGAAAATAGTGCAAATGGAACCAGATGCTCAGTGTTCTTTTTTCTGAAATGCATATAACCCAAAATCTTGCGACTGCAAAATCCTAGATTTAAAATGCCTAAAATTTAGCGAATATTACAGCAAAATCATTGCTGCTGATTGAACTTGAACTTGATACTTTCAGCGTTTCATCACACTGTTAGCTGTTAACATTCAATCAGCTACCTCTCCACAGAATGAAATTCCCAGCAGAGAGAGGGAACTGAGATCATGACAAAGTGAACTTTCTCAGAGAATTTTCCTAATTAATAACATTTCAAATCACCCAAGTGGATTTTCATCCGCGGTACTGTAATTAAAGTACAATTGACTTCATATGTTTGTTTCCTTATCCAGCAGAACCGTCCCTGGCTGATGCACCCAAACCTACAGATCAGCATTTTCAGTCCCAAAAGCCAAAGCCGCCAGAGGAGACACATGATCGAAGACAGCAACTAAATATGGTAATAGGATGATTAGTCTAAACCTTTTTAGGTTGAATATCTTTAGCTGCTTTTGCGTTTTGTACCAGTAGCTGTTGTCATTACTGCTGCAAAAGGCATTTTGTGTAAACGACTTATTCTGTGCTATCTCAGTGTTGAAGAATGAACAGATTGCACAGTATTCCTTGAACTACATTATTCAGGATAAATGAAAATTCATGGAATATGGTGACTTCTTTGTAATTCTCCATCTCAAACAACCCAATATTTTGTGAGGTTCTCTGCTGCTATGCATCATATTTTTAATATTCTATTGATTTATCAGGTGACATGGGAAATGTGTGGCAGCAATACAAAAGTGCTTTTTTTAAAAAAATCACATCCTGCAAGGTAAAAGATATTAGCTATATTGCCAATGATTACAGGCAGTGATCCCAACTTTAAAGTTTCAATGACCCTCCTTGGTTTCCAACAATTTAAATGAGACCAGATGCTCAGTACCTTTGATGCTGCTACTTTGAACAGCCAGCTAGACAACAACAAGAAAACAATGGGATCTTTCCTTCGATATTCAAATCAGACCAAATTCAGTCAGTCATATCTGCTAGGAGCCAAATCAAAGGCCAAAAGTTTTAAATAATTTAGAGTTTTAAAACTTCCACTTTAAATTTCACGAGTGCCATGTCTTACTCCCAACCTGAACTTATACCCAACAAATCACCAACTACGCAACTTTCCTTATTAAGGCAAAAAGTAAGAGACATTTGCAATGATTAATTTTGGAAATGAGCACATTGGACAAATGCATTAAAACATTGGAATCAATTCTCAGAGGAGAATCCTTGCACATTTGGATGTGTGTCACTAGATACTGATGGTTTTTACTAGACAGATATGGTTGTCACTGGGATCTTTTCGGATACAATGTATTCAGCCAACAAAGAGAGGCAATCTTTCAGAAACCTTTTAGGCAGTATAGCTGCTTTGACTTTTCAGCTTTCACAAAAGGAATCCACAAGAGGATTTCTATGGTAGATGACAAAGTTGGCAGGTTGAGTTGGCAGTGTTATCACTTCATAGGTTACATCCCAACTGAACTGCAAAATCGTACCAAATAGCCACACACCTAACAGCCATAAAGTCAGTCATGTGACTTCCAGTAAGTCCCTGCAGTTAACTGAAGCCACGTAGCTTCCAGTAGCAATCAGGTTGTCATGTGACTTTCAGAAATAGTCTTTAAACAAAGTGTCCCAAAGTGTCCTTTCAGTAACTGTTTTTTTAGAAAAGTCACTGGAAGGACACTTTGGGTCACTTTGTCAAGGAATATCCTCAAATTTCAAATGAATCAAGATTTACAATCTTCTAGTTTTAAGTCTTCAAAAACTTTCATAACGCAAATACCATCATAACAACATAAAATACAATTTGTTGATGTTGAAGCCCAATCTTCCTGAGATTGGACTTTGGTGAGTTGCAGCCAGGAATAATTCCATCAGGTCCCGCGTTTTGGTCTTTTGTTATCAAATTCCTATTTCCACCCATTGACCATGTAGTGAAATTAACCAGATACAAGCAGGAGTCTGGTGAAATCTTCTTAAGTGAGATCACAACACTAAGATTTGACAAATTGGTACAACACTCTGAGGGCACTGCACTCAGGTCTCAAAGATACTTCTCGAAAATCTGGGAGTTTGAGATTCCAGTGAAGTTCATATTGCCATAGGAATTCCAAGCTTGGAATCCTGTTTTACAATACAGTCCCAAACACCAGAGAATTCCATATAGTCCTGTTTTCACTTAAGCTTGATAATTTTCTGTACTGTGCAATGAGGAAACAATTAAATGAATGCAATTGTGGCAACTTTTTTGGCTTTTGCTTCCCTCCTGTGAGCAATCCAGCTTCACAACCTATAAACATACCACTCGATGATGTAATCTGTTAATCCAAAGACACACTGATTCATTTATGGCAGAAGTGTCCAAGAATGTTCTATGTACAGCACATAGACATACACCAATGGAGATTCAATGGAGCCACAGTTTATTTCTTATATGAATATATTTCAAGTTGCTAATGCCGTTAGATCTTACTGTTCCAATGGAAGATATATCTACCAAAATCAGCATCCCTAAAAACAGATATTTCAAGCTTCCAGTCAATGGAATAAGAAACATAAGTTCAGATATGATTCAATTATCCATGACTAATAAGCTGCATTGTTAGTTTAGAAGCTGTCAGTCACACATCGGATAAAGGAGTTATTACACTTGGATTCTCAATCAAATAATTCAAGGATTCATTCTCAATAATTATTCAAGGTGTCAACTAGGAAGACTATTGCAGCTTTTTCAGTTGAAGGTCAATTTAAAGTGGAGGTATGGGAGAACCATTAAAGCGGTAACTTGAAAATTAACAAATCAAACATGATTTACTGTAAGTGGTGTCCATAACTATTATAGTATAATATAAAGCAGGTTTTAATTATTATGCACTTCTTTGATATTCAAGAAAAAAAAGTGACAATACAGAAGACTAAGTAATGCACAGCATTATAATTACCCAGAGTACTGTGATTCCTCCAGTTCTGAATGACCACAAACAAAAATAAGAAGGATAAAAAGTGATAGGTTGTTGTACCTAATTTGTCAGGGGTAAAAAGAGGGGCAAATCACACTAATTTAGCACTGCACTGTCTTCATTAAATCTACTGCCATTTTTCTCAGTTGTAGACCTTCACTCAGATTTCCCAGGTCAATTTTATTCTTCCTAAATATTTATAAATCTATTGCATGACAAAGGGGCCCTTGAAGCAAATAGCTGAAAATAAGTGCGGCAGGTGCCAGGCCAGTTCAGCTGAGGATTCTCCAGCAATATTGCCCTACTCCCACAACTGCCAATGCCGCATAAGTACAATACCAGCCTATTGAGTAAGAGGGGACAGCTCCTTGTCTTCTTGGCCATTCCAGTCCCCCATCTCATGAATTGCCCAAGATTCTCTGCCAGTGGGGCTGGATGCCCAGCATCGATGTCTTTGCTCAGAAGGTTTATCATAATGACTGGCCATTATTGCTTCACTTGGTTCAGACAAGTTTTGATGATGTATCACCAATCCAGATTAATTTCTAGACCAAGATCATCAGACATTTTCTATATTAAAGAGGTTATCTTTTGTCTTTGAATTTTATTCTTCCAGGAACTGACTGTAAGAGCGAAGTATGACTTCCATGGCCACACGTCAAAGTGAGTTTCAATAATCTTTTATTAATTAAAGAATTTCAGACATACTGTTTACATGTATTAATGTGTATGTGTGCCTGTAGAGAATGAAACAAACTTCTCTTCCAGTAAATATTCAACAAGGTTTTTGTACAAGTAGCTGACATTGTGTCAAAAATTACTTTAAGGTTTCTTTCTTTACTATTTCCTTCTTCAGCTTTTCACCTACAGGTATTCAAATCAATACAATTATATGATCATTGTTATTGGCATTGGAATCTGCACTTGGAAGGGTCTATAAAGCAGTGGGATTGGATTGGGATGAAGGTGAGCAGGGGCACTTTTCAACAGAGCCCCGCTTCTCAATATTAGGTCCCTTGATCAGGAAGTTAGAGCCTTTGAACTTGGATGATTGGGACAAATTAAGTGAATGGGCACATGCACGGCAGATGAAGTATAATGTGGATAAATGGGAGCTTACCTACTTCGTTAGCAAAAGGAAAGGCAAATTATTACCTGATGACAATACATTGGGGCAGGGGGAGGTGCAATGAGGCCTGGGTGTCCTTGTATACCAACAGCTGAAAGTAAGCATGTAGGTGCAGCAGGTAGTGAAGAAAGCTAGTGGCATATTGGCCTTCATGGCGAGAGGATTTGAGTACAGGAGTAGGGATACCTTGTTACAGCTGCGGCCTTGGTGAGACCACATCCGAAGCATTGTGTGCAGCTTTGGTCTTCTTTATATGAGGAAAGATGTTTTGGCTCTGGAGAGAGTGCACAAAGATTTATCAGACTGATTCCTGGGATGGCCAGACTGACATATGAAGAAAGATTGGATTGGTTAGGACTTTATTCATTGGCATTTAGAAGAATGAGGCATTATCTCACAGAAACCTATAGAATTCTAACAGGATTAGACAGAGTAAATGCATGAAGGATGCTCCCAGTGAATGGGGAGTTCAGACTGGCATCACTGTCTAAACATGCAGGGTAGGACACTTAGGACTGGGATGAGGAGAAATTTTTTCAACCACAGAATGGTGAGCCTGTGGAATTTACTGCCACAGAAAGTGGTTGAGGCCAAAACATTGAATGCTTTCAAGAATTAGAAAGATATAGTTCCTAGGACTAAGGGGTCAAATATTATGGGACATTTGCTGGAACAGGGTACTAATTTGGATGATCAGCCTTGATCAAATTTAATGCGGAACAGGCTTGAAGATCAAATGGCCCTTTTTTAATGTTTGAATGGAAACACCACTCACCTCTGGAACCTGTAAGAAAGCATTCCAGTGTTTGCTTATCTTGTTCCCCATATGGTAAACCTCTCCTGCCTGCCACTGAGTTAATACCAGTGGCTGCAGGATGCCACCCTGGACTTGGCATTAATTGGCTATGTAAAGACCTGAATTGGCAGTGGGAGAGGAAGGCTGGTTACAGACCTTCCCACCATGGACTTAGAGTGGAGGTGGGAGGTGCCAGGTCCCCATCTGCCACCCTCCTTCCCTGTTAAATGCTTCTCCAGATAAACATAAAACACAAAGTTCCACCATTCTCCATCAATAGCTGCCCTGAGCAGGTATTGGTGGGTCTTTGCTTTGAACTGCTACAGTCCTTGTGCTGGCAATCCCCATAACAGTGGTCAGTAGAAATCAATAAATCGGTTGCCTGATATTGCGATGAGTCTGCTCCTGTTAAATCAGTATTACTCAGTGGGTAAGCCAACTGCTTAAATCCAAAACCCAGGCTGATGCAATATCTTGGGATCGAGTCCATTCCTTTAAGAGATTAAAAAAGAATACTTGAAAGAGGATGGACAATATGAGAAATAAAATCAGCTCTGAAATTTATTTTGGCGCGAATTTTGGATTTTAAATGTTCATCAGCAGTGATTAATATATCATAAATATATCACTAATATATTATAAACCTTATAAAAATTTGAAAAAAGAATGATTTAATTTAGTGATAAAGCTGCTGGAATGCATCTGTTAGTAACTAAGTGCTGTTTGTTTAGTACCTTGATTGTTTTATCCCTTGAGGACAGGGTAGCTAGCTGAATGGGTGGGCTAGATATAAAATTACAGCAGACGATTGGCTATTGCCTTTCCTTCCCTGTGGATATTTTACCATTGGTGAAAGAGATGCCTGGCAGCTTGCCTAACCATGGTCAAATTGAGACCTAAGTTACCAGTCAATGGTCTCCTCCTGCCGTGGGAGTTTTCTTTTTCCCACAGGTGGGGAAACTTAATGTCAAGTGTCAGGCTTACCAGGTTTCACCTGGTGGCACTGTTGTTTGGCAAGGGCGTGCCTGCTGTTCATGAATTCTGTGCCCATTGGTTGTTGTCCTCAATACTCAGCCATCACATTTTCCCTTCATCCCTACCCTAGTGATCCTAACATCTCCACCCCTGCACCCCCTCCTTCCTTGCCAGAAGCTGCCACCCTGATTTAAAGGCCCTGATGTGTGGCATCTCCTATTCAGGCTCCCTGTAAACACCACTTCTGGTGACACAGCTTGAAGAAGAGAACTGCTGGTAATTTAATTAGTCAGCTCCTTGCAGACGCAGGACTACTTCTCAGTAAGAGACAAAAGCCCCACCCCAAGCCAATAAATGAGCAGAGGGCCATAAAGTGGCATAGGTGGGGATGTATGAAGCTGTTGGGCTAGCCAAAGAGAGGTTTGCTGCTGAATTTTACACCAGTGTGGGGATCTCATGCTACTGTCAAATTGGCAGCTAGAGCATCCACTCTACAATCCCTCAACAAGTTCATGCAAAACCATCATATCCATTTAGGAGAAAACAGAATTAAGCCTAAAGCAAATGTTGCAAGCATTCTTCTGTTTTATCTGTGTTGACATGGCTGAACAATGAGGTCACTAAAACCAAATAGAAACAATGAAAGACCAGAGACAAAGACTGCACTTTTATGTAGAAATGATGGCTCCATGCAACAGACAGAAGTCAAGGGCAAGCCCTGCTCTACTGTCCTTGCAATTCAAACCAAATTTTACATTATTCAGGCATTTAGTTGTTTTTAGAGCAAGGCTGTGGACCAGTTGAGAAAGAATGTCCAGGCTCCAAAATCTGCCAGTCGATTAGACATTCAGTAGCTCTTCAGTCCCAGCACCACCTCTGGAAGTTGTGAACACTACTTGGATTGCAGAAAGCCTCAAATGACTAACCGTCGAGGAAACGTGGAGAATAGGAGTGGATTTTGGGGCTCACTGGGGTCATTGAGGCATATTCAGGCAAGGATGGGCAGATGATCATGAGGTTGTGAAGGGATCTTCTAGGAAGGTCAGCTCATACCCCTCCATGGGTCGTACCCCAATGTCTGATCAGGAGTTACCCCCAAACAGGTCCGTAGGGATGCTGTCTGGTTTTACTGGGTGTCCTCCCCAGCTGACCAACCAATGGTAAAGTGCCAGCAACAGAGGAAAGAGGCCCTTAAATGACAAATAATTAGTTGCATCAGGGATTCAATTAGACTCAAGATAGGCAGGCCAACTCATCACATTCCTCATCACTGGTAAAATACTAATGAATGTGGACATTCATAGATATATGCATATCAATAAAGCGAGATGATATGTTAATGAGGCTGTTAATACATGCCAATACTAATACATACAAATGGGCCTCTCACTGCTCGCTAGCAAAAATCTTGTCTCACTGTTCAACACTTGGTTGGAAAACGGACCATTTTGCTCTCAATGTCAGGAATCTCCTTACTGCCTAACTTTCTCACCAATGCCCATTTTGTTCAGCAACTGGGGTAACTCAACACAAAGTATATAAAACATTTGGTTATTAAATTTCACCTGCACTGTCATAATCGAGGTAATATTTTAATTGACTCAAAAAAGTTAGAGATATGAAATTTTGTGCGTCTTCACTTACCTAAAAGTTAAATATTTCCATTGCCATTGATTGATCCCAATGATGCAGCAGAAATGAGACAAACAATACCTCATTTACCAATTGTTTTTCAACTCTACAAAAGGGCTGGTGTTTAGTTCAGAACATAATTCATTTATTACTTTTTTCAATTCCTTCACCGCTGTTCATACCTGCTCTGTAGAAATAAAATGAAAACACCTTTCTTCTCTAAGGGTGACTGCAGAGGTCCTATATGGAATATTGAGCAGTTTAAGCCCTGTTAACACTGTGCAAGATGACCTAAAATGACCTATAAAATCAGACTTTGGCCACCCATCCACACATTTTAATCAGATATATAGGCATTTTGTTTTTCTTTGGATTGCATAACATTCCAGAACAGCACACGAGCTTTTCACATTAGGGAAGTTATATTGAAATAGTTTATTCTTTAATTGCTGGCAAACACATCTGAGAGAGTGCATCTCTAAATAATAGACTCTTTTGATGTGGTAACATGATTATTTTCGAGGGCAGTTGCACAATCACATGAAACTCAATAATATTTCCTCAGAGAATTGCCTGTCAGAAAGGGAGACATCATCTTCATCCACAAACAGAGGGATCACAACTGGTATGAAGGCCAATGTAATGGAAAGAGTGGCTTAATCCCAATTTGCTACGTAGAGGTTGGAGAAAATTTAATGCATTCATTTTTTTGGAAAACAAATTTCAATAACATGCTTTACTCTATATTAAAATATTCCTGATTGCAATATTTTTTGTCAGCCTGTTTCTGACCTACAGAGAAATGAGCAAAAAGCACTTGATGAAATTGCAGTTGTTAGATTCAGATTTGCTGCCTTGACTAACATAGAACTGCCACTGGAAAAGGTAAGCTACCCATGTTGATCTAGCCTTTAACCAAAGATCTTTGATTATTTTATAAGGTTTATGGAATAAAACCTGGTATAAATGAAGGCATTAAAAATTTGGATGGAAAAATCAAAGGGAAACACCTGAAGTTGGTCTCATTAAACAGAAATATGGCAATGACTTGAAAGAAAATTAACTGCTTTGCTTTTTACAGATTCACAAAATTGCAGGAGACCATTCAGCCCATTGTGACTACACCAGCTCACTGAACAGTTTAACTTAGTGATAATCTCCTGTCCTTGCCTCAAAACTTTGTGTGTTGTTTCTATTTAAATAATAATCCAATGCCTTCTTGAATGGATCAGTTGAACCTGCCTCCACCACACTTCTGGGCAGTGCATTCTAAACCCTAAGATTTACTATGTGAGAAACCTTTTCCTGGCCCTGTGTTCACTTCAATGACATTCTTGTCGGTTTGGAGTCACATGCAGCCCAGGCAGGTAAGGATGGCAGATTTATTCCTTCAAGGGAAGTAATGTGCAGTGTAAATGTCAGTGAACTATTCATCACGAGCAAATTAACCTTCTGGGGACCTGGGTCTAAATCCCATCATAGCAGATGGTGAAACGTGAATTCAATAACACAACAATCTGTAATTGATGTGGCTAATTTAATAGTGATGTACCTACCATTGATCATCATAACAACGAATCAGTTTCAGAGATGCCCTTTAGGGAAGGAAATCTGCTGTCCTTACATGCAGTAGATGAGCAGCTACTGCCTACCCCTGGTGATGAATCCGTATTCTGCTATGTTTAACACCAATTGGAGGAAGCAATGAAAGTGGCAAGGACACAGAATGTAATCTGGGTGGGGGACTTCAATGTCCATCACAAAGAGTGGCTCAGTACCACCTCTACTGGCTGAGCTGACCCATTTCCTAAAGGACGTGGCTGTTAGCTTGTATCTGCGATAGTTGGTGAGGGAATCAATAAGAGGGACAAACTTACTTGACCTCACCCTCACCAATCTACCTGTCCCAGATGTATCTATCTAGATGACAGTATCTGTGGGAGTGACCACCTTACACAGTCTCATGGAGCCAAGGTTCCATATTCACATTGAAGATACATCCATTGTGTTGTGAGACACTACCACCATTCTAAATGGGCCAGACATTGAGCAGATCTGGCAACTGAAAACTGGACATCTATGAGATGCTGTAGGCCATCAGTAGCAGCAGAATTCCATTCAACAATAATGTGTGAACTTATGGCTTAGCATTTCCCCCACCCGACCACTATTAACATATGGCTACCAATACACTACAGCTCTGCCAGCCTGTCCTCCATTTCTAGCCACACCATGCATACAGATATATTATTCCTTAATTACAGTTAGAAACACCCCAGACCATCTCACACAGGCATCCCAATTGTGACAATGTATCCCTGGTCAATTGTGAAAAGATGAGACATTATGCATGCATGTGGTCAAATTGTAATTAGATTTAAGTTAAACTGTTAAATGACCATTAGGTTTTCACTGCTTAACTTGTGAAACAAGTAGTAGCTAAACATGGGCTCCATACTTTGAGGGAAATGTCATGGTTGTAATGGCAGCTTGAATTACAATGTTGTATCCAATACCAATCCAGCTTAGTGGTTTTGCCTACTTGAATATGAGTATATTTTACTAAAATACAGCGGGTCACTTCTGTGCAGTGCTCTTCTTCACAGGATGGATTTAAATACAGAGATGTTAAATTGCCTAGGATGTGCTTACAGCCAGTCACAAGGAAATTAGGAAGAAAGAGAATATTACTTTGGCTATAACTGCCATGAATCAAGTTACTGAAATATGTTATAAAGGTCCATGTATTGTACTACAGCTTTAACTAATAATGATTTATTTCAGGACCAATCAGTAGTTCTGCTCAGGAGAATAGATGAGAACTGGTATGAAGGAAAGTATCCAGGGACAAATCGGAAAGGGATATTTCCTGTCACATATGTTGAAGTCGTTGGTAAATCAACCAATGAGTCTGTCTTCCCCCAACATCTGCCAACATCTGGGAGCGATATGAAAATAAAAATGGCTTCCCAGAGGTCTTTTCAACAGGTAAGTTAGCACAGGGAATGATTTTACTTGATTTTCAGGACATTAATTGAAATAAAAGACAGAGTGTGATTCTGACAAGAGGCACTTTATTACCTTCCAGTGCTGTTGTACCTATACACCACAGATAAAGTAAGATTAAAATTTCAGATAAGGTTGAGGCAGCATTAGTATCACTGAACATCAGATCACTGACAGACAGCATTATAGGAAGCAGGGAGAAGATGATTCAATCCTCACACCCACACACCCACCTCCCTTCACAAACTGTTGAGCCCTCCTTCATTGCTAGACCAATTGATCTGAATTACATCACATTGTCAATGAAGAGCACTGTGTATTCCTGTTGGGTGGAACAACAAATTAGATGAGATCATTACATCTAGATTACTGTTGTATGCTGCTAGCTAGATAAAATACGTATTTGTACAAATCTGGAATAAAGCCATCCAGGCCACCCAGCTTATCATGGAAGACGTTGGTGAGATTTTGGAAATATTAAGGAAAAGAATTGAGGTGTACACCCTTCAGTGGAGAGTAGAAACATTTCTTTCCAAACAAAAATTGAGGACACAAATGTGAGTAACACACATTTATGCAAGTGATGGTAAATATCATAACACTAAGTGCCATGTAGGTAGGTATGAGTGCCAAACATTTGAGGTTATGCAACTTTATTTATATTTTTACCTCTTAGTGTTTTGTGAACGAGAGCTTGCAATACCAGATGGGGCATTATTTATCATGGTGTTTGAATTTATCATTGCAACTTTAATTTGGCAATGTTTTTATACCATTTGCATAATATTGTACAGTTCATTTGAAAGATATAAGACACGGTATATGCGGAAGTTCTCCCTTTTTGAAATGTTATGGTAATTTGAAAGAATGCTTTTGAGACTAGCCTGTTAAAAACATAATTCAGCATTTAATTTCGGTGTCATGCCTTCTATAGTTACTTTCTGAGACTATTAGCCCAAAGGTTGTTGGATTTCCATTTCCTTTGTTACTCTCTCATTTTCTGAGTCTCTAACATCCCATTTATTAATGGCTAATCCATTTTTTTTTTGCACTGCAGCTAATTTTGCCATTTCAATAACATCTATCATTCTATCACAGATTCCCTTCAATAAGTCGAGTTTGGCAACAGGTGTCAAGCTGCTGCTGTCTTGTGCTTGTAGATTAGGCCTTTTCATTATTCAGCAGAGTGTTACGTTTTCAACTGTACTTTTGATATCTGTCAATACCGCCACAATGAAAAGACAACTAAATAATTCAGGAGTATACCTTTACTGCCAGTATCTAGTCCCACAATAATGTGTATTCGAATCAAAAAAATGCAACTCCTTGTTGTTAAAAGCAAATAAGTGTAATCCCCCTTCACTTGGCAAATGTTTCAACAGACAATTTAATGAATATTTTGGTGTGACTACATTAATTATAAATGATTTAGTTTATTTATTTGACAAGCAATACATGAATTAATCGAGCAATATCTTAAAGTTACCCTCACACAATTTCAACTTATTTTCATACCATTCCGCACAATGTAGAAAATAACATTTTCTACACTTCAGAATACATGCCAGCAATATCCAAGTGAGGAGTTAGTGGATCTTGGAGGTGAGTGCCTTCCCATCTCTCTCTTTGAACCAGTATAATAGCTTACAGAAACTTCCCTATATAGTGCTCCTCCATCCTTCCTCAACAAGGCTTCTGATTACTTCATGCCTCACTCACCCTCCTCCTCCCACACAAAGCTTCATATTTCCCCCTCTCATGAGGCCTTGGATTTCTTCAAACATACCTCCTTGCTTCCAACCTTACTCCGTGCTCACCATAGACCAGCAATTCCCCTCACAGGCACCTGCTCTCCCAACTTCAAGTTTCTGATCTTGGCAGAAGAGTCCACTTCTGTCTGAGTCCACAAATCTCTGATATACACCTCTATGACACCATCCTCTCCTCCCACCCAGCTCTCAAAAATCCCCCTCAACACCACCAGGCTTCTCCCTACACCTCAGGGCCCCTGATCTTCCACAGTATTCTCACCCTCAAGCCTGCCTCCCTAGTGACCTTCACCCCTATTAAAGTCTCTGATATCTTCTGCAAGAACTTATCTCCCTCCACCTGGTTTCCAAACTGCCCTTCCCCAATCTCAACCTTTCGATCAACTGGGGATGGACAATAATTCTGGTTTAGCCAGTGACGCTCACACTCTGACATGCTTATTCTGGAGCCAGACCTGCTTTCATGGCAACTTAAAGATGAAAGGTTTTGAAAGGGAATTCCAAAAATCCTTGTCCACCCCTCCCACCCCACCCCGTGCAACATATTCCCCCACCCCAAACAGCTGCTTTAACGCTATAATGTTTCAGCTCTCAACCAAACATGCATAATGAAGCTTGACCCAGAAGCCAGGCAACCATTACAAAGGTTGAGCTGTGCTTAATTGACAGCTCTGGGCCTTTGATCTTCATCACTTTCACAATATTTGTTTACAAAAGGTTAACTGGTTTCAAGAGCCTTACCCTTCAGGTCTTGAAACTTAAAAGAGTTTGGATAATTGATGCTTTTCTTGCCTGCAGTAGAAAGGGGTTTTATTTTAGCGTTGTAAAGAGTTATGAATGAATCACTTCTTTAAGAGCTTTACTTTTCACACAAACAAATGCCACTATAGAGTTCACTGGTTTTACACATTGGATAATGTGGGATCATTTAGCTCTGTCGATTATATGCTGCTTCCACTATTTACCATGCAAGTAATTCTCTTATGTATTTTCACCAGGCTCAGTTTTATGTATGCCTATAGTGGGCATGTTAAGTACATAACTTGCCAAGGGGGCATCAGGAACCAAAGTGGGATTTCTGTTTTGGGGTACAATGGGGCATGGATAGAGCATGGGGAGCTTGTGTGCGGGGGCTGATAGCCATTCTGTTTTAATTGCAGCTGTGATTAAGCCCCACAGTATCGGGAAAAGCCTTATAAAAAGCCCATCTCTACAGACATCAGGTCATGTGGTTGTGGCCAATTTTTTTTTCTGGGATTGGTTGGCCCAAATTCAGCCAACACCCACCCCAGCAGTAATATTCACACCTCTGGAGCTGGTAATTCTTGAGATTGAATTTTCCTGACTTCCACTATCCACCTTGAGGAAAACGCATGCCTCCATCTTTGCTATGGTCTGGGTACACCCATGGATGAATGAAGATATGCATGGGGATGGATAGGGGGGAGGAAAGCTGCAAATGGAGAGCTACAAGAGTTGAAAGCAAAGACTGCAAGGTGTGGTAAAGGGAAGCTTCACATTTGTGGTTGGAGTTAGGCTGCAAGACTGGTGCAGAGGGAGATAACAAGAGCAGGGAGAGGGAGGCTGCAGCAGGTGAGTTTTACAGGCAAGACGTACAAAGGGTAGAGGCAGGAAGGTTGCAAGCAGAGGGGAGGGAGATTGCATTGTGGTGGAGAGGATGAGTGGGAAAGGTGATGTGAGGGAGCCAGCAGGGGATGGTGGACAAAGGAATGCTGCAAAATGGCGAGAATCTGTTTAAACCAGTCAAAGGAATAGTCAGCTAAATAAGAGGCAGGAAAACATAAAATCAATGAGGTGATCAATTCCTTGCAAATGAATTGGGACTCTCTCTCACAGTAAGGCTGCATAAGTTCAAGAACTACCACATGTGGAAAAGTATCATGGTTGCCCTCATCATGAACAGTATGCTAATTGTTAAAATCAAATCCGAAATTAAAACCTAAGGTAACTGCCCACTGAAATCTTTCAGGTTTGTGTATATGTGCTGGAAACACATTAGCTGTAAACTCACCAGTCCATGGAAGGCATTTTTGGGTGATGGCTTTTTGTGTGTAGATGTGTCAGTTACTTTGGAAAAAAATTTTTTTGCTAAATTATGTTTGGCATCTTATGGCAATTTAAATTCTGTGGTGCCGAGGAAATGGATACTCTCCTTGAGTGTTATGACTTTAAGTTTAATGAAGGGATAATAATTGTTGAAGATGTTGATAAATTCTTTTCATTCTATTTCTGTACGAGTCCAAACACCTCCTATATCAAAACAAACACAGAAGTGTTGTTACTATGTGACTGCATTACCAAATAAATGTGTTAGTAAAATGAAAGAAAGGCACTTACAAACTAATAATAAGTGCCCAAATATCAAAAACACAGACTAGCAATTAAGAAAATATCAAAAACACAGACTAGCAATTGAGGTCTTTAAAGATATATATTTTGAACCTGTTGGATATGACAAAGATTTTAAAGCCTGACAACATTCTGACAATAGTACTGAAGAATTTTACTCCAGAAACAACCGCACCCTTGGTCAAGCTGTTTCAGTACAGCTACAATACTGGCTTCTGCCCAATAATGTCAAAAATTTTCCAGGCATGTTTTCTCCAAAAAAAACATCAGCATAAGTCTAGCCCATCAATTCCCAACCGATCAGCCTTCTCTTGATTATCAGCAAGGTGGTGGTAGCTATTGTTGAGTTGCACTTGCTCAGCAATAACCTGCTCACTGAAGCTCAATTTGAGTTTCACAAGAGACACTCAGTTCCTGAACCCATTACAGCCTTGCTCCACACACGGACACAAGAACTGAGCTCCAGAGGTTAGCTGAAAGTAGCTGCTCTTAACATCAAGGCAACACTGGACCAAGTATGGCATCAAAGACCCCTAGTAAAACTGGAGTTAACAGAAATCAGAGGGAAAATTCTGCACTTATTGGAGTCATATTTAGCATTAAGGAATGTGATTGTGATGATCAGAGAACAATGATCTCAGTCTCAGGACATTGGTGTGAAGTTTCTCAAGGTAATGTCCAAACTAAAATTATTCTCAAATTCTTCAGCAATGTCCTTCCTTCCATCATAATGTTAGAATGGGGATATTTGATGGTGGTTGCATAACGTTCAAGACCAATCACAACACCTCAGATTTTGAAACAGACTGAAGTAACATTCACACTACACAAACATCAGACTATGACTGTCTCCAACAAGAGAATCTGTCTACCTGCCCTTGACATTCCATGACATTATCATCACTGACTAGCTCATTAACAACATCCTCAAGGGTTACTATTGACTAAAATCTGAACTGGACCAGTAATGCTACAGCTACAATAGTAGGTCAGTGACTTGAAATTCTGAAGTGAGTAATTTGCCTCGTGTCTCCCCTTGGCCTGTTCACCACGTATAGGACACAAGTCAGGAGTATGATGGAATATTCTCCACTTAGCTGGATGAGTGTAGCTCCAACTACACTGAGGAAGCTCCATACCGTCCAAGTCAAAAATGCTTCATTGGTTGGCAACTATTCACTAAAATCAACATTCGTTCCTTCCACTGCCGACACACACTGGCAGTAGTGTGCAATGTATACAAGATGCACTGCAGTAACTCACCATGGCTCCTTTGATGGACATTTAAAACCCTACCAACAAGAAAGCCAAGGTCAGCAGACCCATGGGAACACCAGGACCTACAAATTATCCCCCAAGACGTACCCTATCTTAGGAATATTGATGTTCCTTTACTCTTGTGGTATTAAAATGATGAAAATCTCTTTCCAGCAGCAATAAAGAAGTATCTTCACCAAATGGACTGCCCCAGTTCAAGAAGGGAAATGAGGGATGTGTAACAAATTCTTTACTTGCATTTTCTGACCATGGCAGTTCATCACATAGATGTGTACCTGTTATCCTGTCAACTGTTTCATTTCCCTTCCATGGCCCTCAGAGGTCTCTTTATTCAAGCCACTGTCCCAGATATAGGCTGGTTGTTAGTTGACCAGATCTGTCCCCTGTAGACATGACTTATGTGTGAGTAACTGTCATCCAATCATATAGCTGGCTTGGAACAAGGCCTTCCTCTCACAAGGAAAATCATCCAGTCATTACAAATTTGTACCAATATGTGTACGTAAACGGAAGTTAATTTTTAATTCCCATGGACTTTTCAATGAACCTCATCGGGCTTATGCATTATCATTCTTTTCACTGGCATTCTTCCTCCTTAACAGGCAAATACTCTGTGTTTTGATGTTAGGAATCAGTTAGCTAGGTGACTAGAGTGTGGTGCATGTTAAAGCCAACAGGGTAGTTTCAGTCCAAGTACCAGCTGTGGTAATTGTTAAAGGCCTCCCTCCTCAATTTACCCAATGCTTATGGAGGAGTTACCCTTAAACAATACAGGCCTAATCATTTCTCTGATTGAGAGGGATGACTATGGTCTCTTGTGGACTGTGGCTTCTTGCAGAAATACATTCTTCTTGGAAATAATTTGATGATACTATGGATTTAAGAGCTGCATTTTGTTCTTTTTTAAGAGAGGTTTTAAGATAGAGGCACTGAGCAGTCTATGCAGAGCCACTAGTGTAAATAGTTTGTGAGGCCTTTAGGGTTTTGTTTTTAAGTTAGAACAATAGAAGCACCTGAATGGGTGGTCAAGCTTTCACAGAACCAGGATTTTTAGTTCTAGTTTTCAGTTGCTATTGGGGTCTTGAAGAAGTGGAAACTGTTTTTACATCTCTCAGTTACAACTAAAAGTTGGGGTTCTCTTCCTGCTGCTGGAATTGCATGTAAGACAATCTGTTTTTCTGAATTTGCCTTCTGTCAAGCGGGTGTTTATGGTATGTTACTATATTGGAACGGTTACTGTTTAGTAGTAAAATAATCTATTATTCTGTTAAGTTTTCCAATAGAGTTGCAGCTACACTGATTTTTTTTTAAATTTATTGCATTTTAACCATAGAGTATGAATAAAGCATGTTTTGCTTCAAATCTGGTAGTTTGATCAATTGAATTACATCCGAATGCCTGGCACTTGCCTTTAAAATAAGCGGAGATCAGGGTCTAGGCTATCTTCTTAATATATTTTGAGGAGGCCTGGTCTGGTCCATAACATAATTCTCATTCTGATGATGGTTTATGAATTGTGTTATGTTATAGTCAGTACACAGTTAAAGCATTAATGATGAACTTATGTCTAAAAATCACATAAAACTGAACTATTCTCTATACAAGTTCAAGCAAAATAAAGTTGACATGTGCTGTGCTTGCAGCCCAATCATGATTAATACAGATTTATGCCAAGAAAAGTTATGCTTGAATTGTGTTAGATTATTATAAACTGCAGATAAAGCTAAGACAGTCGGTAAATCTTTATACCATACAGACTGTTGAATAATTAATTCAGGTATTTAATCAAAGAAAAAAATCATGAGCCATAAATATATTTTCAACCCAGTTGTGGTTATAACCATGAAAACCATTGCTAACTCTCAGTGAACTGGTTATGTTTTGTGTGCTGAGAGAAGCAAGAGCTTATTTTTACAAACATGATGCCATTACATCATTCATGAAGCTATCATAGCATCATCCGTCTCTCATTCCCTTGATTAAAGAGTATTGTGTTTTAGCCTCATGGGTGGCAGCAACTTTACATTTTTTATAATCAGCCGTTTTGACCGTAAGGGCACTGTATGCCAGTTTTGTTTTATTTTTCTTTATCCAAGAACACTACACTTTTAATAGATAGAAAATTTTTTTTTTCCACAAATAATTTAGTAAACATACACTGTGGGCTACAACATTGGATTCCCCTTTGCCTGTTTTAGAGGTGGCTTGAAAATCACCATTCAACACTGTCTGCCATATTGATTAGGAGTTATCAGTATGTATCTGAAGTCTGCTCCTCAAACTGATATTAGACTCATTGTACATGCAAATTGAGGGTGCAAGGCCTCCTTTAGGCCCTTATGTCAAATTTGGATTTGATTGCAAAAAACTATAGAACATGCCATACTGGAATCCTCTGCCCACCATTATTCCCAAATGTGATACGATTAGAGTGGAATTTGATGTTATATCATGTGAAGCAAAATAATCATTTTAACTTGCAGCTATCTTTGATGAGCTATGAGAACTCCAGCAAAGGTGTTCAATGTCATTAAATCTGTAATTAAGAACACATAACACTGAAAAGAACTCAACAGATCAAACAAAATTTGTGAACTAGAAAGGGAGTTATCATTTCAGATTGGCCTTTGTCAGAATTAGGTTGAGTGAGGGGAACATAGAAACTGATGTTATGCCAATGCCACAGCACAGTTCTTGATGAAAAGATCTGGAGATGTTAAGAGACTAAGGAGTGGTAGAGGTACATGGAGTATTTTGGAGATGGGTAAAAGATTTTGCTGTGTTAGGGAAAGTCTCCGCACCAAAGAAGTGGATGCAAAAGCAGAGTCAATGAAAGATGGCCTCATCATCCTGACAAATGTAAAATTTATTGAGGTGGACATAAAGATAGGGCCTTTGCTGAGGAGAGATAATCCAGAGTCAGAGAGGGGAAGGTCAGAAGGGTCTATGAATACTTGAAAAGAGAAAGATATTCAAAAAGATGGGCTCTGAGGAAAGTGAAGTAAAAGACATACAAAGGGGTGTTAGTATCTATGAGTTGTTGAATCCTGCAATCCTTTACACCTAAAAGGAAAAGAAGTGTTAAAGCTCCACATGAGATGATGGATGAAATGAAATTAAGACAGTTTTGAAATAGAGTGAGTCAGTGCCATTTACAAGAGAGGTTGAGAGTATGCACTGGGCAATACATGGCATTAAGATTTGGGAATGTAGCGAGAACAGCAAAGTGAGGAATTCTACATGTCTGGAAGATGTTTGTAATCATGGGTGGCTGTGAAGGGTGGAAATATAGTTGGATCCACATGGAACAGGTGGAGGTGGGAACAAATGCTAAGGAAGTGGATGTGAATGTAGAGGCTTTTTCTAAAGATACTTGATCAAATATGAGATTGGAACTAGAAAGTAACCAAGATGAACAAGATAGAAGGTAGGGTAGCACGGTGGCTCAGTGGTTAGCCTCACAGCACCAGGGATCTGGGTTCAATTCTACCCTTGGGCAACTGTATGTGGAGTTTGCACATTGTCCCCATTGTCTGCATGGGTTTCTTCCGCGTGCTCTGGTTTCTTCCCACAGTCCAAAGATGTGCAGGCAAGGCGGATTGACCATGCTAAATTGTCTGTAGTATTCCAGGGATGCGCAGGCTAGGTGGATTAGCAATGGGAAATGTGGAGTTACAAGGATAGTGTTGGGGGTGTGGTCTTCAAAGGGTCAGCGTGGACTTGATGGACCAAATGGCCTGCTTCCACGCTGTAGGAATTCTATGATTCTAGAAGAGACAAACTGAAATCCGACTGGTGAGAAGAGTAAAACTTCAAGGTGGCATTCCTGAAAGAACAGTGCCAATAAATTGTGCACTAATTCAAAATCAACATACCACAGGTAATGGAAAACTAAAGTAATAACTGTAAATGGGAAAAGTATGTAGAAGGCCAAGAAGCATTGTGGAGAAAAAAAAAGAATTATCATTGACCTGCAATGTTTTTGTCCACAGACGCTGCCTGCCATACTAAATGTTTGCAGCCTTTTCTACTCTTTATTTCAGATTTCCAGCAAGTACATTATTTTGCTTCAGTACCAATAAATATGTGAATGATTTCCATTATTCATGTTAAGATCAATAGAATGTGCTTTCCCTTTGAAGAGGAATGAAATTTCCCATCTCTGCAGAAGAGACAAGTAGCTGCACTTTATTCTTCGGGTCATAACTCATCACAACTTAACAGACATAGAAACATGGTTCTACTTGGGACTCAGTGCAAACACATAAAATAGAATATCCTGAGATGTTAAAGAAGGTTGTAGACTTTGGTTAGTCAAAAGTCAATAATGTACAGGTCACTTGGCCTAAACGGGTGGCATATAATTTCTTTGAAATTATTTCTTTGAAATTTCTTTGACAGAGAATTTGAAATATTCATGAGATTCCTACAAGCTATTAAATTTCACACTGAGGTCTCGAGGAATTATGAAAAAACCCTTCAACTCACTGGCATGTACTCTGATGGCTCTCATAATAATGCAGACAACTTAAGAGTGCAATCTTATTGAAATATGTTTTCAAAGTAAATTAATAAGATGCAGATATGATATTTTTCTAAGATAGATGTGATTGTTAATTAAATCAGTCCTCATCTGCCTGTCCAAGACATTAAAGGATCTTATGCTTTTTTTTGCTGCAGCTTCAGCAAAAGAGCATGAATAATGACAGTATTCAATCTGGTGAAGAAACGTGAGTACTTAATTTCCTCAGGAAATCACATACAGTGCATGAAACACACTGAATGATCTGCATGAACACCTAATTAGTTTTACCTCAGGAATTGTTAAGAACGTTGGTGCTTAACAAAAAATATCATTATTTCATGCTTCAAATACTTACATGTAGGTAATGGGGAAGAAATTTGATAATCTCCTAATCTTATTTGATGCTAAACAGCTGGATATGATTAGAAAGCATAGCAAACTGACCAGGTCATAATGTGCCTTTTCTGACAGAAGTTGGGAACATTTCTCTTATCTGTGTATCAATGCTGTCCTCCTTGGTTTAGATGATAACATCAACCAGTCTATAAATACCTTGGCAACTGTTAGTTGAAAACATAGTAGGAAAAATGGCCTCACTCTGAACGGCAGAGCAGAGTGAGTATAAGCATTAAGGAGTATAGTTTTTAACAAATTCTAATCCATCATCCACCAAGGGAGGGTGCTGACTGGTGATTTATTTTTTAAAAAGTCTTCCAAAACTTTTTTTGTTCATATTTGTTAAGTTTGTTTAGTTTAAAAAAAAATTAGTTTTGGCTGGTAGTTTTGATTGTGTGGAATACACATCTGTAATGAATGAAAACTCCTGAATGCTCCTCATATCTTGAGAACTTAGACAAATGGAGATACAGGAAGTATCGACATCTGGAGGTGCTTGAGCTCAGGATTCTGACAGCTGCCATCACTTTGGTGTATCCATGAGGTTGAGGGCTATGTGGATAAGAAGTCACTGGATGTGCTAACACTAAACTTAAGAGTTTGCAGGTAGAATAGAAATGAGCGACACTAGGCAGTCAAAGAGGCCCAGGCTCTTAATGTAACAACTCCCTGACAGCATCCTACTCTAGTTAGTAACACGGTTGAGAATAATGCTTTTTTTGGGAGTACAGACACAGCCAATATCACAGTATTACCGCTAACTCAACTGGAAAAAAAGCAGAAGGAAGACTAGAAAATTAATATCAATAAGGAATGCTATAGTTCAGGTAACAAATAAGCAATTCTGTGGTGACAGACATAAATCCGGTATTACACGTTGCCCTTCTGGTTCCTGGACCAAATGTTTTATTGAATGCTTGCAGATCATTCTGAAGGGAGGATGGGGTAACTATCTAGCAATTATGGTTGATGTTGCTACAAACTACATATGTAGAAAGAAGGATGTGACCTTTCAGGCAGAAAATAGGATCTACACAAGAAACTAGCAAACAGCCTGAGAAGGTAGTAAACTCAATGTTACTTACTGTGCCACATACTAAAGAGTACAAAAAAGGAGTGTCAAGAAGATGAATGCACAGCTGAAGTAGGAAGGAGGACTTCAGATTCCTTGGGCATTGGGAATCATTCTAGGAAAGGTGGAACCTGTACAGGATGGATGGGTTACATCGACATTGAACTGGTATCAATGCCCTTGCAAGCTGTCTTTGTGTTGCCATTGTGGAGGTTTTAACCCATCATGAGGACCACAACAGTTAGCAATAGTAAAGCATTGGATAAAGTAAGACAGAACACAACAAGACCTAAATTGGGTTTCCTATGAATGTATGTGAATGCATGATATGCTATATTTGATTGGCAAGCTGCAGCTTCATATTTTTTCCCTGGAAATATGATATCATGATAATAATAGATATCTAGCTCAAAATAAACAGCAGACCTAGGTACAAAATCCTTCTGGATACAAGGTACCAAGAAGTATAAGAAAGGAAAGAAAGAAGGTGCAGTAGCAGAGTTAAATAAGGAATATATTTTCGTTCTGGAAAGACCGGATATCCTACAGGACTCAAGGAAAGAATTTATTTGGTGAGAGCTGAGAAACAATAGAGACCTTTACACTATAGGTGCATTCTATAGACTATCAAATAATGATGACCGACAGTAAGAGAGCACATATGGTCTATGCATGATATAATAATTTTCATTACCTACCAGAATGGTCAACTAAAATAGGACTGTTTGTCCAAACAGTATGGATTATTGTAAAAATGCAGGGGTTTCAGACTAACTGAATAGTTCTTTCAAAATGCTAGCACAGATGTCATGGATCAAATAGTCATCTTCCTATATAAAGCCATATTCAACAAGCCTAAATCAGTCTGAAGAAGGGTCGAGGCCCGAAACGTCAGCCTTCCTGCTCCTCTGCTGCTGCTTGGCCTGCTGTGTTCATCCAGCTTTACACCTTGTATAGCCTAAATCAGTCAACTTGGTCCTTCTTCCAAACTGAAAGAGGAACCAGGTACACTGTCAGTTTTATTGTATTATGTTTATTTGAAAAGTGGAATTCACTGACTTAATCATCATAAAAGCAAATTACTTTACCAATAAATATAATTCAGATAGATCTCTTTTTTAATTTTTTTCCAACCATTTTGTATATCAAAATCTATTTATATATGGAATGCTAAATATCTTGCAATGTCTCCTCACTTGAAGGAGTCAGTAAAATTGTCAAAGTAGTAAATTATCATTAATGGGAAAATAATCATAAAGACTGGAATGCATCAGTACTGACTGTGGTTGTTAACTCAGATATATTCCAAGTCTAGCCATATTACTTTTCCATGCCTATACTCCCAAATGAATCATCAGCACTATCTAACTCTCAAGTTGTTGCTAAGAAAGCACACTGTCACCACAAAGAAATGTTTGACAAACCTTTATTTATTCAGACAGGGAAATAAGCCAGAAATGCGTCATTGTAATTCTGATGATTTCATGCATAAGTAATGTGATCATGAAGTCTGTTTCACATAGATGATATGGCAAATCATTTTCATGAAAACACTGCATGTTGAACATTTCTTGCAATTTCTTTTTATGGCACCCTCATTAAAACCATCACAGTTTGTAAAAAATGAGTTTAACTCTGTGTCCCCACATAGCAAGTAGCTGGTTCCAGTAGTAATTGTGCCAAGATACAGAGAAGACAAGGCAAGAAGGAAAATTTTGAAGGAAGGGAGAGGTGCTCATGCCAGAGAAGAAATGACCTTGGTAGGCCACTTCCCTGCTCTGTCAGCCAAGAAAATTACACTTAAGAGTTGAGGAGAAATGAATGTAGCAAAGCCTAATTTAATAAATCAAAACGATTAAAACAACATCTACACAAAATCAGGCAGCATTGTAGACAGTGTTGATGACAGCATAAAATTACAACAGGATATTGATAGATTGGATGAATGGCAGAGCTGTGGCTGATAGATTTTGATATAAGCAAGTGTGACGTTATCCATTTCTGACCAGAAAACTATAGATCAGGGTATTTTTTAGAAGACACAAAGTTAAAAATAATGGATGTCCAATGAGATTTGGGAGTTCAGGTGCATTCTTCTTTAAAATACCATGAACAGGTGCAGAAAATAGTCAAGGAGGCTAATGGAATGCTGGCCTTCCGATCTGAAGAGCTGGAATATAAGCTTGCAGATGTTACACTGCAGCTGAACAAAACCCTAGATAGACTCCACTTGGAGTACTGTGAGCAGATCTGGGCACCACTCCTTAGGAAGGATATTTTGGCCTTGAAGGGAGTTCAATACAGGCTTACAAAGAAGATACTTAGATTTCAGAAGTTATGTTATGAGGATAGATTAAACAAATCAGGGACAGTAGGAACTGCCGATGCTGGAGTCTGAGATAACAAGATGTGGAGCTGAATGAACACAGCAAGGCAGGCAGCATCAGAGGAGCAGGAAAGCTGACGTTTCGGGTCTGGACCCTTCAGAAAATTTTC
>NC_063343.1:48853765-48876624 GCF_021869965.1 Rhincodon typus | reverse complement strand
GCCTGCCTTGCTGTGTTCATTCAGCTCCACATCTTGTTATCTTAAACAAATCAGGCCTTTATTCTCTTGAATCTGAAGGTTAAGGCCGAATCTAATTGAGTTCTTTGGGACAGAGCTCTGAACATGAAAAGACAGGGAAGATAACAGTTATTTTCACTGATGAAGATTCTAAAACTGGCAGCATACTCTAAGAATGAGGCTGAGGCCATTCAGGAGACATGTTAGAAATCTCTTCTACACACAAAGAAGACTGGAGTTTTGGAATTCTCTTCTTCAAATGGTGGTCAATACTAATTCAATTGTTAAATTTAAATCTGAGATGGACACTTTTCAGGGCAGGCTTCCTTAAACTGGATTTCCTATTCTGCCATAGGAAGGGCCGACAACTTCAACACAGCTGAAGTTTTGCATGATCCCGTTTTGACTTTATGCAATTTCACTTTAGTTAGTTTTTTCAAGGCGACAACCTGCCATGCATGGCAAACGTATTTTGCAGTTAGGATTTTCATGTCCTGGCCTACTCATAGGCATACAAGATATCTGCAGCTTTTAGTTTTTGTAACCAAATTCGTCAACCTGTTTGTAACTTCATAAAAACAAACCCATGTATATTCAAAATACAATGTATGGTGTATTATTAGGAACTGTGTAAAAAGCAATGCCCATTACAATGAAATAGTAAGACACATGATTGAGAGATGACAGAGAATGCCTGTGGTTTTAGCAGTGTAAGGCCTCGGCATGTTGTGCTATAGTGTATGGTAATCCTACTATACATGCCAACAATTCAGTGCCCACTCTGAAACTAGACTAACCAACATATGGAGGTTTGACAACTGCTAAGGTTCATGTTTGACTAAATTCTCAAGTTTTATGTAATTACTTGTCATGCCACAGTGTGAAAGAATATGAATTTAAGCTTACAAGTTCATCACATGGTAAAATTAGAGGGAAGGCGTTAGCAAGTCTCATCAGGAAAGGATGGATAATAGGAGAATATGTCACATAAAAAGGAATTCAAATGTTTGGATAGTGCAGTTTATAGTTGCAGTTTAGGAAATATAGCAGGCATTTGGTGCACAATAAATTCCCAGTGCTACAATGTCATAATGGCCTGATATTCTTTTTTACGATGTTGATTGGGCCAGGACACCAGGATAAATCTTATCCTTTTTTTCAAAATAATGTGACAGAAGTTTACATTTACTTGATAGGCCAACCAGCTCCTGAGTCTATCATCTGATTTAAAGATGGTACCTTAGATAGCAAAGCACTTTCTCAGGACTGAGTCTAATTCTGAAGTAGACTTGAACTTTCAACTTCTGACTCAAAGGCAAGAGTGCTACCTGTTGTACAGGGTATGGTTCTGTAAGTATTAATGCTGAAGCTTCACTAAACTCCACCTAATCCGATGATGTTATACTGTCTTTGGGCAAAGAAGGAGTCAAGTCCAAAGTCTTGATGGACTGGATCTCTGACTCCTGATAATCTTCATAATTATTCCTAACAATCAATTTAACTCATACCTCATGCTATCATGCACTAAACCGCATTATGTTGTGGGCCAGAAGAGTTCCTTCTATTAAGACTCAACAGTTGTTTATCATCAAACATTGTGAATGATTCAGGTACTTAGATCCAGAATAGAAAGGAGGATTGGTGGCAACAGTCCATCCCAACCACAATATGTTGTTGGTACCACAACATACAGCACAACTAATTGAGACTGTGATACCTCGCAAATGATATATAGATTAAAATTGTTGCCACATTGTTCCAAACCATTATGACAAATGAAATAAGAATTTTATTCTGAAACCCCAATCTTCTGCAATGCTAACACAAATGGTAAAGCTGATGTTTTATTACAGATATTTGGCTTTATATTCATTTGTTCCCAACAAGGAAGATGAACTGGAGCTCAAACAAGGAGACATCATTAACGTTATCAGGAAATGTGGTGATGGTTGGTACTTTGGTAGGTTACTGCTAGATATGTTACAAAGTAACAAACTTAGCCTGTTCTTCAGTGTGTTATTAAAAAGTAAAAATCAGAAGATCTATCTCACTGCAGTGTGAATGATACAGTACAAGATAAGGTGAGTCTGAACAATATGATGTAGTTGATGCTTTTCATAAATGCTTAACACCCAGGGAGCTCTCCATTTAATCTGACTGAGTTTTCATTATTCTTCCAGTGCCATCTGAGTTTGCTTATGCGCTCCCTATGCATCTACAACAATGAAAATGGATCATGCAGAGTATGGGAATATCAAAAATGGTCTAATAATTTCCTCAACAGAAGTATATTGTTTCACCAGTGCAATACGAAAATTAACCAGCACTCCATAAGTGCCAAAATAACACTTACACATTAGGTGATATCTTGTATATCACGTTAGACAATACATATATTCTATCTATGCCTACTCCTGTTTCTGTTCTCATATTTAGCATACTGCCACAATTTGTGTGACGTTCATGAACTAAGACCACAAAATTTGTAAACCCATCTTTTCACCTTGTCCTCAAAATGGTGACCATGATATCTATCTGAATGTTCCTGATACTAACTGTTTTGGTTAGGTGTTAGCACACACACAGAGAACATATGCCAGAACTATACAGTTTGACCAATAATAATTATAGTCATGTAATACTGAATTCATGCAGTGCTGCCATTTTGGAGTTCAGGGCTCCAACTAACACCCTGTCTTAAATAAAGCAAAATACTACAAATGCTGGAAATCTAAAATAAAAATAGAAAGTATTGAAGGAACCCAGCTGATCTGGCAGCAACAGTGGAGAGAGAAATGAGGTTATTGTTTCAAGTGCAGAACTTCAATCCCAAGTTCCTAAATCAGAGTCATTCTGGACTTGAAACATTAACTCTATATCTTTCTCCACATACACAGCCTTTATTTCCCTTAACCTTTTCCTTTATTTCCTGACTGAAATTATTACATATTTTTCACATTGGGTGCGTGCAATTACATCGATTACAACTATACACTAATAATCTCATAATCATAAACTTTAATCATAGTCATAGAATCTCTACAGTGTGGAAGCAGGCCATTCAGCCCCTCAAGTCCACACCGACCTGAGCATCCCACCCAGACCCACGCCCTACACCATCCCTGTATTTCCCACCCTAGACACAATGGGCAATTTAGCATAGCCAATCCACCTAACCTGCACATCTTTGGACTGTGGCAGGAAAGCAGAGCACTCAGAAAAAAAGCCGGCATAGACAAAGGGAAAATGTGCAAGCTCTGCTAGTACACTCATCCAAGGCTGGAATTGAACCCAGGTCTCTGGCACTGTGAGGCAGTGGTGCTAACCACTGAGCCACTGTGCCACCCTAGTTGGTGACATAGTTGGCAGGATACACACCTGCATGGGGAATCTGGCTGAAATTTATGACATGCTCAATAACTGAAGAGAAAAACTCAATTTAATTAACTATTAAATCAGTTGAGTTGCTGGAGGTATCACATTGAAAGCTAATTTGAATAGAAATGAAGGGAATAAATTTGCAGCCCCTATTCTTTGCAATTGTCTGTCATAACACTGAAATGCTAGCCCATGGGAAACAATACCAACTAATAAAAATGAAAGCAAAATACAGCAAATGCTGGAAATCAAAAATAAAAAACATGAAGTTCTGGAAATATTCAGCAGATCTGTTAACAGAGCAATAGCATTAACATTTTGAGTTTAATATTGCTCTTCTTCAGAAATGAAGATAGAAATGTTTTATACCATTGAAATGGTGGAGAAAAATAAAACAAAAAAGAAGATCTGGAATGGGCTAAAGGTCCTGTTGAGTGTTTCTAGCACTTCCAGCTTTTATTTCATATATTGTCACAGCATCTAATTATTTAGTTTGAGATTGACTCTGAGTCGGTTTATTGTGTCACATTCAGACTCTTAGAACTGATGCACTGCAGTTAAGGCACAAAAGTAAGTTTAAGCTGCCATTTATTTATAGAGGGCGAATGAGAGGGGAGAAATTGCGCCTCTTGGTACCAATTATCTTATTTGGCAAAAAAAGGGCATAAAGAGCCGATTTACTTTTTATATGTGCAGTACCCCAAAAGTCATCTGAAATGAGTCCAACATCATATCTTACAATAGGGCTGCCTTCAGTGGAACAGATGTTGGGCCTTATCCACTCAAATATTCTTGCGAGAAATTTGGCAACGTCCACATACAGAGTACTAACAGTCCCTGCTCAAATTGGAGGTCAGAGAAGCATGAGATGTCTGACCTCAGTGGTCATTTCTACTGGAAGGTGGGGCAGTAGGACCTTGACTGGGTTCAGCTATTTGTTTGGGTAAGGTTGTAGTAATCAGCAGGACAAGCAGCTGAGTGTGGTAGAGTGAAGCGGAGAAAGGTAGTGGTGGGTTATTGCTTGTGGTCTGCAGTATTGTTGCGCGCTGGGGCTTGAGTGTGATTTTGTGGGGCCTAGGAATCCAGAAAAATAAAATCAGTTTCTAGTATTGTTGGCTGGGCCTCAGTGGAAGAATATCTTCAGGGTGGGTGGGAAATAAGACTGGAACTTGGAAAATGATAAGTTTTGGGTAGGGGGGGGATGGTGTTGGTTGTGGACTGCATGTGTAAAACGTATAGCTACCTGGAAGTCAGGGTAAGAATTATGCTAAGGTTAGAGATCTTGGGATTTTTGACGGGGGTGATTAAGGTGAGTACTGATGTTCTTCTCACTGAATATGGCATTGGTTTGTTTGAGAAACATCAGCAATGGTGCTGGCTGCCTCAGGAGCAAGTTGAAGTTACAAAATGGAGCACAGCAGGTATTAAACACCTTTATTGCATATATTAATCCTCCTTGTTTCGATCTTGACAAAATAGCATCTAGGACAACTACTACGAGCACACAGCACTTACTTAATTTTGTTCACAAAACAGTACTTGCAGCATTGAAATCCCCTGTTATGCAGCCAAATGCATTAACGGGGAGGGAATTTGTAGATAATCATTGTTTTTCTGGTGTGATATTTTCAAATGGTTAGCAACAGGTTATGTGTCAGTCAACTAAAACTCATGATGACATCCAAATTAAGGAACAGAAAACTGAATTTAAGCATTGCTTGTAAAACATTCTTGACTGATGAAAAAAAGTAAATAACATCTTCCGTATTACTGATTTAGACATTTTAAGTCATGTAGCATTAATTGTGTTAAAAGTGTAATTATCTATCATTACGGTCATTTATTTAATATGAAATAAACACGGGGGTGGGACGCTTATCAATGTTGACTGAAAGAAAGTCTTAAAATAGTTTTGCTTTTACATGTAATTTTAATAGTCTCTCCATAAACAAAAACTATTTTTATGTTTTTTTATAGAGTAGAGCATAGTCGGCTCAAGGCTAAAAAATGCCTGGTTATTAATTTTCAGTATTTTATAGCACACTTGGTTATGAGGGGAGATATGAGAATGAATAGCCAATGAACTGTTGTGAAATGTTTTTGAATTGTAGTTGATCATTTCAACTTTGTTTTTTTTATTACAATGTCACCAAATTTATTCAGCAAACAATGTTTGTTCAATTATGTTATTTGAAAAGTAACATGCATGCTTCACGGCATATTTAACCTTAAATAGAGAGTGCACTGTCTGAATTATTCATTGTATTGATGTCTATATTTTATAGGTACATCCAGAAGAACCAAGATGTTTGGCACTTTCCCAGGAAATTATGTGGAAAAATTGTGTTTATGACCAATAGAACTGATTCTCCAATTCAACCAAGATATTATTCTGGGTGAATTCGTGAACTGAATGAGTCAGGAAATGCACTGAAATGTAGATTCTGTCAGCAAAGCGAAGTCCCAGTGGCAGATTTATTTGGGGCAGAATTACCTGGAAGGTTTTGGTGGAACTATGATGCAAATGTTTTTCCCTTTAAAGAAATCTGCATACCTTTGATTTATGCTGTTCCTTACCTCAAGTCATGGCTATATGAAAGTTTTCATGTTACATGCAACACAATATCACTTTCCCCATTAACATTGTTTCACTTCTGAGCAAAAAACCAGGAAACAGAAACTGTTACATTTTCCCAAGTTCTCCAGACATATGCTTATATGCAAAATTTTGGGAACACCAGGAACTGAAATCATTCCTTCCAATGATTGATTGTGATTTTTTTTTTAGCAATTTATTTTTAAAAGTTATTTCTTCTTACTGAGACCTACAAAATATTTTTCATATAGAGTCATACAGCACAGAAGTAAAACCAGAAGTTGCTGGAAAAGCTCAGCAGGTCTGGCAGTATCTGTGAAGAAAAAGTCAGAGTTAACGTTTCGGGACCCATGACCCTTCCTCATAACAGAAGATGCCTTTTGGCCCATCGAGTCTGTGCCAATCTATGTATGCTAATCCCATTTTCCAGTACATGACTCATTGCTTTGAATGTTATCACATTTCAAGGGCTCATCCATGCATGTTTTAAAGGTTGTGAGGTTTTCCTCTTCTACCACTCTTCCAGGTGATTTCCACCAACCTCTGGGTGAAATAATGCTTCCTCAAAATCCCTCTGAACCTCCTGTCTTTCACTTTAAAATTATGCCCTCTCATTTTTGACCCCTGTGGTAGCTGCTTTCTATCCATCCTGTCCATGCTCCTCATAATAATGTACACCTCAATCAGGTGCTCCATCAGACCTCTCTGCTCTAAAGAAAACAATTCAAGCTTATCCAGTTTCTCTCCATAGTTAAAATGCTCCATCCCAGGTGACATTCTGATGAATCTCCTCTGCATCTCCTCCAGTGCAATCACATCCTTCCTGTAATTTGGTGACCAGAAATTCACACAGTATCCCAGCTGTGACCAAACCAAAGTTTTGCACAGCTCCAACATTGCCTCGCTACTCTTATAATCTAAACCACAACTGATAAAGGCAAGAGTCCCATATGCCTTCTTAACTACCCTATTAACCTGTCCTTCAACCTTTATGGCTTTGTGGACAAGAACCCCAAATCCCTTTTTCTGAGCTTCTTAGTGTCCTGCCATTCATTGAGCACTCCATTGTCTTATTACAACTTCCAAAATGCATCACTTCATGCTTTTCAAGAACACCATATCGCTGAATATATTTTTTAGAAATTGTATTTTCTTAAAAAAAACAGTGTTTAATGTGCAAAAGTGATAGTTTGGTATCTTTCAATTTCGTTTTCTGAGTAACATTGAAAATGAAGTAAAGAAGAAAGAAGGAAATTATTCTGTGATTTCCTCAGGCCCTGATCTTTTGTGTTGATTCTATTTATAGTATGTGGATTTTTACTCTATTTCATACCAATACACTTGGGAAAATTAAATTGAAATACCCTTAATATACCATTTCATGCCTGCTCCTATCCAGGAAAATGATTACATCACCTGCTCCCACATGCTTCCTTGGAAATGATGTATTTATGTCAATGTTCCAAATAAACTTCTGACCTAGCAAAAACAAATTGCATTCACAGAACTAACAAATCTTTTCAATTTTGTTTCACAACCCAACTCTCAAATAATAATAGTTTCTATTATACACCTGTCATCTCATAGTTTTGTAAGAGTTGTGTGGATTAACTCATCTTTAACCATTGTATTTTCAACTATTGACTTGGATACTCATTCAAACAGACCCAGCTCAGGTTGCTATTACATGGAGATAGATTTGTTCCATAGCTCTCCCCCTCAAGCTCTACTTCGGAGCAGGCACTTGTTAGCAAAATATTTTCGTAAGGCTGTCTGATCCAAATATATTAGTGAACCTGTACTTTATTGATGAAGATGTCTTGTAATTATAATTTGTGGAGAGCACATCACTTGCATTGATTGCAATTTCCTTGTCATTAGATGTAATTTATATTAGGCAATGATGGGTGTAATTTATAACTAAAATTAGTTCCTTAATAAAAGACAGGAAAGCAAAAGTTCATTGATTGGATACAAATGATAGTCATCAATTTAGATCTGTGTGATTTTGTTTGTACATGCTCTGAATGTGCCAATTTTATGACATAAATGTCTATATTTAGAAATATTTGAGAATGCCACAGTGCATAAAGTGATGAATAACCAGTCATACAGGCCAATGGGGCTGATAGCCTTAATTCTATTTTCAATTTCTATGTAATCCAATACATTTCCCTCCCTAACAGCATTGTGGGTCAACCTACAACAAATGGACTGGAGCATTCAAGAAGGCAGCTCACCACCACCTTCCCAAGGGCAACTAGGGACAAACAATAAATTAGAACAAAGAATTGCAGATGCTGGAGATCTGAAACAAAAACAGAAATTACTGAAAAAACTCAGCATGTGTAGTAGCATCAGTGGGGAGAAAGCAGAGTTTACACTTCGAGCCCGGTGACTCTGATGAAGAAATTCTCTGAACTCGAAATGTTAACTCTGCTTTCCTCCCACAGATGCTGCCACATCTGTTGAGATTCTCCAGCAATTTCTGTTTTTGTGACAGATCTCCAGCATCTGCTGCAAATTAATTTTTATAAGACTGTAAATTTCATATCAACATTAAGATTCAATAAAAGGGATTATAGCTCAGTACCATACTTTGTTCAGAAGGATGAAGAAAACTCTCTTTGTGTGAACTGTCATTTTTACCTCAAAAATCCATTTAGCCGTAAACTCCAAAACAAAACAAAAATAGCTGTTGTAATTTCTTTTCTGGAATTGCTTGAATGTCAGGGTTTAGACTGACAATGCTGTTAAAAAATATTACTCCCTCATTAGATTCCAGGGAATTAAAATATCTATAATGCCAGTACAAAGGCAAATGTTAAGCATCAAGGGAACTGGTTTATTTGTAACCAGTGCATTTCCATATACCGGCATTCTTCATTGCTTGTTCCAGAATTTTTCATACAGTTCGCAGGAACACCATCTGGAGTAACAGACATCTCTTCCTCAATGCCAACAATACAGTACTCAATGAGGATTGTAGCCTTGTCATCATGTTACTTTTGTTCTTTTATTGGTATGGGAAAATATAAGTCAGCCAATTCATGCACAGCTTTGTAAATTTAAGCATGCTATGATGCAGAAAGTTTGAATATGTTGAAATCATCAAAAGTAGAAAAACTTACTTTCTCAATTTCTCTTTAACACATAAAAATTCAAAGTTACCATTGGGGGCTTGTTGTAGGAATCTTTAACGTTACTTGTATATATGTTGCAGATCAAGAAAAACAATTGTACCAACTAATCTATTTTTCTTATTTATTCATGGGACCAGGACAGCATTTATTGCCCATCCAAGTTTCCCTAGGAGAATGTGGAAGTGAGCTATCTACTTGAAGTGCTGCAATTCTTGTGTTGTAGGTACACATACAGTGATACTTGGAAGCAAATTCTGGAATTTGGACACAGTGACAATGAAAGAACAGTGATATCATTCCACGTTAGAATGTTGAGTGACTTAAAGGGGTACTTAAAGCTGGTAATATTCCTGTTCATCTCCAGCCATTGTCCTTCTAAGTGTTTGCTGTCATGGTTTTGAAAGGCAACGTCTAAGGAGGTTGGGTTAGTTGTTGCAGTATATCTTGTCATTGGTACACACTGCTGTGCATTTTAATGGTGAATAAAGTGAATGTTGAAGGTGGTGGATCAGGTTCCAATCAAGCAGGCTGCATTGTCCTAGAAGGTGTCAAGCTTCTTGAGTCTTGTTGGAGCTGCATCCATCCAGTCAAGTGGAGAGTATTCCACTACACTCTTGACTCATGCCTTGTAGATGGTGGATCGGCACTATAGACTCAGGTGTTATGACTGCAACTGCTATTATTAATGGACAAGTCAGATCCCAGTCTGAAATTTGACTTGATGTATCAAGCTTTGTTTTGTTTTCATCTAACAGCTTAACAAACAAACAAATTCCTGATTCTTCTCATGGAAATAAATTAATGTTCTGCAATGTCTATTGTGCCCACTTGTAAAGCTCTCCTAATGCAAAAAAAACTCCACTTATCACACTAGGAACTCCTCCTGTCATACTGTGTTTTAAAAAAATCATTACTCCAGAAATACTGACAAGTTACACTTTAACATCTGCATGCACACAGACCAAACTCCACGTCCAACTACATCCAAAACAAGCTCCAAATAACAGAGTAGATTTCTCACTGCACACTAACTAGGCAATTCAACTGAACTTCCAACCTGAGGTCTGGGAGCAAAATGAAGAGTGATTCAGCGTAACACTGTACCATGGGTGGCATGGTAGCTCACTGGTTAGCACTGCTGCCTCACAGCACCAGAGACCTGGGTTTGATTCAACCCTCAGGCAACTGTCAGTTTGGAGTTTGCACATTCTCCCTGTGTCTATGTGAATTTCCTTTGGGTGCACCAGTTTCCTCCCACAGACCCAAGATGTGCAGGTTAAGTGGATTGGCCTTGCTAATTTGCCTGTAGTGTTCAGGGATATGTAGGCTGGGTGGGTTGCCATGGCCAATGCAGGGTTACAGTGGTAAGATAGGGAGGGAGGATGCATGTGGGTGGGATGCTCTTCAAAGGGTCTGTGTATACTCAATGGGCCAAATGGCCTGTTTCCACACTATAGGGATTCTATGACTCTAAATGACTGACTCACTAGAGTACCTATAGTTCAAAAATCACAGAATTGTCTTTGCAAGAACAAAAGGCAGGAACGGTGTGCATGAACTATCCCAGCTAACAATTATCAATTTTGCAGGGGTAAATTGTCGTTTCAAAGAGGTCAACTGTTGTTTTTATGAGAAGAAGCATCATGTCCAAGTTATATGTCACAGCAAGTAGCCCAAACAGAATCACCAAAAAGAGAAGCCTTCAACAAATTGAAATGGCTCTGAAATAGTGATATGGAAGTGCCTTTCCTCAGTGACATCAAGGCACCAATTGGATTCTACTGGAGTGGTGACATCCTTGTAGATGGAAACACAACATGCTTTAAGTTAGACACAGCTGCAGCAGGTTTGGTTCTGTCTGATACTGAACCATGGTTGGAGAAAGTTTCTTTTCAGCCATCACACATATGGGCAAGGAGATGTAGAACTCAAGTCATTGGACAACTGATTACATCCCTTCAATATAGATCGTGAAAATCACTGGAAAACATTTCATGTGATCATAAAGCAGATTTGTTCACTCTTAGGCAAGAAGACCTGTACTGAGAACTTTATTTAAAACATTCAGAGCTGTTTACAATTCTAGAAAAGTTGAAGGGAGTTACCACAGAACTCTGCAGACCGAAACAAAATTAATGGGCTGAATCTTACATTTTCTTTGGCTAAGTCCATGTGAGGATATGTTAGGATTGATGGAGGCGTGGACCAGAGAAAAGATGCAATGGAGAAACTGGGATAATGGAATGAAATCCTTGCATGAAGTATTTGGTGAGGAAGATTCCATTTCATTATCCCAGATTCTCTATCTCTGTCACTTCTATTCTAATGATGCTACCTTCCACCCAGGTGTCTCCAGCATGTCCTATTTTTACCTCAACCAAAGATTCCCTGTATCATTGTTGACAGGGCCCTCAACCGTGTATGACTAATCTCTCACACTTCTGTCTTTACACCTTCCCTTTCCTACCAGAACAATGATAGGATCTGGGGGTGGCTCAGTGGCTCAGTGGTTAACACTGCTGCTTCAGAGCACCAGGAACCCAAATTCATTTCAACCCTCCGGTGACTGTCTGTGTGAAGTTTGCATGTTGTCCCCGTGTCTGTGTGGGTTTCTCCACATACTCCCTTTTCCTCCCACAGTGCAGAGATGCACAGGTTAGATAGATTGGCCATTCTAAAATTCCCCATAGTGTCCAGGGATGTGTAATTAGGTGGATTAGCCATGGGAAATGCAGGGTTATGGGAATAAGGTAGAGGCGTAGGTCTGGGCGGGATTCTCTTCGGAGGATTGATGTGGACTCAATGTTCTGAATGGCCTGCTTTTACACTGTAGGGATTCTTTAGGAAATACTTCCCTTGTCCTCACTTTCCAACGATCAATCTTTGCTTTCAGAGGATCATCGTGCCACCTCCAGCAGGATATCCGCACAAAACCCATCTTCTGCTCCCCTCTACTGTCGAGGCAGCAAAATCTGTTGTGTCCATCTCAGATTCTGAGGTATCTTCAACATTGGATGAAGAGGGAGACCCACAGGTTCTGGAACAGTCAGATGATGGATGGTATGGACCTGTCCTTATATGTTGATCTTGCTTTTTGTATGCTTTCTGTGCAGCCGTAACTTTGTATGTCTCACTCCGTTCAAACACCCTGTGATGTGTATGATCTGCTGGTACTGCGCACAAAATAAAAATTTTCACCATACTTAGGTACATGTGGCAATAATGAATCAAATCAAATCAAAATTCCCTGCTGTATTCAATGGCCTGTATTCTGTGACCAACATGTCTGAGAGTCGTTTATTGCAAAAGATGTGTGCAGTCTTCTAATGTTGTTCCCGTGTTTGATGAATGAACTCTATGCATGTCCAGCCACTTTGAGTGGGCATCCACCATGACTAAGAACATTGAGTCCATGAAAGGACTGAATAGTCAACATGTAATCAAGTCCAGGATTTACCCAGCCATTCCCACAAATGTGGCAGGTGCTGCGGGCAGTATTTTTTTGTCCTTGCTGGCACTTTGCCCCACTAAAGTACTATGTCAGTATTCAATCCTGTCCACCAGACATAACTTCTCACCAACATCTTCATTTTGGAAACCCCTGGATGACCCTGGCGGAGTTCAGCCAGTATCTGGTGGTGACCTTTGCTCAAGACAATCTCCCCATAATAATATGCCGTCCTATACTGGGATCTGGTCTCTCTGGGTCCAAAAAGATTTCAGTTCTGGTTGTGATGGCCGTTTGGACACTCCCGTCACCACCAGCTGTTTTAGTTTTAGATTTTCTAGGGCCAGCAAAAGTCTGCATCCAAAGTCTGATATTATCATCTGTGACTGGAGTGTATCCAGAAAATTTAAAACCATTACAGACTTTTCCAACGGTGATACCACTGGTGATGTATCTGCTCAGACTCAGCATTCGAGCCCATGCACTTAGTATTAGAGCCCACTGCTGAATTTGGCCTGAAGCTACAGGTGGCACTGCCTTGTCCTCTTTAAGTAGACCTAGCAGGGATTTGTGGTCAGTTATTATTATAAATTTACTTCCTATAAATGTTTATGGTAAATTGCCTGATTCCAAATATGACCGCCAAACTTTCCTTCTCTATCTGGGCATATTTACACTCTCCATAGCTGAAGTCCTAGATGAAAATGTTATTGGGTTTTCCTCTCTCCTGGGCCACCTATGAGCTAATACAACCCTGATCTTGTATGGGGAGGCATTGTATGTCAATACCAGATCTTGCTTGGGATCACAGTGTGCCAATACCTTAGAGAATGATAGCTGTTTCTTCACTTCATAGCTTGGCTATGCAACATTTCCAAGGCTGAGACAGTAGGAACTGCAAATGCTGGAGAATCCGAGACAACAAGGTGCAGAGCTGGATGAACACAGCAGGCCAAGCAGCATCATAGGAGCAGAAAGGCTGACGTTTCGGGCCTAGACCCTTACCCTTTTTTTAAGAGTTGATGCAAAAGTTCCAGGATGGAGGACAGGTTATGTTTGAACTTTTCAATAATAGTTCACCAGCCCAAGGAACAACCTAAGCTCCGGTAGAGACATGGGAGCTAGGGTACCTTTGATCACCTTCATTTTATCTTCCAACGGGTGCAACTCAGTACTGTCAATTCTTTAGCCCAAGTAGGTCACTTTCAGTTTGTGGAACACACATTTTTCCCTTCTAAGGCACATGCCTGTCTGGGAGAAACATCTAAGGTCTATGTCTCTAAGTTCTCTAAGTGTTCCTTGTTCCCTGCATATTATCTGAGTTTAGCAGTTTTTCTCTCATTTTGTCTCTGCGCTTAAATTCTCATAGTTTATATACTACAATTTATTTGCATGTCATCTAAATAAATGGCAATTTAGGATAGACCTTGTAAAATGTTCTCCATCATCTGCTGAAAAATTATCCCAAACGGCAGCCTCATATATTGGTACAAACCTTTATGGGTATTAATTGTAGCAGACTTCTGGGAATCCGCATCTAACCACAATTGCAAGTACTCATGGCTCATGTCTAAATTCATGAAGGACAGCCCCCTGCCAGCTTTGCATATAAATCCTCTGTATGTATCCATTTACACAGCCGTCTTTCATCAAGATGGACTCAGGGCTCTCTGTGCCTCCCTGGAAAAAAAGCTTGAATAGTCCCGATCCAGCATCACCTTCCTCCACTTGGTTATGCTCTTCCTCTCTTTGAACAACTTCTCCTTCAAATCCTCTCACTTTCTTCAGATCAAAGGGGTGGCCATGGGTACCCACTTGGACCCCAGTTATGCCTGTCTCTTTGTAGGGTACGTGGAACATTCTTGGTTCCAGTCCTACTCCAGCCGCCACTCACATCTCAGTCTCCAGTACTTCAATGACATCATCAGTGCTGCTTCCCTCTCTCATCCGGAATTTAAAAAGTTTATCCATTTCTCCTTCAATTTCCATCCTACTGTCCATCTACACCTGGTCCATCTTGGACCCCTCCCTTCCCTTCCTTGACTTTTCTGTTTCTATTTCTGGGGATAGGCTGGCCATCAATATCCACTACCAACCCACCAACACCCATTGTTACCTTGACTGTACATCCTCACACCCTGCTTCTTGTAAAGACTCTGTTCCATTCTCCAAGTTCCTCCTTCACCATCACATCTGTTTCAGTGATTCCAGCTTCTACAAAGTGGCCTCTGAAATACCAACTTTCTTTCTCAACTAGGATTCCCCAGCATCATGGGTGACAGGGCTGTCAGCCAACCCATCTCCTGCACTACAGCCCTCACCCCCTCTCTTCCCTCCCACAACAGCAATAGGGTCTTAGTCTTCACCTACCATCCCACCAGCATCCATATCCAAACGATCATTAGCCATGATTTCACCCACGGGATGCCACCGTCAGACACATATTTCCCTCCCCTCCCTTGTCAGCCTTCCACAGGACACCCTGGCCAACTCCTTCTTCACTCCCAACACTTCTCCACACCCCCATGGCACCTTCCCATGCAAATGCAGAAGGTGTAGCACCTGCCCATTTACTTCCTGCCTCCTCAGTATCCAAGCTCCCAGACACACCTTCCAGGTGAAGCAGCTATTTACCTGCACTTCACTTAATAGTCTACTACGTACACTGCTTACAATCTGGTCTGCTGTACACTGGGGAGACAAAACACTGATTGAGCAACCACTTTGCAGGACAGTTATGTTCTGTCTGCAAAAATGGCCCTGAGCTTCCTATTGTCTGCCACTTCAACATAGTACCATGTTCCTTGGCCAACATTACTATCTTGGGATTGCTGTAGCACTCTAGTAAAGCTCAGCACAAGCTGGAAGGACAACATCTCATTTTCTGCTTTGAGACCCTACAGCCTTCAGAACTCAATATCGAATTCAATAATTTTAGGGCCTGTGCACCTTCTCCCATGTCCTTACCCCAACTCCCACACACCATACCTTGTCATCACATGAACTGTTATGACCAAAGAATCAATGTCAGCCACTAATGGGTCCCATTAGCAGCAGTTGATTCTCCCACGCTGACCTTCATCCATTTCTTTGTCTGCCCTAATTTCTTTTCTTTCTCTGGGCTCCATCTCCATGTATCATTTACTCCTCCCCCTCCCCCATCCCATTTTCAGCATCTATGTAAACATTTTCCAAGATAAAGTCAGTTCTGAGGAAGAGTCACCAGACCAAAATTGTAAACTTTGCTTTTTCTCCACAGATGCTGCCAGACGATTGAATTTTCCAGCAACTTCTGTTTTGTTTCAGAGCATGATGAAGGTCCTCTATTTTCATTTCACCTTTCCATCCTTTATCCTGACTGGCCAAGTCATGTTTGTGTCTTGTTGACAGTTTTCAATGGCGTGCACCCATTTTCTCCTTGTCATACATCTCATTTACATCTAATTTATATTTCTACCACTCCTTTACCATCACTAGCAGTCTCTTGTCTTTTGCTCTGGGCATTCTCACCATCTGTTCCACTCACTCATCTTCCCTCTTCTTCAACAGCACAGAAATAATCATTTTCCAGCCTCTTTCAGTTCCATAGAAGATTCATATCAGATTGGAAATGTTAACTCTGTTTCTCTTTCCACAGCTTCTGCCAGGCCTGTTGAGTTTCTCCAGCAATTTCTGCTTTTATTTCAGATTTCCAGCATCCACAGGATGTTGCTTTTATTAAACTTCCATAATTGATTTCAATACCTGCAATCTTTGGTTTAAATTCATTTAAAAGAAAAGGAAAAAGAATACTCAGTTAAGATGGCCACAATGGTCAGCTGACAATAGGTTGAGCCAGTTTACGTACAATACCTAAGTCTAAATTGAATCTAACATCTTCTAGGACTGACTGAAAGCAGTCACTCAGATCTATATCTGCTGTTTAATTTATACCTTTGTGTAATTTTCACATATGTGATAAAAGTCACCTGCAGAATAGTTAGCTTGAAAAAGCCAATGAAGCCAGGCTTGACAATACACAATGACAATGGTACTTCAGGCAACAGCTTTAACAGAGAGAAAGAAAGAAGGAAAAAAATCTAATCTGTAATAGCAGAAATAGCAAGTTTTTCTTTCTTGCTCCCTCTTTCTCTCATTCTCTCAAAAACAATGCTCAATGAGATCTACATATTTCACCACTTCTGAGGATACAAAACATCAATTAAACAGCCATGATCTCAGGTTAAAACATAACACCTCAAGGATTCTATAGCAATTGGAACCAGGCTGACCCTGTTGATGATAAGGTTATTGATTGGGGTTGCTCACCTGGGCCAGTCAGGAAATTCCTGGCTGACCAATATATCCAGAAGATTAAAATCTCCTCAGTTCAGGTGACTGACTCAGAGCAGGCTGGCCATAGCCTGTATGCTATGCACAAGTAAATAAAGGGATACTGGCCCCTGTGCAGTTATTTCAGATTCGAAGTACATTTTTTAAACTGCTTATCTTTGATCTTTTGTGTATGAGGAAGTCTCCCCTTTTTATCATTACAAGTATGTCTCTGTATTTGATGTCACATTTTATTATTGTTTTCTGGGTTAGCAAGTAATAAAATTCCCTCAAAAAACTTTGTACTTAACTGCTCAATTTTTGACTAGTGCTACTTTTTAAGTGTGATGTATCTGCATGCTGAGAATAATTTAAAATCTTTCTTGCAATCGACCAAGGAGTGTTAAAAGAAAAAGAGCTGACTCACCCCTTCTTATCTAGTCACAACTGAAATTATTTGGAAAAAAATTGCTTCTAGCAGACAAAAGAACAACTTTCTAATTTTGTTACTGGAACTGAGAAGGGATTTCTGAATATGTCCACCTCAAAATAAGCCCAAAGTCCAGAACAGCTCCTTTTAGATGATTTTAAAGGTTGTGTTTATACAGCTGTTGTTATCCAAAGTACAAAGTGGGTCAAGTACGTTCTGACTGAATCCAAGGAAATTGCTGGTTTCCTTTGCACCCAGTAAAAATAAAACTAAAGGGAAATTGAAGGATATTCCAATGCATTGTCACATTATTTTACATGGTATTAGCAGTGATACCTGTACAGAGTTGCTGATTAGAGGCTGTCTGGCAATGGACATTGTGAGAATTTTAACTCTCACCCCATTTTGCAGATAAAACAGAGTGGTAGAATTGCCTCCTAACCTCCAACTCTTCCGCTGGTGACTGTAATTTTAAATTGCTGGAGCCACAGACCAAAATTGGAGTAACACTTGTTTAAACTGTTATGAGTGGTTCATCCCTATGTGGGGATATCTTGTGACTGCTCCACCAAGTCAAAAACTAACTGGATATAAACAAGCCCTCATTAGGCAATTTAATATATAAGGTTTTTTTATGGTTAGGAAGAGTAACTGTGCTCCCCTGAGATTCAAAGGAAATACTGGGCCTCATCTGCCCCAGGATCCCCTCTGCTTCCTGTGAGCAAATTGGCACATTACTTCCCCAACCACTTGCTCCATGCCACAAATCTTTCTAAGATCTCTGGTCAATGACTCCTGCCAGTCATGCTCCTGTTTTGCCCACCAGGCTCATTATCCTTCTCACTAAGTCTAGGCAAGAGTCCATCCTAGAGACGTAAAATGAGGTCTGGCTATTAAAATCAACTGGACCTTCCCAATTTTTCTCATGGATGGTGGAACCATACATTAGACCATATATTCAACTCATTAGTTATGCATTGTTTCTACTGTTTGAACTCTCACCTTCGCAACATCCAATGTTCTATTATGAATTTCCAACCAACGCTACCAAAAAATCAATAACATAATAGCTACATATATTGCACTGTTAAATATAAGGTTCTGTCAACTCAAGATACAGCCCTGAGGACAACCATGTCACCATTATGCTCTGTGTCCTTAACTTTCATTTAGGGCTCCAACTCTAATAAAACAAGGTACAATCTGAACATTGTGGCTGCAGTACCTCAGTAGCGTTGTTCATTAGCCATTAACTGGGCATTGAAGGTGAGGTATTATTTATAAGACAAGAATATTTCTTGCATGGTGTTGACTTTTTTATATTAATGGTCAAACAATATTTTCGGGTACAAAACCTGATTTTTGTTCACTGGCATATTCCTTCTCCTCAAACTCAGATTTGATATTCCACCCCACTGTTACACTCTGATTTATTTGACATGTGAGATAATTCACTGTAAGTGTTAACTTCACATTCTTGCATAGTCTTATTCAGGCACCTTACATTATCAGAATCAAAGTTCGTTGCATTGGTTAACAGACGTTCACCTGAAGTATGAACTTTGAGTGGTAAAGGAGAAGAAGTATAAAAAGTGTAAAATCCAAGAAGTATCATTGTTGCGGCAGGTCAAGTGTAGCACTCCTCAGAGCCTATCAGTTGTATGCTAATGAACATTAGCCTGCAGAATAGGGTTTCTTTGCAGATTACTTAAGGAAGTAGCCCCAGAAATAGTTGATGCATTAGTGGTCACCTTTCAAATTCTATAGGCTCTGGAAAAATTCCATTTGATTGGAGGGTAGCTAATGTAAAACCATTATTTTAAAAAGGTGGTGGAGAAAAGTCAGGGAATTAGGGATGGACTAGCCTGACATCGGCAGTGAGAATATTCTTTAATCCATTATAAAAGGTTTAATGGCAGACCACTTGGAAACAGTAAGAGGATCAGACAGAGTTACCATGGATTTACTGAAGGGAAATTACACTTGACAAATCTACTGGAAATTTTTTGACAGGGTAACTAATAGAGTTGATAAGGGGGTAACAGTGGATTTTGTTTATTTGGGTTTTCATAGAGTTATGCAGCATGAAAACAGACCCTTTGGTCCATCTCAACTGTGCTGACCAGATATCCTAAACTGATCTAGTGTCATTTGCCAGCATTTGGCCCAGATCCCTCTAAGCCCTTCCTATTCATCCAGATGCTTCTTAAATAATGTAATTGTACCAGCTTCCTCCAGCTCCACTGGCAGCTTGTTCTACACACACACCAGCTTCTGTGTGAAAAAGGTGCCTTTCAGGCCCCTTTCCCTCTCACCTTAAACCTGTTCCTTCTAGTTTGGACTCCCTGGCAAAAAGACCTTGGATATTCACCCTATCCATGCTCCTCATGATTTTATAAACCTCAATAAGGTCACCCCCCTCAGTCTCTGATGCTTCAGGGGAAAAAGCCCCAATCTGTTCAGCCTTTCGCAATAGCTCAAACCCCGCCGAACCCAGCCACATCCTTGTAAATCTTTTCTGAACCCTTTCATGTTTAACAATAAATTGCATGAAACTGGGGTGAGTGACATGGACAGAGAACTGTTTGTCAGACAGGAAACAAAAAGTAGGAATAAATGGGTCTTTTTCTGTATGGTGGCAGTGACCAGTGGGGCAATGCAGGGATTAGGACTTGAACCCCAACTATTTATAATATGTATTAATGACTTACATGAGAAAACTAAATGGAATATTTTCAAGTTTGCAAGCAACACAAAGCTGGGTGGGAGAGTAAGCTGTGAGAGGATGCAGTGAGGCTCAGTGTGATTTGAACAAGTTTTGTGAGGGAGAAAACGGATGGTAAATAAAGTATAATGTGAATAAATGTGAGGTTATCTACTTTGGTAGCAAAAACTGCAAGGCAGATGTCTTGGGATGTCTTGTTGAAATTGTACAGCGCCTTGGTGAGACGTCTCCTGAACTATTGTGTGTAGGTTTGGTCCCCTTCTCTGTTCTGGCCTGGAGGGAGTGCAATGAAGGTTTAGCATATCAGAATGATTCCTGTGATGGCAGGACTGACAGATAAAGACAGACTGGATCAGATAGGACTATATTTATTAGAATTTGGAAGAATGCAGGGAGGGAGTTAGAAGCTTATAAAGTTCTAACAGGACCAGACAGGGGAAATGCAGGAAGGATGTTTCAAACTACTCAGGAATCCAGAACAAGGCATCATAGTTTAAGAATATGGGGTAAGTCATTTAAGACTAAGATGAGGAGAGATTTCTTCACCCTTAGAGAGGTGAGCCTGTGGAATTCTCTGCTACACAAAGCGGTTGAGGTCAAAACATTGAATGCTTTCAAGGGGGAGTTAAATATAGTTCTTCTAACGGAAGAGATCAAAGGGAATAGGGAGAAAACAGCAACAGGATACACAGTTGGATGGGCAGTCGTGATCATATTGAATGGAAGAGCAGCCTCAAGAGGCCAAATGGCCTACTTTTATTTCTGTGATCCTGTTTTCATGTTTTGGTGTTTGATAGCTTTTTTTGACAGCTGGACAGCTCATTCCACCAGCTGGACACCCAAATGCCACACTGGGAAAAAGCAACCCTTGCAAATTTAAAAGATGTTGCAACCAAGGGAGGCTAGTCTGCTTCTACACATGGAAATTTTGGGCCCCTGCAAAGAGGAAGCTGGAGTCCTGCCACTTTATGAGTGCTTCAGGCAGATAGTTTGTCTGTTTCTTCTCTCTGACTGTTTCAGGCAGGCAGTTAGCCTGTTACCTTTCAATGCCTGTTTCAGGCAGGCAATTTGCCGATAAAATATTAATGATGCCTGGCTGCTAAAATCAGCCCAGTCATTCACAATAACTCCCAAGTGGGAAGTTTAGCACCATTTCCCTGCTTTCTGCCCTGGAGTTTAAAATCACTACTTAAGTCTTTGTGATTTTAATGAACCAGTGACTTCTATTTTTAAAAATAAATGATCTATATAGTCCAAATTTATGAAGGTTTCTCATGCATGATTTGAAAGCTGCAACATTTGAAATCAATAGCTTGATTTATAGCTTGCACAATGAAGCTGTATATATGTCTGGAAGAACTGGTTTCCAGTTTATTCCATCACAGTGGGCTACATAATAAATGAAAACAATATTATTCTGAATACTGAGGAGCATGCTTAGGCACATACTTATCTATTGTAAAGTTGTTGAACCAGATGTTCTTTTCTATTACAGTGTGTGTGTGGCCTGGCAATGCATCTGCATATGGTGATTAAGTGCGTGGAAGTTTGGAATTAATTTCCACCTCATTTCTTGGTTGCCTGGAGCTAAAGTCAAACCCTTATCTGCCTTACGGTCATTATAAAAGTGGTGAGCACAGTTCCAAATAAAACTTGATTCACTACTCAATTTCAAAATCAGTATTTCTTCTTGCTCCATAATACACTGGTCTAGAATTTCCTATTAATTTCTGGTACCAAAACAAAAAGTGTTTCCAAGGAGGTTCTCAATTAAGCAATATTTGTTCATTATAGCAATTTATTAGAATTAGCTATTTGCAAATTCTTTCAATCATTTATTCTAACACCTAAGTTAAATCTGCTCCAAATCCAATTAATGAATTGATATAGATCTACCCTACATACAAAAAAAGCTAGAAAATACATGTCTTACATTTACCCCTATTCTGAACAAATTTAAATTTACATTCAAAGTTTTGGGCGCTAAAGGATCTAAAATTACTCATTCTAGTTCTTTATTCTGTGTTGTAGAATCATAGAAACTCGGAGCAGGAGTAAGCCATTCAATACTTCAAGTCTGTTCTGTCTTTCAATATGATCATGATCAATCCTCTATCTCAATACCATATTCAACGTTTTCTCTCCATACCCCTTGATGCCTTCACGATCCGTGCTGGTCATGTTTGAAAAGAATTGTCCTCATACTGAAATCTGCCCTCAAATACCAGATTAAATCTGATTGAATAAATTGTAGATTCAAGCTCCACTGCAGGACCTAACAATAAGATTCAGGCTGATACTGCAGGAGTATTGTGTTGTTAAAGGTGCTCTGTCTTTCAGCTGAAGTATTAAGTAGATGTTCTGTTGGCTCTCTGGGTTGAAACAGAAATCCCATACTATTATTTGAAGAAAGATTGCTCATTTATCGTAGATTGCGTGACCACATGGTAACTCAAAATGTTTTATTTTGTGGTACATTTACTGTTGCAATGCAGTAATCTAGTAATCAATTTATGTACAGATAGCTCCCACAAACAGATCAGATTGTAGGGGGTAGTAGGAACTGCAGATGCTGGAGAATCCGAGCCAACAAGGTGCAGAGCTGGATGAACACAGCAGGCCAAGCAGCATCATAGGAGCAGAAAGGCTGACGTTTCGGGCCTAGACCCTTCATCAGAAAATTTTCTGAATTTTCATTTTTGAGTTCTGAAGTGCTTATCTCACTGAAATAAGCATTTTAGTCAAACTAGCATCAAAAGTTAGGTCAGAGATAGTAGGAACTGCAGATGCTGGAGAATCCGACACAACAA
>NC_063343.1:48771325-48838765 GCF_021869965.1 Rhincodon typus | reverse complement strand
AAATCAGGAACAAAAACAAAGTTGCTGGAAAAGTTCAGCAGGTCTGGAAGGATCTGTGAAGGAAAAAACAGAGTTAACGTTTGGATCTGGTGACCCTTCCTCAGAACTGGACCTGAAACGTTAACTCTGTTTTTTCCTTCACAGATGCTGCCAGACTTGCTGAGCTTTTCCAGCAACTTTGTTTTTGTTATAATTCAGGAGAATATATCCCATCAAATTGTTAAGAACAAACTAGCCAGTAATAGTACATCATGGATGGATAAAGTTATAAAGTCAAAATTTAAACTACCATTAAGGACTTACAGTAGGTATGCAAACAACAGAAGAGGGGTTGAAATAGGGTTAGCAAATAAATTATAAAAACTTAGAAGGCTGAGAGAAACCTTAAGATTGAATTATCAAGGGTTATGCAAAACAATGTAAAAAATTCGACAAAAACATAAATGACAAAAACAAAACTAATCAGGCTTAGGATAAAAATCCTGGTCCAGATTTAGGAATAGATAGAGTGTGTTGTTGAATGTACATAAAATCATGGAAAAGGGATTGTTGTCAGATAACTAGCAGACGGCCAATATATTATCTTTATTTCAAAAAAAGGAGATGGAAAAGGTCTAGAGAACTATAGACCAATTAGTTTAATATTCGTTGTAAGGAAGATAATGGAACCCTTATTTGAAGGTGTAATTTTTAAAAATCTAGAATATAAAAATATAATAAAGAATAATCAATAAAATAAAACAAAGAATTGTGGATGCTGAAAAACTGAAACAAGAACAGAAATTGTTGGAGAAACTCAAGTTGAAGATGGGTTACTGGACTCGAAATGTTAACTCTGCTTACTGTCCATAGATGCTGCCAGACCTGCTGAGTTTCTTCAATGAATAATCAGTGTCTCTTTCAAAAGGAAAAGTAGTGTTTGAGCAATTTCACTGAATTCTTTGAAGAAGTAATAAGAGTTGCATTATTTGAACACTGTTATATTCTGTAATACACACTTAGAAATGCATATGAAAATGTTACTTTATGTATTCTCTACATGAATCCTGACATCTGGCTTCCCATTCTCGATACTGGGAGATTTGGCATGGTTGATATAAGGGCAAAAGGTTGATGTAGGTAGAAGACATAGCTAGCATTAAGTTGACATAGAGACTAAAAGGCCACAGCGTGAGTAGAGGGGCATAGTTTGTTATAGATAGCATCGAGGCCAAGTTGAGGGCTGAGTGGCAAAGGTTGGCATAGAAGGTATTATTTGATTGGGAGTGAGTACGGGGTATGACATGTTAGTTTGAATATGACATGAGAAGTGTGCCCAAGGGCACGCAGAGTTGTGTGGAAACAACATATCCTTTGCTTTCTTCTTTTTTTATTAAACTGCAACAAATTGCCAGTGCAATAACATAGACACTCTGTGAAACCCTTCGGTACAACTAGCAGCCTGTACTGTCATTCCAAAGTTGCCTGAAACTCACAGAGAACCCTGTCACCTACAATGGAAATCTTAAGTCAGGTATGCAGAGCTGGGAAATGTCTCATCTCCATGCTTCAGACCCAGGAGCAGAAGTTCAGGCCTTAGACTCCATACTGTAAAAAAATCTAAGGACATTCAAGGAGATTAAACAAAAAGATTTTTGAGCTGACACCAGAACGGAGAAATTCCAGCTGTTGGGAAGGATTGATTTGGTTGGGTTCTGCTCTTCAAAACAGAGAAGGCTGAGTTGTGGACTGGTAGATCACACTTTAGGACTGTTAAAGATTTGATAGGACAGAGGTAAAGAAGTTATTTCTCCTTGTTTAGAAGACCTGATATCGGAATCATAAAATTAACAGTCACAATAAATCCGAGATGGAATTTGGGGGAAATGTCTTTATTTACCAACAAATTAAAATATAGAAACTGCATCCACATAGAGTAATTAAAGTAACTTATGTAGACACATTTAAGAGAGAACTAGATAAACAGAGCAGGGGAAAAGAAACAGAAAATATTTTGATGTGGTTAGGTGAAGAAGGGTGGAAGATGTTCATGTGATTTAAAGAATGGAATTGTTGGGCTGAATGGCTTGCTTCTTTCATTTAATACTTGATAATACTCTTTAATAACGTACTGAATTTTCTTGCTGTATATCAACGGAAAGAAAATCACATAAAATCGCACAAGAAATTTCAAAGAAGCAGACGAAAAAGTTATAAATGTACAGAACCACTGCAGGAGAATATAATAAATAAATATGTATTGAAAAGGTAGAAAGCATCTATACTTTTAAAAGTATTTATAAACACAGCATAGTTATAAAGTGTTGTGCAACTTTCAACTTTACTAACTTGCATTGTACACCTATCAGAAGCACATTGTAAATGTTGTGTGAAAGCAGAATGCAGAATGCACTATTGAGTTCAAATTTCTGGACTTTGGCATAACCATTGTCTGCAATGATGCATTGCTCAATCTGATTTTTCAACATTTCACCTTTTCTTCTACTGTTGCCGTTTTCAATCAGTTTCTGCATAATTAGCAAATCAGTAACAATAACACTAACAACAGTAACAATAAAAGCTCCACAAGTTATGTTTTCATATATAGTATTCAGAAGTTTGCTTCCATCATTTATGCATCCAAAGTTATTAACATTTATAGCTTCACATGGACTCCGTAAATAATCTGGAAATGTGATATTTAAACCGCATAAAAGGATGTCAAGCTAGCTAGCAAAGAGTCTGAAAAAGAATGGGAATTGATTATAAATTCAATAGTTACTTTAAACAATGATTTTGGAGCAGCAATTCAGCATTGGCAACTGGAGTGTGTAAAAAAATGTTAAGTAGTCAATACATTGAGCTCTGATGAAGAGTCATCTTGACTCAAAATGTTAGCTTGCTCTCTCTCCATGGGTGCTGCCTGATCCGCTGTGATCTCCAGCATTTGCTGTATTCAGAACATATTTAGCCAGGCTTGGCTCCATCAATGGAGTCAAACATACAAGCAGCAGTTATCAAACAATAGACAATTCACCCAAGAGCCTGGGATTTATGGTCAACCTGGGATTTGTGGCATGGAAGCCTATCCTGTGAGAATTACATTATTTAGTGCACTTGCGTAAACAATCTTTAATTTTGAACCATGCACCTTAAAACAGAGTTCAGATACTGAACAATTTTTGGACCATGTTGATCAATTAAAGATACGCGTGTTGTAATGAGGCATTTTGGAGGGATCTTCATTCTGTGTACCAGACAGTGTGTATGCAGCATTTGGTTGGAATAGTCTAGGATGAGACGTCATCATTTTAGGCTAAGGGATAGTAGTTTTAACACAGAGCCGAGGTGGAATTACTTCTCTCCAAGGCTCCTGAATCTGTGGAATTCACTGCCTTAAAGTGCAGTGGATGCTGGGTCACTGAATAAACTTAAGGAAGAGATAGACAGATTTTTAATCAGTAATATGCTAAAGGGTTACAGAGAGTGTGCAAGGAAATGGAATCGAGGTTGAGATGATCATATTATTTGGGGGAATAGGCTCAAGGGATTGAAGTGCCTCCTTCTGCTCCTAGTTCATACATTCATAAGATTCACAAAGCCTCTACAATTTCATATTTCAATGTTATCATGCATATACAGATATATAGATAACTGAGAAATGAGAGGGCATTATCCAAGTACATACTGGCTTTCATATGATGTACTAATTGGATAAAATTTAAAACTTCTGTGCTTTAGGTTCTTTACTCACATTGCTTTTTTTTGTTCTTTTAAGTGAACTTAATAAAGTTTTATTTAGTTTATACAAGCTATACTTTTTCTACATGCAACATCTGAAATAGAGGAATTGGAGTAATATTTGATATATCCATGATTTTAATTATTATAAGTAACTTGTAAACATAGATCATTTGCTGTCATGTAACAACTTTGGTTGCAGCTTGCCCAGCATAAGTGCAGACTTGCCTAAGTCTCTATTTCAATCTCCACCATTGATGAATCCAATGCTATCCAATATACACTAACTGTTTGCAAAAATGCCACAAGGATGGGAAACACATATGCTTATACATCCCAGAATCAGTTGAAATAAAAAGCATAAAAAGGGTAAAGACCAGTAGTAATATGGAGGATTGAGAAAGTTTTACAAACTAACAAAAGATGACCCAAAAAAATAGATAGGGTGAAAATAACCTTTGAGGGTAGACTTACAAATAATATTAAGAGGTTTTGTAGGTTGGATCTGCACTCATTGGAATCTAGAAGAAAGAGAGACAACCCTTTTGAAACACACAAGATTCTTATGGGACTTGACAGGGTAGATGAGGAAAGGCTGCTTCCACTTGTGGGAAAATCTAGGACCAAAGGGCATAAATATCAAGAGAAAGAGACAAGGGAGAATTTCTTCTCTCAGAGGGTGGTAAATCTATAGAATTCTTTATGGCAGAGCGCTATTGATATTGGTTCATTACGTTTAATCAAGGCTGAAGTAGTCTGATTTTTAATCAGTGATGGAATCAAGGTGATGGTAAAAGGCAGGAGAGTGGAGTTGAGAATTATCAAATCAACCATAATCTCATTGAATGGCAGGGCATACCAAATGGGCTGAATGGCTTACTTCTGCTCCAATGTGTCATGGTCTTTTCACCACGTTGAAGGCTTTTAAAGTGTACTGGTTGGCCACTCTTGAATACTGTATACTTTGGCCACCAAAAAGAATTCCAAATCCTCAACAACGCATAATGAAGAACATGACAACTGATTGCTACCATTACAGCAATTAATTATAAAAAATGAGGAAATGAATCAGACTCTTCAGCTTTACAAGGAATGAATCCGAATGTGATAGCAGACATATGATGATAAATAGAAAGGAAAAGGTAAAACCAGAGCACAATTTTAGATTAAGCCTTGACTGTCTATAAGGGGATAGAATATCTACTGGTAACAGAGTAGCTTAGGTTTACTGTCAGGATGCACTTTGTTTTTGCTAAGTGATTGAAAGAAAGGAAATAAATGACACTTAAATGGTTCTTTTCACAAATTCAGGGTGTTCCATAATGCTCATAGTCAATTTAGTAATTATTGTAGTGTAGAATGGATTGAGTGCCCTTCTCAAATTGTCCTTGTGATATTTCACTACATAGTTTTAAAAGTAACCATTTTGAATCAATGTCATTACTTATTTGCTTCAGATGATGTTTGTTGTTATTGGTTGCTAGACAGTCTGTTTCGGTTTTTCTGGAGAGTCTAGAGCTAGGATACATAACGTCAAGTTGTACTTCTCCTCACAATCATTTATAGGAAGGTTAACTGAATAAGGTAAAAACAACATGGATGTCAATGCCCCCCTCCTGAAGCAGGCTAGAAAAACAGGGGGTATGCATTTCAAGGCTATAATAGTGTGAAGGCTTCAGATGAAAAGATCACTGCCTCCCCAACTCTGAACAATTAATTGCAAGATGAGAAATAATTTCCATTGATGGAAACCAGAAATATAGGAAATGCCCACTGCTCAGCTTGCCACACTGATATTGCCATTGGGTAAAGAGATAAAATGGTGTGAAATTTCATTGTCATATTCTTAATACATTTGTAACATTCTTAATACATTTGTACATTGGGAGATTTTGCACAGGTCCCCACTGGATCCTGGGGATATACCATTCACGTAAAAATTAACCTGTTAACTTGATGGTTACTGGGAAGAGATGGCCACCCAGTCTTTCAGAGTGCAAATTCTTTCACAGCAGATTCACAGTTCAATTATATGTCCTTAGTCTGCACTGGTACAGAGTTTCAGTCATCTGGAGGAAATTACAGTTTAAAGGCTGTCTTTTTATTGTGTTTTTCTTTAACAAAGCTATGGACTGAAATGAGAAAAAGCCATTTTAAAAATTAGCATTTGAAAGGGTGGCTGCAGTTTTGAAGCAAGTAACCTGGCACCAATGGAAAGCATGGTAAACAACTATTGGAACAAGTAGTAACTACAGGGAGGCAATGGCCTAGTGGTATTGTCACTGGACTGTTAATCCAGAGATCCCGATAACGTTCTAGGGACCTGGGTCTGAATGTCGCCATGGCAGATGGTGGAATGTGAATTCAATGAAATATCTGGAATTGAGAATCTAATGATGACCATAAATCCATTGTTGATTGTTGGGGGAAAAACCCAACTGGTTCACTAATGTCCTTTAGGGAAGGACATGATTGCTTGTGGCCAAAATTTGTAATGTACGTTGTTGGTCAGTGCATGAGATCCATATGCAGAGTGATTTGACAGAGGGTGTGTCATCATTAGGCTGAGTAAACTAATGGTCCCTTAAATCACCCATAGGTGCAGCATCCAGCCCAGAAAATAAAGGAAATTTGCTCTGTCCACTGTGAGTATAACTATTTTTCATTATTATTGCATGTTTCAAAACTGGTGGAAAATGGTAGTTTATCCAAGGCATGCTTCTGTGGGTGAGATCCAGGGTCCATCTGAAAGGCAAGATTTCCTCTCCCTAAAATGTTATTATGCCCTTAATGTGGTTGTCCCTGTCAACTATACATACAACCCTTTTATTTAACGATGAATATTGTCATGACCGTGGGCCAAACCCTCGAGTATTGTGGACATTATAAACTTGTAATTCCAAACTATGATTTTTTTTTGGGCTGATGCAGCCAAAAATGGCTATTGTTGTAAACTAAGTGACTGTCTGAAGAGAAAGAGAGATTCTCATGGAATGTTACACCTACAGTTGTGAAGGAAACATCAAACAACAAAGAAGACAGAAGACAAGTCAAAACAGACTGGACTGTGATTTCTTATGACAACAAAGATAACAAGGGGCTGACAACCCCCTGCTCAACAGCAAACCACCTTGCTGATTATCTTCAAATTACAGGCAGATTTTGTGTTTTTCCCCTTTGAAGTATATACAAGGATAAGTGTCAAAAAGCCAGTATCAAATCTACTGGAAAATACTAACGAGGCTGAACGTTCTCATGTATCCTAGCCTGGGGTCACAGGTTAGCTGTGAAGGTCACAGACTAAGAACTAATCCCTTGTCATGTCTGTGTCACCAGTACAGGAAAACCCTCTCTCACTGAGTACAACAAGCCAGACAAAAGGAAGGAGGACCACAAAAGGACTCTCTCTGCCCTGAATACTGGAATTTAACCACAGTAAAAAGGAATCAGAACTAATGACTCTCAAACAATCTGCAAAATTAAGGATTGTGAAACTGACTCTGCAACTACCAAAGTCAAAGTCACCGGTTACCTCATTTTTAAATTAATCTTGTTGCAAATATATTGAGGGGGTGGGAGAATAAAGAATGGATGAATAAAGAAAGGGAGCTAGTTTATCCTTCTTCACCTGGGATCATAAAAGTTTGGGGAATCCGGTCTGGAACCATAATGAATTGGGGAACCCCGCACAATGTCTGGTCATATTAATGCCTCTTTTTACCCTCGCAGCTGCTGGCCTGCTGCATTATCATCAACATTCTCTCAGTTGCTTAGCCCCTCAGAGTGTTCTGCACACATGATGATTGCCATGCAGGTGCATTTACTTCCAGTTTCAGCATTTGCTGCTATGCACAGACCACAGAGATTCAAACAGCTGCAGGGAACATGAGAAGGAACATGGACAGCCATGGCCACTAAAGTTATCCACTGCCATCCCATCACCCACTGAAGCCAGGGCCATGTTGGCTTATCAATCCCCACTCTCTCACTACCCTGTACCGTCCCCATACTGTATCTGATTCAACGCTTGTAGTTGAAGTTGGGATTTTCACATTCAATATCTCCACTCCATCCCAGCGTAATGGCTCTAATCCGAATGTGTGTGTTTCCTACTTTCCTCAGCACAGGATAGCCTGACCCCTTAATAACCTGACTTGACAATTACTAATGAAACGTCAGGACTTACCGTGGCCCATCTTCAAGACTGACATGTGAGGACATGATTGATGTTACTCCAGCTGCTTTGTTGACTAACATGGACTCGCTGGACTAGTTATACCTGACCTGCAGGACTGATCGTGGCTCAATACCTGGACTGCAAGGACATGGATCCCCTGATCACACCATGTGCCCAACTGACTATGGCCAACCCTCTGGACTGAGTATAGTGGCCCCCTCCTTACTGACCAGAGACCCTCTTCACTCAGCTAAGGACTATGCCTCTCAGATTTTCAAACATGACACAGCAAGCTCCCTTAAGAAGCACTGTAATAGCAACCAAAAATGTTGATTTTGCAATGGTTATTGAAATTTAATTATTGGAGAGGACACTAGGCAAAATTCCCCAATCCTTTCTCAAAATAGTGCCATCAAACCTTTTATCGCCACCTGAGTGGACAGAGGGAACCACAGTTTAACATGTCATATGAAGATGGCATTTCCAATAGTATATTGCTTCCTCAGTTCTTCACCGAAGTACAAGGCTTGATTTTGGGCTTAAGTCCTTGAACTTACAAGCTTCTAACTCAGACGTGAGTGTTGCTAATGGAGCTGCAGTTGACATACCATTGATTTTCATACTGTATTAATGGCATTCTCGACTTTCCATACAAATAAAATGCCAGCAGCAGTTCAAAAATAGTGCTCATTACCTTCTATAGACAAAGGATGATGGGTAATAAAATGGGTCTGGCTGCTTCTCATGCATGAAAGAAACAAAAACACATTCTCACGTAGGTCATTGAATGGTAAAAATAAAAGGAACCCTTGCTGTTTTCCAAACCCTCTCCAACTCTGCTTAGAATCATCTGGCCAATAAATAACTCAACTTTGAACATGAATCAAGCCTAGGGTTTTCTTGTTGGGCATCAGTGCAAAAGTATGTAGTGAATTTACCCAGTGAACCAACAGGGACCTTAGCCATTACATTTCTTAAATTATGTATTATAAATTATGAAGCCGGTTTCTTAAATTTAAGTTTAATATATAAAAATAAATTTCCATCAACTTTATTTTAACACCAGCTTTAACTTTTTAAAGTAGATGAGGTGACACTGGCATTAAAATAACATTAAATCAGAAAATGGCAACCGGAGGGTTTATCTCATGTACTAAATCTAATATATTTGATTAGATGCATGCCAGTGACCTAGACACTGTTCTGCTATGTCTCTTGTCTTTTCAAGCACAACTTTTTGACTGAAAACATAACATGCTGCTTTGTGTCTCATTCTTTTGAAAACAAACAGAGGTCCCTGTGTTTAAAATGGATTGGAATCTGTCTCAGTCAGTGCTCATAAAATCTCACTGCTGGTACTGGTCTGAAGTTAATAGCTATCCAAGTAACGGTTTGACATTTTATATTTATAATCCTCACTGAACCATGAAAATTACTGAATATAGTTGGACAAATAATTCTTAGAAACTAAAAAAAAGTGTACAACTATTGACAGAGAATAATGAATAATTTTTTTAGAGTATTTCATGGTAAAGTGTAAGGTAAGTGTATTTATTCTGGAAATTAGAAGTGTACAGCATTTTCTCATAAATTACACTCTATTACAAATAAAGTGTGACAAACAATCTACACTTCAGCTAATATAGGTCAGAAGACTAAATGTTCAGCTTTATTAAAAAATGGTTTATATGACAACTCAGTCTCACTGCATAACATATTGATATTAATGTACGAAGCTAAGGAATGATAGGATATAAATTTAAGCTAGCAGCATATCTTAGGACTCGAGCATGCCTAGACACCGAGGAAGGTAATTTGATGAATAAACTCTCTTCCATATTCTGCCTATTACTAGGAACTTGCTCAATGATAGATTATTGAACTGTCAAGTCTAAAGTTGGAGACAGAAATCAAGTTTTTTTAAAAAAATGCACTTAGTCCAAAGGTACTCAACTCCCAGTAGCTTGCTTCCCTTTGCTTTTTACATCTAGATAACCTTTAATTTCTGAACGAACTTGGAGAAATGTCAACAAAGGCAAAGAGAGGTGGTATTCAGGTCTGACAGAAGCCAGACGTTTCTATAAAGATTGGGCTGAAATCTCAGAGAACTGAGGTAGGTCTTGTAACAATCTTACATTGGCACTTGCCTTCCTTGATGGCTGTCTCAGATTTGCTTCTGGGATTAGCAGGCCTAAAGTGATCCTGTTCCCAACTCCCCTATGGTGAAAATTATATTTAATGGACCCTGTAAACCAAGGCGAGTGTGCCAAGTCAGGAAATTCCTGAATCAAGCTACCCACTTAGGTTGCAAAAGTCCATCCTTAACAGTCTATGTGTCTTCAGCACAGCTGCCAGGATCACTGATTGAAGGTGTGAACATTCTGCACCTTCTTCCAAGTAAAGCAATCTAGGTCCCCCTTTAACCTTTGATAAACAAGCCACTAAGGTTGTTGTTGTGTTGAATTTTGAATAGGTCATAGATCAACTTCAATTCTCCACTTTATAATAAATCAGAAACGTAGTTCCAAACCATGATAACATGATAATCTTCGTAACTGGATGATATGTGATTGGAGGGTAGACCTATAAATGATGGCATTCCCATACATTGGCTGCTTTCATTCTTCACGGTGGTAGAGATTGCAGTTTTTGAAGATGCTGGTGATGAAGCTTTGGTGAATGTATCTTGTCCAAAGTATATACTGCACCCGAAATTCACTGGTTTTTAAGGTTTGGATTTGGTACAATTAAAGAGGTTGCTCTTTCTGAATGGCATCAAGCTTCTTGAGTGCTTTTGGGATAATACATCCTAGCAAGCAGGCAGAATTTCATCACTCTTCAGTCTTGAATCTTGTAGATGGTTGAAAGGTTTTGAGAAGTTACTAGGTGCTTATATGAGCAGTAACTTCCTAACCTAGAGAAATTTAAGCCCTATTTGCACAATCTCTATTCATAAGATGGTCCCACCATCCTGGAAATGGGTTTGATGAACTTCTGTTCCATTCTCTATGGCAATAATATCTTCCCTGAGATAAGGAAACTAAAACTGCACACAGTACTCCAGGTGTGGTCTAACCAAGCACTTACATAATTAAAGCAAGACGTCACTAGTCCTGTGCTCAAATTCACTTGCAATAAAAGCTAACATTCCATTACCCTTGCACCAGCATGTTAGCCTTCAATGACTTATCAACAAGGACTACACTTTCTACATCTACACTTTCCAAACTCTTACTTTGCTTCTGAGGAAGGGTCCCTTCTAAGGAAGGGTCTCCGGACCCGAAACGTTAACTCTGTTTTCTCCTCCACAGATGCTGCCAGACCTGCTGAGCTTTTCCAGCAACTTTGTTTTTGTTCTTACTTTGCTCATCTGTTTCTCCTATCAAAGTAGAAAACATTATATTTTTCCACATTTTATTCCATTGGCCATGTTCTTGCCCATTCATGAAGCATTCCCACTTGCCTTTGTATCATATGCAAATTTGGAAATGTTACGATCAGCCTCAAGCTCCAAAGAGTTGATATATATTGTGAATAACTGTGACTTAAGTACCGATCCTTGTGATATCTGACCAGTCACAGACTGCCATGCAAAAATGACCCATTTGTAGAGACACAGTCGTACAGCATGGAAACACACCCTCAGGTCCAACTCATCCACGCCAAATAGACATCCCAATCTGACCTAGTCCCATTTGACAGCATTTGGCCCATATCCCTCTAAACCCTTCCTATTTATATGCCCATCCAGGTATTTATTAAATGTTGTAATTGTACCTGCCTCTATCACTTTCTCTGACAGCTCATTCCATACACGAACCACCCTCTGCCTGAAAAAGTTACTCCTCAGGTCCTTTTTAAATCTTTCCCCTGTCACCTCAAACCTATGTCTTTTAGTTTTGGACTGCCCCACTTTAGGAAAAAGACCTTGGCTATTCACTCTATATATGCCCCTCATGATTTTATTAACCTCTAACTATAGATATGTCTAATGCTGATTTTGGCATACTTTCTTACTCCTCCTTGAGCTAGGGTCGTTTGTTTTATTGGTATGTTGGGCTAATGGATATGCCGAGTTATTGCGTTACAGCTTATGGTTGAATGCAATATTGCTGATAATAATGGCCACTGACCTCAAGAATGACCAATTTCAGCTGTTGGATCTTCCCAGAGTTTATCCTAGTTGGCATAGCGAAGATGGACTATCATCATTATGAAGATATGACTTTGTCTCCATAAGCACTGTGTGGTGGTCACTCCTGTTTGTCATGAATAGGTACATTTCCTCAGGTAAATTGAAGGAGATTGGGTAAAGTAGATTTTCCTCTTCAGTTCATTCTCTCACAATCTGGTGATACCAAACTATGCCTCGTGTGGACGTTGAGGCCCCCATCCCACAAATGCCTCCGCTTGGTTTCCCCAATGTAGAGGAGGCCACAACGGGAACAGCGGATGCAGTATACCACATTAGCAGATGTGCAACATCATCCTCCGACACTTCCGCCATCTGCAATCCGACCTCACCACCAAAGACATTTTTCCCTCCCCACCCTTATCTGCTTTCCGGAGGGACCACTGTCTCCGGGACTCCCTTGTCCGCTCCACACTCCCCTCCAGCCCCACCACACCCGGCACTTTTCCCTGCAACCGCAGCAAGTGCTACACCTGCCCCTACACCTCCCCCCTCACCCCCATCCCAGGCCCCAAGAAGACTTTCCATACCAAGCAGATGTTCACCTGCACATCTGCTAATGTGGTATACTGCATCCGCTGTTCCCGTTGTGGCCTCCTCTACAATCGGGGAAACCAAGCGGAGGCTTGGGGACCGCTTTGCAGAACACCTATGCTCGGTTTGCACTAAACAACTGCACCTCCCAGTCGCGAACCATTTCAACTGCCCCTCCCATTCCTCAGATGACATGTCCATCCTGGGCCTCCTGCAGTGCCACAACGATGCTACCTGAAGGTTGCAGGAACAGCAACTCATATTCCACTTGGGAACCCTGCAGCCCAATGGTATCAATGTGGACTTCACAAGCTTCTCCCGACCGCATCCCAAAACCAGCCCAGCTTGTCCCTGCTTCCCTAACCTGTTCTTCCTCCCACCTATCCCCTCCTCCCACTTCAAGCCCCACCCCCATCTCCTACCTACTAACCTTATCCCGCCCCCTTGATCTGTCCATCCTCCCTGGACTGACCTATCCCCCCCCTAACTCCCCACCTACACTCACCTTTACTGGCTCCATCCCCGCCTCTTTGACCTGTCTGTTTCCTCTCCACCTATCTTCTCCTCTATCCATCTTCTATCCGCCTCCCCCTCTCTCCCTATTTATTTCAGAACCCCCTTCCCCTCCCCCATTTCTGAAGAAGGGTCTAGGCCCAAAACGTCAGCCTTCCTGCTCCTCTGATGCTGCTTGGCCTGCTGATCTCAAATTGATTTGATCTTACAATGAAATTGTACTTTTTAAAAGTCATCTATCAAATACATACAGAACAATTTTGGGCAACATGGTGGCTGAGTGGTTGTACTGCTGCCTCCCTGCACCAGGGACCCAGGTTCAATTTCAGCCTCAGGTGACTGTCTGTGTGGAGTTTGCATTTTCTCCCCATGTCTGCGTGGGTTTCCTCCAGGCGCTCCAGTTTCATCCCACAGTCCAAAAATGTGCAGATTAAGTGGATTGACCATAGTGTTCAGGGATGTGCAGGCTAGGTAGGTTAGCAATGGGAAATGCAAGGTTATAGGGTAGGGTGGTGGATCTGGGCGGGATGCTCTTCAGAGGGGTGGTGTGGACTTGATAGGCTGACTGGACTGCTTCCACACTGTAGGGATTCTATGATACAATTATAAAAGCCACCTACAAGGTTCATTGCCTTTTCAATAAAATAATTTTAATTGCAAGTTCCCATATTAGCAGTCAACTAAAATGTGACAACTGTAGATGTAAATACATTATTTTGTGAGATCTTATAACTTTCCTGATATACTGATTTATTTTCTGCATTACCTGAATAATGCAACAAATTCCAAAAAATTCAGTAAAACCAGAACAAAAGGGCAGGATTTTCTGGACAGCTGTCAATTGACAAGTTAACAGGGAATGCATCTGTGCTGATACCGGCCACTCTACATTCATTTAACATTTGACATCCGGGGAGGAGGTTCAATCTTATAGAAGTGCCAGCCACTCTGATGTCCAGGAGCTCTAACTGAGTAAAGTAAATCTGGGGTTTTGGTTGGTCCAGCTGGAAAGCCCCAATGAGAGGACTGAGGGAATTTGCAGACTGTATTTATGAGGCTGGAGGTGGGGGGGGCGCTACACAAATGTATGACCCTGGGGCCACCTCCTCTAGGCATTAGAAACCCCAAAAGAGGGACTCCACCTTGCCAATACCAGTCTGTGTAGCCAGGTTACCTGCCTGGCCTGTGCCATGGATTGAATAGCAGAAGTGATGGGATTAGACCCTGGCCATTAACTTGCCGCTTAAGAGGATCAATGGACCCAAGGGGAAGTGAACCAACTAATGGTTCCACTCCCTGGCATAAAATAGGAGAGAAGACAGGGATGGGCAGATTGATGTTGAGAAGACATTTTACAAACGCCCCTGTCATCAGTCCTGCTGTAAAACTGCGTCCCTAGAATCAGAAAATATTTACAGCACAGAAAAAGACTATTTAGTTCCACATTTCTGTTGTTCTTATTGCCTTGCAGTCTTTCCTTTCCATGTTATTTAATTCCCTTGTGAAAACCACAATTGAATTTGCCTCTACCATAATTTCAGGCAATACGGTGAAGGTTGTAACCAATCACTGCATAAAAAAAACTCACGTCGAGGGGCCAAGTGGCCTACTTCTGCTTCTCATTTCTATGTTTGCAAGTTAATGTTGCATTTAGTTCTTATGCTAATCACTTGAAGACTGTAATGAGGAACATAAAAGCTGAAAAATCTCAGCAGTTCAGGCAGCATCTTCACTGATTGGCAGCTCTGATGCAAGATGATTGACCTGAAACATTGATTCTACTCACCTCTACAGAAATTTCCAGTATCTGCAGTCATTTTTGCCTTTGTATCAGTGCCAATTACTTTATAATTATGTTCTCTGGCTTTGCAAGCTTCTGTCAATGGGCGCAATGACTCCTCCACCTACTCTGCTGATATAAAGAGAGGGAAGTTGTGAGGAAGTTGTTTAGGATTGGGATTGTAAAAGGGTTATGCGGGAGGTGTCTGCAGCTCTGGGAGGAGAGTTGTGAGGCAGTTATTTGAGAGGCTAACAGGGATTGGGATTGTCAGAGGGTTATGTGGGTGGTGTCTGCGGTTCTGGGAGACAGGCAGATGCTCTTGGTAGAACTACAATTCCCAGGGTGTCTTGCGGGTGTTTACACCTGCGTGGAAGGGATGGTCCCCAGAGCTGGTCGCCTGGCAACGGGACGGCCGAGCTGTCAGTCAAGGGCACGTGACCGTCTGCGGGTCTTTGTTCTGAGTGGTGCGGGGTGAAGGAGATGATGTAATGTGGAAGCACTGAATTTAAAGGCAGGGCAGAGAGAGAGAGAGTTAGATTTAGATTGCTGCAGCTTTCACTCTTACTGGGAGTCAACGAGTTTGTTTCAAGTGTCTTCTGGAGCGACAGTTGCAGTTTAAAAATGCCACATCCTGTGACCCTTTACGGACCGTCACCTTGGGGCTTTAGATTAGTAGGGGGCAAAGACTATAGTCAGCCCCTAACTATCTCCCGGGTAAGCAACAAAGTCTCTTCAAAGGAAACACATTTGAACATTTTTTCTCTCTTTCGTTTCACTGGAGGCTATAGAGTACTAACTTGTATCGTTTTTCACTTTATGCTTCTAAAGATGACTTTGCAGCATGTGAAAGAAACTTGCAGGATTACTTGTGTCAAAGTTGCTTAAGTTCTTTGAGACACGTTACTAGATTCTTTCTTTTAAAAGGTGCACGTTTAATTGAGTTAAAAGGAAAAACCATACTCCCTACAACTGTTATTCTTCTGAAATCACGTCCTTTTGAACCAGGTGTTACCAAAAGAAACTCATCGTTTGTCTGCTTTCCACCCACGTCCCCCCCCCCGCCATATGGCTGTACTAATATTGTTTGTGAAGTGCTATCCTGTTACCGTTTGAGTTCCTTTATTGGTACTATTACAAAAAAGATTATCTTGAGCACACAACAGGTTGTCGGTTGCTTCAACTCAAGTGAGCATTGATATACTTGAGTCTTAATTATTTTAAAATAGTGACATTATTTTCTGCGATTGTACTACAATGAAAACCCAGGGGTTTCTTGAATAGTTCAAATCGTAAATGCAACAAATACGCATGCTGTATACACTAGGAAAGTTCAGTCTCCGATGTTAGTTGCTGATAACAACAACCTTGTCCCAGGAAGGGGGGGGTGATTGGTAATGACTTGAATAATGGAAAACTGATTTGATTAGGAAGTATTGTTTATGAATGCATGTGATTGTGAGTGCACTACTTGGATGAAAGAAACATTTCATTTTGGAAGAATTTATAGATAAGCTAACTTGCTGGTGAGGTTATAGTTCAGCATTGCTAGCGAGTTATGAAACGTATAAGATTGTATTTATGTTGCATGTTAAAATCAGTTCTTTGAAATTTATTGATGGGTCGAGTTTTTAATGGTATATTTTGATTTGGTTCCAGCTTAGCTAAAGGCAGTTTGCCAGTTGAGATTTCCTGTATAGACTTGGTATACATTGAAACATAAAACTTTAAACTTTAGAGTTTTGTTATATCTAGCACATGAAATAAGTTCTCAGAATAAACCTATTGTAATTGGTTCTGATTTAAGTTTTTTTTTAAAACTTAAATTGGTCCAGAATCAAGTTACACTGTACAGTACTGACCTGATACCCAAGGCCACTCATGTAGTTAAATCAAAATACCAATTTTTTTTTAAGTTGTTTAAATTTTACCAACTGATAGGGGGAAGAATACAATTTTTATGGTACTTGTAACCGTGTACAATTGGACAAAACTGATCGTAGAGGCTTAAAACTTAATTTTGTGTAATATAATTATCTAAATATCATGTGATTGCTAAAGTGCTTGAGCTTATATTGAAACCACGATGCAGTCCAGTAACTAGAACTGGATGATTTTTTTTTTGACAATTTTGAATCCGCTGTAGATGCAGTTCTAACGCTTGCAACTAATGAAATGGCACAAAGGAAGATTTGTCATTCTTTGAAAATGGATGTGGTCTGGAATAAGCTAGTAATAGTATTTATAAAATACTGGCAGCTATTTTACTTTCTATTTTTGAAATGATGTTTATATCCAACTTTTTAAAACGAGTGTTTTAATGGGGAAAAAAAAACTATATGCCTTTTACAGCATTTGTTATTTATTACCAACTTGAGAACAATGCAATAAAAGAAACTATTGGTCACCAGAATTTCCCTTTACGTTCACCTTCTTGAATGTAGGAAAATATCCAAAGGCAAAACAACGTTCTAGTAAAAGTAGGGTCACTAAACAGACACAGAACATTAAAGAATAGAATAGTACAGCATAGGAGCAGACCCTTTGGCCTAATAAGTCTGTGCTGACTATGATGCTATTCTAAACTAGTCACATTTGCCTACATGTTATCTGTATCTGCCTGTTCATGTGTTTGTTTTAAATGCCACTTTAAACATTGCTATTGTACGTACTTCTGCTGCCTCTCCTGGCTGTGCGTTCCTGGCACCTGGCACCGGCACCTAGCACCCTCTGTGTTTCTTTTAAAAAAAAACTTCCCTCGCATGTATCATAGAATCCCTACAGTATGGAAACAGGCCCTTTGGCCCAACAAGTCCACACTGACCCTCAGAGCATCCCACTCAGACCCATTTTCCCCCCCCCAATAACCCACCTAATCTATACATCTCTGAGCACTACAGACAGTTTAGCATGGCCAATCCACCTAGCCTGCATATCTTTGGACTGTGGAAGGAAACCGGAGCACCTGGAGGAAACCCACGCAGACACGGCGAGAATGTGCAAACTCCACACAGACAGTTGCCCAAGGGTGGAATTGAACTCGGGTCCCTGGAACTGTGAGGCAGCAGTGTTAACCACTGTGCCACCCTGTTTTTTTTAAACTTTTGTCTTTTCATCTTAAGCGTGTCCCTGCTACTGTTTGACACTTCCAACCTATTCCTATGTCCCCTAATTTTATTTGCTTATATTAAGTTGCTCCCTCTGCTCCAGCGAAAACAATCCAAGTTAGCCCAACCTGTCCTTGTAGCTAATACGCTCCAATCCAGACAACATTCCTGGTAAATCTCTTCAACACCCTCTCCAAAACTTCCATATCCTTCCTATAGTGTGGCAACCAGAACTGCACGCTAACTTAAGTTTTAAATGGCTGCAATGTAACTTGCCAACTTTTATACTCGGTGCCCCTACCAATGAAGGCAAGCATGCTATATGCCTTCTTTACCGTCTTATCCACTTGTGTGGCCACTTCCAGGAAGCTGTGGACTTGGACCCCAAGATCCCCCTGTATATCAATGTTCCTGAGAGTCCTGCCATTTACTGTTATAGTTTCCTCTTACATTTGACTTCCCAAAGTGCATCACCTTAACACTTTTATTCAGATTAAACTCCAGCTGTTGTTTCTCTGCCCAACTATCCAACTGATCTATACTCTGCTATATGCTTTGATAACCTTCCTCACTGGCCACAACAGCACCAATTTTTATGTCATCTGGAAAATTACTAATCAGACCACTAACATTTTTATATTAAACAAGAGGGCTCAGCACTATTCCTTGTGGACCATTGGACACAGACCTCCAGTCATGAAAACATCTTCCACAACTGCAGCAGGCTAGGCAGCATCAGAGGAGCAGGAAAGTCGGAAAGACCTGAAACTTCCACAACTGCCCTGTGTCTTCTACGTTCAAGCCAATTTTGTGTCCAACTTATTAACTCACTGTGGATTGCATGCGACTTGATTCTGTCGACCAGACTACTGAGGGACCTAGTCAAATGTCTTAGTAAAGTCCGTGTTGACTGTCCTCCCTTCCTCAGTCGTCCTCTTTGCTTGCCCCGAAAAGCTCAATTAAATTTGAGACCAGACCTCACCACCACCACCCCACCCCGCACAAAGGCATGCTGACTATTTGTATTAGGTCCAATCTTTCCAAAGCAAGTAAATCCTGTCCCTAAGAATCTTCTCCAATAATTTTCCTACTGTTGATTCCCTACTCACTGGCCTATAACTTCCTGGATTATCTGTGTTTCCCTTCTTAAACAAAGGAACAACATTAGCTATTCTCCATTTTTCTTGGACTTTGTTGTCCAGGCCCCAGTAATCTCCTTCCTTGCCTCCCTCAGTATCCCGGAATAGAGCCCATCAGGCCCTGGGGAATTTATTTTCATGATTTTCAAGGCACCAAATGCCACCCCCTTAATATTAACATGCCCTAAAATGTCAACATAATCTCTCCCTAACCATACTATCATCCGTGACCTTTGTTGAATACCAAATGCACCATACTCATTAAAGACCTAACCCACTTCCTCCGGCTGCACACACATTCTCTTATTTATCCTTGATTGAATCCACCCTTTCCTCATTTACCCTCTTGTTCCTGATATATGTATAAAATGCCTTGTGATTAATTAATTCTACTTGCCAAAGACATTTCATAGCCCTCCTAATTGCATGTTTAAGTTTTCCTGCTTCTTCTTATTCCTCAAAAGTCTGGATGGATTTCAGTTTCCTAAACCTTACACATGCTTCCTTTTTTTCCCCTTTTGACTGTACTTTCAATGTCTCTTGTCATCCAAGGTTCCTGAATCTTGCCATCCTTATCTTTCATTCTCATAGAAACATGATAGTCCTAAACTCTGCAACTGGCTTTTAAAAGACTCCCATACGTCAAATGTGGACTTGCCCCCAAACAGCCACCCCCACTTTAATTTCTCCAGTTACTGCCTAATGTAATTAGCTTTCCTGCAACTCAGCACCTTCACCAGTCTGATTCTCATCCATAACTATCCTAAAACTTGCAGAATTATGATCAATGCTCCCACACTGAAACTTCGATCACATGGCTAGACTCGTTCCCAATGCAAGGTCTGTATGGCCCCGTCGCTAGTTGGACTATCTATATATTGTTTCAAGAAACCTTTCTGGATGCACCTAACAAATTTGCCTGCATCTAAGCTCATGGAACTAAGGGAGTCCTGGTCTATATTAGGGAAGCTAAACTTACCCACCACAACAACCATGTTGTTCTTGCATCTTTCCATGATCTGTTGACATATCTATCCCTCTATCTTCCTTCTGGCTTTTGAGAGGCCTATAATATAACCCCATCCAGAGTAATTTCACCTTTTACTCTTTATTTCTACCCATATGGCCTTGGGTGATTTTTGTTTTAAGGAGAGATACTAGAATAGGATTAGTCTTCAGGCCTAGATGGTTGAATGTGAGATGTTGCTTTAGAGATGTGTTAGGAAAGTAGTGTTCTTCAATGCTTCTAGAACTGGAGGAGACTAGAGATGAACGCAGAATAAAGATGATGATGAACAATTAGATGTTTTGACACTTGCTGCAATGTACATTGGTGAGCATTGAGATAATGTGCTTGCTGAGAAGAATAATTATTGCTACATTGCATGTAGCAGAGATCTGGTGAAGCTGGCAAGTGGAAGATCAGCTTGTAGAATATTGGAATATATGAATCTGGAGATGATGATAAGAATATGGGAGATGATTTCAACAGCTGGTAGCCTAGACTAGAGCTGAGAGATTGAATGTTTGGGAGGAACAACTAAACAGTCTTTGTGGATGTGAGGTGCTCAAATGGCATCCCAAGGTTGTAAAGTCAACTTTAACTTGACACATTGGCTGGTAATGGAAAATATGGGTACAGAGTTTTGTGAGGCGGATTGCAATGAAAATTAGTTGGAGGATAACATCAGGAAGCACTAAACTTACAAGATGCTTCCAGTGTGCGCGCGTGTGTGTTGCCAGTGCCACCTTACAGGCTCCAAATGCAAATATCAAGGATTATGGCGTACTGATTCCTTTAAGCAAGTAAAACTTTTTTTGTTCATATTTCAAACTAATTGTGTCTATGAAGTGAGACACTTACCATCCAGATCATCGTGACTAAAAGATTGTGGAAACTGTGTGTACATCATGGCAATAACTTGGAGCAGAGGCAGAAGTGATCTCTTTAAATATCTTGATAGGGGCGGAAAGTATGTTAGATTATTTTGTATAGATGGAGTGAGGGTCAAGTTGAACCAGTTAACGTTATTTCCAAACTTAATGCGCCACTTTTATGCAGTTTCTTTGTATGTCTGTAACCTAGCAACTTTTGGACCAGGCCATTACTAGGCTGTGGGAGGACACTTACAGGGTTAGTCAGGAATTTGTAGACTGCATCAGTGATTTCTTCCTGTGTGAAGTTCAAGCATTGAATTTCTGCTTCCCATAAGCAGCTGTAAGTAACAAAACTAAGTTATTTTTATCAACGTAGTACTATCTTAGTTACTCCAGCAACAGGAGCACTTCACTAAAATAAACGCAAGTGCAGACTGGACATGTGCACACCATGACCTAGACCTAAGTAGTGACTTTACATAGACTGGAACTGGAACCATGCTGCAAGTGTGAACCACCAGAGGCCGCTGGATTAGGGAAGTACAATCTGTAATTTGGATAGGTGAATCCAATTTCCATTATTGTAATTGAGTCTAATTCAAGTATCACTTTGTGATTTGGATCATTACCAATGTAAATAAACAGCATAAACGTAACGCATTCTTTCAGGAGAATATCTATCACGACAACAGCATATGTTTTAAAACAGGAGAATACTTTTTTTGTTTTGTGGATCTCGGATTTTTCTGTGGCTTTTTTTTTTGTTGTTTGAGGCTATTTTGAGCTTATGCATGCAATGGTCAGGCCACACTTGGAGTTACTGTGGATGCTCTGAAGCTGAAAAATGCATTGAGGACCTTGTGTAAGTAAAGACCAAAAATGTTCCAACTGTAACGCATGGCTTCTAAGGAATGACTTCTTTTTATAAAAAAAAATCTATCTCTAGACAAGAGGTTTTTTTTTAAAAAAAAACAAAATTTGGGAGGGAGTTGCTGTTCATTTTTATGTATATTTAGTGATGAAATAGTTGAAGTGAAATCTTGGGTTCAGAGCTGTATTTTTTTGAAATGATTGAAATAGTTTAGATTAGATAGCAAGACACGACTTCACCACAGATCAAGAATGTCTGGGGAAATTTATTGAGAACCAAGTAGACATTATCTAGGATTTTTTGTGGTCATTTTCAACACTTGCTTGGCATGTTGCCTCAGTGTGCCAGGGACCCAGGTCTAATTATAGCTTCAGGTGACTGTCTGTCTGTATGGAGTTTGCACATTCTCCCTGTGTCTGTGTGGGTTTCTTCCAGGTGCTCTGATTTCCCTGCACAGTCCAAAGATGTGCAGGTTAGATGGATTGGCCATGCTAAATTGCCCATAGTATCCAGGGTTGTGCAAGCTAGGTGGATCCGCCATGGGAAATGTAGGGTGACAGGGACAGGGTAGAAGTGGGTGAATGCTTTTTGGAGAGTTGATGTGGACTCGATGGGCCAAATGGCCTGCTACCACACTATTGTGGTTCTATGTTTGTTTTCATTTCTCCAACTGAGATGGTTCAATTGTTGCGTGTTCTTTAATAGCCCTTCAAGTGGGCATAGGGGTTGGAAATCGGTTAATCTGGCTACAGCGTGATGCACACTGAAGTAAGCAAGTATGAATTCAGTCCCTGCACTGGCACTAGTAGTTCCAGTGCCACCTGTTTTTTGTTTTTTTTTTGCCACACGCTTGCGGAGTGCTGCTGTCAAGCCAATAACCAATTGGAGAATGCCATTGGTTCTTCAGAGACCGGCTGGCTAATTGCAAAACTATCTCTTTAGTGGCTAAATGGCCTTAACTCCCTTCTGACTTCTAAACCCATAGCAATGCTGTATGTCCTCTCTACTGTGCTCATCCAAAATATTCAAAATCATTACTGCTTTCCAAAATACTTGCTCCATAATAATGAATTGTTAGTTTTAAAAATTGTTTTGAAATTTACTCTATTGTGATTGGCATTCTATATTTAATGCTATCGTTAAAAAGATACAGGGTTACATATTGCTAGTATGTTCTTAACCTTGGTCTAAGATACTAAAGTCATATCTATAGATTTTTGTTTTGTGTGGATAAATATAGATGAGGTGCTGCATTTTGCAAAGGAAAACCAGGGCAGGGCTTGTACACCTTAACAGTAAGGTCCTGGGGAGCGTTCCTGAACAAAGACCTTGGAGTGCATGTTTATAGTTCCTAGAAAGTGGAGCCACAGGTAGACAGGATAGTGAAGGAGGAGTTTAGTATGCTTGCCTTTATTAGTCAGTGCATTGAGTTTAGAAGTTGGGTGGTCATGTTGCAGCTGTACAGGACATTGGTTAGGCCATTGTTGGAATACTGTGTGCGGTTCTGGCCTCCCTGCTATAAGAAGGGTGTTGTGAAACTTGAAAGGGTTCAGGAAAGACTTGGAAGGATGTTGCCAGGGAGGGTCTGAGCTATGGGCAGAGGCTGAATAGATTGGGGCTATCTTTTTTTTTCTGGAGTGTCAGAGGCTGAGGGGTGGCTTTATAGAAGTTTATAAAATTGAGGGGCATGGATAGGGTAAATAGCCAAGGTCTCTTTCCCAGGGTGGGGGGAGCCCAAAAGTAGAGGGCATAGGTCTAAGGTGAGAGGGGAAAGATATGAAAGGGACCGAAGGGGCAACTTTTTCATGTAAAGGATGGAGTGTGTGTGGAATGAGCTGCCAGAGGAAGTGGTGGAGGCTGATACAATAACAATATTTAAAAGGCATCTGGATGGTTATATAAATAAGAATGGTTTAGCGGGATATGGGCCAAATGCTGGCAAATGGGACTAGATTTCTGTAGGATATCTAGTTAGCATGGACAAGTTGGTCCGATAGGTTAGTTTCTGTGCTGTATATCTCTACTGTAATCCTGCTGGTATATTGGAGGAAGAAAGCAAATGCGCTTCTTTAAATTGTCTGAGGTTTCACTGTGCTGAATTTTATGGTGAAATACTACTTAGTCAAATCTTATGAAGTCTGTTATTTTACTTTTCTATATGTATAGATAAACCTGGTTGCAACCTATTAAAACAAACTGACTCTGATTACTGTGCTAAGCATGCTCAGTCCTTAACAGGACAACACATGCTTGAACATAACAGCTTTTTATATGACACATGAATGAATGGCAAAGGGTTGTGGAGTAAATATTTATTGAATTTCATGAAAATAATTACTGAAAGCAGCTACCACTTGAACGTGTCCAAATTGAACTTATTTTCCAATTAGGTATGTTGTTGGACATTAAGGTTCAAAGGTCAGAAATCCACATCTGGTGGCATTCTGGTTAGTTATTTGATAGCTACTTTGTCCACACAATGCACTTGGAATGGAATTCACTACAGAGTCTACTGTCTCCCTCTTTATTTTAAAAAAAAATCTATCAAATGATCTTCCTGTTGTAAGAAGAAACTAATTTTGCTGGAGAAAATCAGCAGGTCTAGCAGCATCTGTTAGGGGGTGGAAAAAGCAGAGTTAATGTTCTGGTTACTCTTCATAGTCCTAGAGTCATACAGCACAGAAACAGATCCTTTGGTCCAACTAGTCCATGCTGTCAGAACCTTTTGTAATAGCTAGGAAGCCCAAGCGGAATTGCGGGGTGGGGTATGATGAGTGGATAGTGGAGATGCAGCCTAGAGAGAGAGAGAGATTAAGGGGGTGGATAAACAAGGAGATTTTGGATAATGGGCCACAAAATAGAAGAAAAGCTAAATAAATGATGAGTGGGGAAACGGGCAAGTTGTGCTGAATGCAATCAATATAATATTACAATGGGCCTATGAGTACGTGGGAATGGATGACTGTGCTCCAAGCAACCCGTGTCATAACAGGACTGGATGTGAGAGTGGGTTTAAAACAAAAGGAAGGACGGAATCCAGTTTTATAATTATTATTGGACTCTGAGTGCTATACACTTTTTTTTAAATATTCTGGCTTTTTCTGACTAGATTGCATACACCTTGTTTGTCAATTTTTTTTTTTAAGCTTTGCATGAAACACAATACATAACAGATGGGTCCTGTTTCCATTACCAGATGAGATTTTCTACATGATAAATCCTCTAAAAAATATTTTTCAGGTCTTATTCACGGATGATAGCTTGCCAGGTGTGATGATGCCAGAATGTTCAAGTATATATGTCATAGAACGGTCAAGTAGATTTACCACACTTCTCAATTATCCTGGCATGAAATCTCCCTTTTGAGTGATCGAGACATTGGAACAGACTGCCCTATTGCTTATAAGCCAGAAAGCAATGCCTCTAAGTTTGTCTTCCAATTGACTGTAAAATTTTACAAACATCCTATAATTTGACTTCAGTTTATAAAGGTTTGTCAGTACAAAATTTTAAGTTTAATTGACTGGAATGTAGTGTATTAATTGAAGAATAGCTAATGCACGCAGAACAGAAACTCTATGGTAATGAGTAGTTTTTTCTTCCACTTCTTTTGTTTTAAAATATGGGATTTATTTTAAATTGGTTCAGTAGACTTGTATTCAGACTATAACTCTTAATCTTTAATTGCAGTAGATCATTAAGTTTCTTTTTGCAAAATCCACAGAGAATAAAATGTTATACTCTCATTTCTGATTTGCCAGCATGTTTGACATCCGATTAAACTAAAACGGGTCAGGTCTACCAGCTTGGCTCTTCTGCTACCTCCATGATTTCAAATTGGTGATGTCCCATCCAGCCTCCAGTGATATCCAAAATTTTCTTCAGCTAAAAATTAAGACCACGGCTCCCCTTCTCATATCCTGTCACCAAACGCTTACCTTTTGCCTCTGGTTCTGTCTTGCCTCCTGCTGTCTCCGATCCAAACTGTTTAAGAAATAACTCCATGAAGACTGACATCCAGTCACCAAGTCACTTTTTTCATTTATACATGCATAGTATGTGACACTGATCCAGCTAGCACAAAGACAATTACTAGAGTAAACAGAACCCCTGACACGCTCCTGTTAGCCAAGACTCCTTGATTAGAATTGTTAACCTGCTCCAATCAAGGAAATCATATTTAATGAGATCCACCTGGCTGATCTTGTTCCAATCACTGCAGTTGGTATCTTAGCTTTTTTTAAAACCCTGAATGGAGATCTGGTTCTCCATTATGTATATAATCAGACAACCAAATTACAGCTATATGACATTGCTTGCTTAAGTCAATGTTGTGCTGACGTCCTTGCCTATGCCCTTTTCTCTTTAGCCAGGCTGCCTGATTCTAATGCTGTCCTGGCCTGATTTTCTGCCACCTCCATTCTCTAAAGTTTTTAAAGCCTCTGAAATCCTGCTCCTGCTTTGTCTGACAACAATTCCTGCTCATTGCTCACCTTGCATTGTTTCCCATTCCTCAAGGCAATTTCATGGCTTAACTATCTTTTGAAACTTCTTCCAGTTCTACAGCCATTTCCTGCGCACCCTAACTCCTGTGCCCTTGTTCTGATTTCTTGTGCACCTTTTCACCCCACTGTCATGGTTGTGCCTTTTTTTTTGTTTCACCTCTAAATACATTATTTATCTCTTCCTATTTTCCTATCGTTAATAACTTCCTTTTTAAAGCCCACCTTCTCAGCTGAGCTTGAGCTTCATGACCTAATAGTTTCTCTATTTGTCTTGGGATCGTGTGCTTTATGCACCTAATGAAGCAGCCTGGGTCATATTACTTAGTTATTACTTGGAAATGTGAAGATTCTCTTACAAGATCAAAAGAAGCCATTCAACCAGCTCTGTCCTTTTTATATAATCTGTCTTTACCATCCACTTCAATATCTTTCTAATAAAGTTAACAAACTCCCATCGAATGATACTACTTAAATCATGATCAGTATATGGCTGAATTTATTAATTTTATAACATTGGGGGTTGTTGGTTTTGAATCTGTTCCTGAAGTTCAGAAAGATGCCATTTGACCTGTCTTGTCCATTTGGAGTTCTCTCTGAAAGAGCCATTAGCCCTTCCTTTTCTTTGTAGCCCTTCAAATTTTCATTTCTCTTCAGGTATGCATCCAGACCCCTATCTTCGCCAATGCACTCCATGTATAATAATGAGATAGTCATGAATACAGTGATATAACCATGACATCAGTGATGTGCTAGGCTCCAAGGAGGGAAAAGTGACAAGCTGCACCACTGAGAGATGTACTACTGCACAGTAGTACATATATTGTATAAATAATAGTTTTGCAGAAAGTGTTGTTTAACCTGCAAAGTTAGTCTCTATCTGCAAGTAATTATAGTCTAACAGTTACCTGACAATGACCCATCCAAAAGTAGACCCCAAGCCATTCCAGATCATAACTACTGACCTCATTCAAAGTTATTATGAATATCTGAACCCCATAATACATTTGTCTAAGGTAAACTTTTTTAAGCTCTGATGGCCGACATCAAGGTAATATTCCCAAAGCGTTAGATGTAAAATAAATAGCTTGTAGAGCGTTTTTACATGCATTCTAAAGTTTGTTTTTTTTTGTCTAAAACATCAAGTTTCATGGCATAACTTCCTTCAATTAATCCCTAGCTGGTTTGATTTTCTCTTCGAACGCTGTGGCCTCTATCCAGTCTTCACTCTGCAGGGAGAGCAAACACCTCTTCCCGTTTCTTTGTGTCATGGACTGCAGGCTTTACTAGTAAAGCTGAGTGAACCATTATTGTTATGGGTCTGGAGTTATGTGGTCCAGACAAGTAAAGATGGCAAATTTCCTTCTCAGAAGGACACCTTCTGAATCTCATGGGTTATTTTTACAATATTTGATAGTTTTATTATTGTGACTAACTTTTATTGCAAACTTATGAACTTGATTTCTACCAGGCTCCCCTGGTGGGATGTAAACCAAGTCCCCATAACATTGTTCACTAATCTGGATTACCAGTTTTAGCAACGTTTACTACAGTACCACTGGTACTCCTTATCCCAGGAATAGTCTTGTAAGTCTTTTCTGGACCTTCTTTTAAAACCTTTGTATTCTTCCTAAAGTACTAGCTCCAATTTTGACGGCTACCCTAGGCCAAACCAATGCTTTACGATGTTCTATTATAACTTCCTTGTACTCTATGCTTCTAATTCATAAAATCACTATATTATACTCATTCCTGCAGCCAGTCAATGTCATCTTGAAGTTTATCACTATTTTGCTCCCCATTCACAATGCCTTCAAATATTGAATCTGTGTTCTTAATTGAGATTAAATTGTACAGGAAACAGTGGCCCTACTGCTGCCTTATGGGTGTATCTGCTACCCACCTTTCTCCAGTATGAAAAACATCAGTTCACCATGATTCACTATTGGTTGTCACTCAGCAAAATCTATATTCATGCTGCCATTACCCATTTTTTTTTAATATTCCGTGGGCTTCAGCTTTGCTCCGAAACCTCTTGCATGTCACTTTGTCACACTCCGGAAATTCATGTGCACATTGTTCTTTTCTGTTAGCTCATTCGTTAAACAAGATTTGCCTTTTAACAAAACCATGTTTGCTTATTTTTGTACCATCAAGCTTTTTAAAAGTAGAATTTACAACATGGAAACAGGCATTTACATGTATTGGCTCTGAAGAAATCTTTTTCAAGTTTCCAGCCTAAGTCACAACCTTCCTCATTGCACTGCTTTCAGAAGTCTAAGGTCATGTGATTGCAAATGTGACTAGCAAGCTGAAATAAGGTTGAGAAATCCCTGCTTAACCACTAGGTAGGCCATAAATTATCAAGTTATTCTCCAGGTAAAAATCAAGCCATTAATAGTGACTATAGTTTGCCTATAGGAATGCTTTGAAACATGGAAATTTTAAAAAGAAAATCAAGTGAACTTGGGCAAACTAATGAGGAATATAAAAACTCTTAATAAGAACAACGTTTTTTATTTTTAAAAAAAGGGAGGTCAAAGTGAACATTTGTTCTTGGAAAATGAATCTGCGGAGATGTTTATGGGGAACAAGGGAATGACCGAGGAGTTAAATAAGTATTTTGCATCAGTCTTTACAGTGGAAGATTGTTTGGTATTAATGAGATATTCAAAGTACTTAGGAGAGGAATTAGGTACCATCACAAAAGAATTAGTAATACACAAACTAATGGGGCTAAAGACAGATAAGCCTCTTTGGTCCTGATAGCTTGCATCCTAGGATCCTAAATGATGTAGCTGCAGAGGCAGTGGATGTATTGGTTGTAATTTTCCAAAAAATCCTTTGTATTCTGAAAAACTACAAGAGGATTGGAAAATTGCCAGTATGACACGACTATTCAAAAAAGGAGAGGCAAAAATCGTCTAACCACAGGCTGAATAGCCCAAGATCTAATGTTGGAAATGTATTGAAATCAATTATGCAGGAAGTCATAGAACGTTTGGGAAATCATAACCTGATCAAGCAAGGTCAGCACAGTTTCTTGAAAGGACAATCATGTCTGACTAATCTTTTTTTTGAGGAAGTCTCAACCAGAGTAGATACAGGGGAACCAGTAGATGTAGATGTGTTGTATTTGGACTTCCAGAAGGCATTCAACAAAGTACCTCCTAAAAGTGTCAGTTATAAGAGTCCACAGTGTTGGAGGGGGTATATTGGTATGGATAGCGAACTGGATCATGGGCAATAAACAACAGGGAACGAGGGATTCATTTTCAAGTTGATGACCCCTGGGGTTCCACAGGGTTCAGTGCTGGGACCACAAGTGCTCACAATAATATGTAATAATAACTTGGAGAAAGGAAGTAAGTGTACTTTAATCAAATTTATAGAAAATACAAAAAATAGGTGGAAAGGGGGTTTGTGAGAAGGATCAAACATTTTAGAGAGAGCAAGTAATCGGGGAAAACTCATGGAAAGTTAGCCCTTCTTTCAAGGGAATTGGAATATAAGAGTAGGGAAGTCTTTACTGCAAATGCACAAAGTGCATTCAGAAGAAGGGTCTAGGCCCAAAACGTCAGCTTCCCTGCTCCTCTGATGCTGCTTGGCCTGCTGTGTTCATCCAGCTCTACACCTTGTTATCTCAGATTCTCCAGCATCTGCAGTTCCTACTATCTCTGAAGTAGTGTTGTTCCCTTAAGGAAAGATATCACTTTGAAGGTATTTCAAAGAAGGCTTGTTAGGATAATCCCTGGTATGGAGGGGTTGTCTTTTTGAGCCGAGATTAAACAGAGTGGGGTCTTTACTCATTGAAGTTTGGAAGAATGAGAGGTGACCTCATTAAAATGCTTAAGGGTTTGACAGAGTAGATACTGAGATTGTTTGCCTACTCAGGTCAAAGGGCATAGCCTCATAATTAAGGGGTGCCAATTTCAGACTGAAATGAGGAATTTCGTCTGGAGATTGAGAGTCTTTGGAATGCCTTGTGGCAGAGTCCTTGCCTATATTTAAGGCTGAGACTGATGGATTCTTGAACAGTAGGCGAATCAAAGGTTGCAGGGAAAATGCAAGAAAATGAATGTGAGAGTGATGGTTCAACCATGATCCAATTTAATGGCATAACATGCTTGAGGGGCCAAATGAACTACTTCTGTTCCTATTCCTTCGGTGTTCCATAAGACCATAACGATATTACAAAATTATTAAATGTAGATGCTTTTGACTCTGATTAAATCTTAGTGAAGATGCATTGATATTGATTTAACATGTCTGGTGTAGGTTCAACAGGATAATGTGGATGCTGATAATTTAAAGGATGAATTATGTAAATTTGCTTTGTATTCCTTTTGAGCTCTGCAGATTGAGGGGCAACCTAATTGAGAAACGGTAAAGTGATTTGATGGAATAAATATAGAGCAGTGTTTTCCTCATCAAAATACAAAATTAGAATTGGCTTTATTGACACATACTCACTTGAGTACAGCCGCCAATCGTGGTGCCATTTTGGGTACAAGGGTAAAAAGTACAGATTAAATACAAATAATGTGCATTCTTGGGACAAGAAACAACAGTAATAATCCAGAATTAGAAGTGAACAAGCAATGGTTCCTTTCTTAAAACAGCTTCTTCAGACTCTGCTTCCTGACCTGAAACAGTATGTATTGTTAGAGTCAAACAGCATGGAAACCGACCCATTTTGTTGATGCACTGCTGGGGGAGTTGCTGGGGTCTATGTGTAACTTGCATGTAAGACCTTTTTTTTTTTCATTTTGTTTTTTTTTAACCAGTGAAGCGGTCAGCATACTATTTAAGGATCAAGGAACAACACCTCATTTTCCACTCAAGCACTTCTCAATCTTGAATTTCACATTTCAGAGCCTGCAGTCTCTTCTCCGTTTCTTCCTGTGCCTTTTTCCTATTTGTTGGTAAAGGAGAATTTAACAGCATGCATTGGCTTGCAGAGAAAGGGGTAATTCTACATTTTCTTGAATTCATTTTTTACGTCCGTGACATGGCCAGATGCTTCTGGCTATTCCGACATAAATGGTCAATTTTGGATGTGGCTGTGACTGAAAGGAGGGGTCATGGACTCTGACTTTGGCTAAATGCTGTCACGCTTTTGTGATGGTATACAATGTGGCACCCTCCTGTTGCTCTTGGCCTTAATAGACCCACACAAGCTAAACTAACAAGAGCAAAATGGTTGCATTTTCTACAAGCTTTGACTGTTTGCAAGTAGCTGGGAATGTTATCACTAACCGTAGCACCTTTTGAAGGGTCAATGCCACTTTTTTTGTTTTGCCAATATTTTTTCCCAAGGTAACAGCTTGGGCATTAAAATAGTATTTCCATCACTGATTTACAGAGAATTTTAAAAGCTTCCCTATTTGTTTAATATGAGCTTTTTGATCTTGTGTAAATGTGGCGTCTTAATATGTGTTCTCTGCAGAGTGGTGGCAAATCCCTCCAATGTGGCAGAATGATTCATGCTTTTTATATTTTGTAATATCCTTGTCAATGTGATTTTTTTTTCAGATAGAAACAACCCTCTATTTGAAGTATACGAGTATTATGGTGTTTTGCTTTTCTTGGCTTGGAGTCAGATGTACAACACGTAAACATACCTTTCAGTCCAACCAGATATCCTACATTAATCTAGTCCCACTTACCAGCATTTGCCCCACATCCTTCTAAACCCTTCTTATTCATGTACCCATTCATATATGCCTTTTAAATGTAACTGTACCAGCCTCCTCCTCCACCTCCTGTGGGTGGGGAGAAATTTTAAATCTTCCCCTTGTCACCTTTTAAACATATACTGTCTAGTTTTGGACTCCCCTACTATGGGGGGAAAAGATGTTGGCTGTTCACCCTATCCATGTACATCATGAATTTATAAACCTCCATAAGGTCACCCCTTGGCCTCTGATGCTGCAGGGAAAATAGCCTCAGCCTATACAGCGTCTCCTTGTAGGTCAAACCCTCCAGCCCTTGCAACATCTTTCATGTTTCACAGCGTCTTTCCTACACCAAGGAGACCAGAATTGAATGCAGTACTCCAAAAGTGGCCTAACCAATATCCTGTACAGCCACAACGTGACCTCCCAACTCCTATGCTCGATGCACTGTTTATTGAACAGATTCTTCAGTTTCTCTGCTTGTACAACACTACAATGACCTCACAGAATTGTATACTGTGTTTTGTTCACTTGCACTTTTCAATAATACACTGCTCAGAATGAAAGTACAAAGCATTAAAACTAGGCCCTTCGAGTAAAATCAGGATGCCATTTTCAGTCAGACAAAATCTTCTGGCTTTTGTAAATCTCAAATAAAACACCAACCAGTGAAAATGGATTATACAGCAGATTTGGGGACAGTTTATACTTTTTATTTCAATCGTCTTTCATTAGAAAAGGAGGAAAAAAAAACAAGTGTAACAGGTTTTAAGAAGATAAAAATCAGAATTATTCTGCTTTTATATAATTCTCAACTCCTTGTTTCTTGCCTCTCCTCATAACTGAGGCTTCCCATTCCATGAGACTGGATAGTTTGGGTTTGTTTTTCCCTGGAGGAGGGGAGGCTGAGGTGGGGAGATCTGATTCGAGGGATGCAAAATTGAGGCATAGATAATGGAGATTGAGAATACATTTTCCCCACCCCCCACCACAGCAGACATGTTTCAGATCAGTGGGCATAACTTTAAAGTGAGGAGTAAGTGGTTTAAAGGGAATCTGAAAGAGGAATCTTTTCACACAGATAGTGGTAGAAATATGGGACATACTGCCTAAGAGGGTGGTGGAGACAAGTACTCTCAACATTTTAAGAAGCATCTGGATGAGGACTTAAAATGCCAGGGCGTGATAGGCTATGGACCAAGTACAAGTAAAGGGGATGACTATAATTTTGGTGCTTGCTGACTGGCATGGACATGGTGGGCTGAAGGGCCTGTTTCTATGCCTCTTGACTCTGACCATTTCAATTTTTGCTTTGCTTCATCCCTTTTTTTTTTTTGCCATTTTGATCTCTTCTGGCTTCCACCCTGTCACCGAACCTTCCCTTCGTTACTCTTCTTCCCTTCTCTGTCCAAACACAATCCCCAGCCCCACTAGGAAAGGACTTTTGTGACCTCAAGACTATTAAGTCGGCCTCCCTGCCAACCTCTCAATACCCAGTGAACAGAGCTCCATTGCACACATAACAGCACATTGACCCTTTTTGAAAAATCACTGAGGAGAATTTCCAATAAGTGTGGCTCACTTGACAAAATTGCCCAGGAGATATGGGGCCTGTTTTCTGTTTGGAAATGCATCAGTTTTAAATATATCTGAATGCAACAGTACGGCATTAAAACCCTATGACATGAAGAGTAAATGGTGAGTAGAAAGTACATAGGAGATCCAACAAATAGATAACAAGGTGCAGGGCTGGATGAACACAGCAGGCCAAGCAGCATCATAGGCCCAACAAATAGCTACATTGTTTGTTCAGAGCTGTCAAGGTGATGTATGGTCCATGCCCTCAATGACACCCACAATCCCCCCCACAGTGAGAGCTAAGCATGGGAAAGAAGCTCATCAAGGATAGGGAGGCATTCCATACTCGCCAGAGAATATTTTGAAACATTCCTCAACGGACACCCTCAGTTCAACTTGTAGTTCGTCCCTTTCATCAGTATCTCATGTGACTTTGTCTTGGTCTCCTCTGAATTGCAGTAATGAATGAGGAGTCTCCTTGCTGTCTGCCACAGGCAAGTTCACTGTAAGCATCCTCCTAGATTGCCTCCCCTCATTGCTCGAGAGTCCCTTGCGACTTTGCAATGAGATAATGTTTTTACCCATGAAGGCATTGCAGGCACGATCTTTGACTACCAAATCTTAAAATCCAAGCAACAGCACAATCCTCTACATGTAGCTTTTTTTTTGACTTCTCAAACATCTTTTAAAACGATTGTCAGCCATGAAGCACTTGAGTATCTTCCATTTCGGTTGTTACAAGATATTTGTGACTATCCTTTGCCTACTTCAAAATGATATGCACAAACCAAACCACTACAGACCCTGTCTTGGATCCAATCAAAGCTGTCATTGCACACACTCTCTTCTGTTTCTCTTCACCACAATACAGCATCTCTTCCTCCAGAAAATGACTAACATGGAAATAATTTACAGAGAAAATGTATGATCTATTCAATCCAAACTCCTAATTCCTCCAATATCGGCTATTTGATCTCCACTATGCAGATTGAGCGTGTAGATGAGCTCTTTCAGAAACGGAGCTCCACGTCATTGACTTCTCTGTAGCAGATAAGAAAATGGTCCTTCTATTTATACTAAATTTCCTAAGACTAATGTCCTCTTCCATCCAGCTGCCACAGCATAAGGTCTGCCCACAGTCTATTAAAGATTAATAGCAAGATTCTGGATAATGTAAACAGTCTTTCCCATATTTTGGGAGTCTCCTTCTTTTGTATGAAGGCAAATACAAATGATGAAATTCATCACTGCCTCTAAGGTAGCAGCTTCGCTCTTTTGAGGACCAGGTCTCAGTGTGCAAAGGTGACCTATGTGCTCTGGAACATTGGACACTGGCAACAAGCACTGGAAAAATAGCACAGCAGAGTCTTTGCATGATCCTCTAAATCCAGTAGCAAGTAATGTGGGTCAACAACAGTGTTCTTAACTTAGTTGGCAGTGAGCTGCCAATCGCTGAGGATTACTTCTCTGGAAAAGACAGGTCATTTGTCCACCCTGGCACCAGATTTGTAAAGCAACTACTCAAAATGCAACTGAGTTGTGGCAGGATGCTCCCAAGAAAGGCAACAGAAACACATTAGACATGTTTGATCTCCATTCATGGAAGTCTTTTCCTTTTGTTTTATTGTAACTGACCAAAACTAAAGATACCAAATATGTCAAGGGACTTCTTCAGAGCAAACTGAAGTGTTGGCAAGAGTAAACCTAATATCCCAACCACTCCATCAAACATATATGTGGCTAAGTCTGCAGATCATGTGTTGGATTTATTCGCATCACTGAATGTGTTAACTGGTAACAACTTAAAAATATGTAAGTCTTTCTAATGCATTGTGCTATTTTCCAGTGGAAACCTAGAACTATCATTAGTGCTTTAAATGCTAGTCCTGTGGAAATTTCGAGGCTAATATTGATAGCTTTTTAATTACACAAGGTATCAACAGATGAGGATCAAGGAGGGTGAACTAAGTTCAGTACTGATTATTTTAATAGAATGGAAAAATGAGATTGAATGCATCTAATGGCATGACATTCCAGATGATGAACCAGAGATGTCTCCATTTTAAGCAACCCATTGATTCAGTTAATTGTTAAAGCTGCACTATACTGGGTTTAAAAATTTTTAATATTAGTGCTAAATTACAAAGTTTTAAACTTTGCTGAAAGTCTTAAACTTGCTGAATTCTGTCTATCTATAAAATTTTCTTTAATAATTTGGCTAATTTCAGATTGGTAGTTGACTACTATAGCTAGCTGATGTGGAGAGGGGGGATAGGCCATGATTCTTGTTGCGATCACTATTTAGTGAACTGTGGTAGAATGATTGATTTTTGTTTTGTAGACTTTTTGATGCAGAATGTGTCTCACCAATGACCAACACCTGTAGTGTTTTGTATAATTAGTGGCTCTTTAAAACAGAACTAGACAGTAATTGATGCTCATGAAGTCAATTCCAGCAGAAGTCAATATTTTCAGAAGCCTGAAGAATGAAAATAGAGAATTCTGGAGCGATAGACACCTGACTACTTCTGTGGCTTCCTCCAGTTGTAAAAATATGCACACTAAAATTCTCTATCATATATCTACATTCAAATTAGAACTTTTTGTGTTCCAGGAAGCCCATGAAGTGAGACTTATTTGTCCTGTGTGTGCTTTCCGTCTAAGCTGGTCAACCATGCGGCACTGTGAGGAGGACAATATTACTTTTGCAGAGAGGAAATATGTTGAGCCAGCAGTCCAGTTTTTGCCTGTGTCATTATCAATGGACGCTGCATGGCTCAATTGTACAGCTTTTCTTCAGTATTTTAAAGGTCATCTGCCTCCAGGAAAAGGATGCATATAGGATAACTCAGGAGATCAAAAATATCAATGAGCACACATTCTTTCTAACCCTTTTACATGCTGTTTAAAAGGGACTTCAAAGAGTCTTAAAAGACAAGCCATAGTGCTGACATGATATTTGAAGCAAATAGATAGAAATTGTGCACCCATCTGCTATCCAGCAACTGATTTATTAGTATTTAGGATACAGGAAGATATAGAAAGATTTGACAGATGGAATTTAACTTGGAAAAGTGTGCGGTGATGTACTTTGGAAGAAGTTACAAATAAGGAAGCACTCTGAGTGGCTGAGCACTAGAAGCTCCAAGGAACAGAGAGACATTGTCCACAGATCCAGATGGTGGCAGGAAAGATTTATAGGGTAATTAAGAAGGCATATCGGACCCTTGTCTTTATAATTTATGCCATAATTAATAACAGCAGGGACGTCACGTTGGAGCTGTGCAAAACTTTGAGGGCATATCTAGAGTGCGGTTTTCGTTGACCCAATACAGAAAGGTGATTGTTAAAGAAGGTGCAGAAGAGATTCACCAGGATGTCATGTGGTTTGGAGCATTTTGGCTTAAAGAATAGCTGAATAGGCTCACATTCCTTACTTTAGAGGAGAGAAGGCTGAGGGATGACCTGATTTGAGGTGTTTAAGACTAAGGGGCATGAACAGGTTACATAGTACAGACCAACTTAAGTTTAAGCTGTAAAATAAGGCCATTAGAGAGAATGAGAGAGCGAGAGACTGCTGATGATTATATCCTGACAATTTAAAGTGGTATTAAAAAAAGTTCTTACTGAGAAATGAGTTAGTTAGTTTTAAGAATACTTGGCAGAATTAATTTAGCCAAATGCCAATAGAATTGAGTTGTATCTTCCGAAATGCTAGTGAGGATCATGCTTCTAAACACATCATGCCATAGCTGCTCTCTAGTGATTAATGCAGCTGTACAATTCATATGACTTCCCCCTTTGTCAAAGGGTCAATTACCAAGGCTACAATTTTAAGGTGCAGGGCAGGAGATTAAGAGGTAATTTTTGAGGACTTTTTTTCACTCAGTGAGTGGATATCTGAAATGCGCCACCTGGGAGAGTAGTATTAGTAAAAGTGAAAAACCTCATCTTTATAAACACTGCATCGATGACCATATGTAATCGAACTTCCAAATTATCAGAAACTTCTTTAAGAGAAGATGTGAACTAGGGACGTTTTTAGAGGTGCAATTAAGTTAGTATCTTTTTTGGACTGGGGGGGTGGATTTAAGACTTGGTTGAGATCGCGATCGTACACGATTGAGACTTTGGATCAAGTCTAAAACTCAGAAGCAAATATCCATTGTGTGCTATGCCTTTTCTTCCAAGCCTTTGATTTGAAAGATGTACTGTTTTCTTGGCCGAAGTATAAGATTTTTCTGCTGAAATTTGCAATTAGTATGTGTCTGGAACAGTACACTGGAGTTGAAGTTTCCCAGAAGTGGTAACAGTTGGCACATCAGTGTGGAATTAGTCATATGAATTGTACAGCTGCATTAATCACTAGAGAGTAGCTATGGCATGATGTGTTTAGAAGCATGATCCTCACTAGCATTTCGGAAGATACAACTCAATTCTATTGGCATTTGGCTAAATTAATTCTGCCAAGTATTCTTAAAACTAACTAACTCATTTCTCAGTAAGAACTTTTTTTAATACCACTTTAAATTGTCAGGATATAATCATCAGCAGTCTCTCGCTCTCTCATTCTCTCTAATGGCCTTATTTTTCAGCTTAAACTTAAGTTGGTCTGTACTTAATGTGACTCATGAATTTTCCTAGGCATTTTTTCTTATGGCCCCAGGCTCTGGAGATTGTCCTTAAATTGACTATGTAACTGCTTGCTTCCAAGTGCCTTTATCCCTTTTAAAATCTAATCTGGCTTAGAGTTTGCACAAATTTGGCCATGTCTACTGTCTCATTGGCTGGAAACTCTACTTTTAATATATCAGTACAGTTATCTGCATCCTTGTGTTTCTTTGTGACAGTTTCTCATTTATTTATTTTCCTCCTCTCATCTATTTTTTTTTTCTTTGCTGCTTTCTAGTACCTTTTTCCACCAAGAACCGGTGCAATTTTGAGAAAGGACTTGTCAGATGGTTCAGATTCTGAATTTGGTGGCCTTCTAGGCAAAAGTTAAAGTGGAGTGGAAATGCTAAACTTTCTCCCTTTTTTAAAATTCTGTCCTGGGTATACTGAAGCAAATTTAAGGTTCCACTACTGGTATCCACTATTTCAGCAGAGACCAAGTAAGTGTTCAATAAACTGCACTGTACTGTAGCTTGCAAAGAAGACTCCTGCAATGAATCACTGTGAGGGAGCTCAAGAATGCATTGTCTTTGTCCAACAGAATTCCCAGATATAAATCCATTGCTTAAGAATGTGTGAAGTACTTGGATGCTTCAATGTGTGCTATATAAATTAAAATTATTAATGAGATTTGAGGGTGCTATTGAATATTGTAAATGTCACCTAAATAATGAGTGCTTACATTTTAAATTTTTATTCAGTATGTACGATTTGCGTTTTTTTTTGTTTTCAATGGGATTTGGGTTCTCGTAATCAACAAATAGACATACAAGTTGGTGTTGATCCTCCTGTTCCAACTGGATGTGTTGCAATGGTTTTTATTTCCAGAAGTGAACTTTGTATGTTGTACTTTTTTTGGAGACTTTTCTTGTGAATAATGCCAAAATTTGAATTTTGAGTTGTATCGTTCCTTCAGCACAATGCATCACTTTATAATTATCCCATGCAAACTACTATAATTTTATACAAGTTCTAGGCCCTTGGATGGTTTAAAAAAGGATTGTGGTAGGCTGTAAAGTGCTGACAGAAAGGGGATTAGCAAACACTTCACTTTGAATATGTTCCCTTGATTTCAGATTGATCGGTCGTATCTCTGGCTTCTGACTGCACTTCCCTTTCTGAATATAACTCCCTATTGAGAATGAACAGCCAGTGAATTTATGTTTCAATATTCAAGTCTTTTACAGAATTGTAAAAGAAAGGGCATTTCTAATGAGCAATTGGCCATGAATAGAGCCAAGAATCCCAAGATACTCTACAAACCTATCAAGGGGAAGAGCATAACCAGTGAAAGTGCAGGGCCAATTAAGGACCAAGGAAGCAATCTGCATGAAGCTGGAGGACATTGGTGAAGTGTTAAATAAATACTCCACATCTGTCTTCTCAGGTTGTTGTGGGAGACAGTGGAGGAAATTACAGGGGCCCTGATCCAGCTGCTTCTACAAGGGGACATCGTTTTAAAGTGGAAAAACAGGAAATTTGGAGGTGATTTGAGGGAAACATACTTCTGACCAGAAGGTGGTGGGATTTGAAATGTACTGCCTGGGCATGTCGTTGAGGTGGGAATCCTCATTGCCTTTTTTTTTTAAAAGGACTTGTTATGAAACTACAAGTGCTCATTCATTCAAAGCTGTGGGACTAATGTAGGTAGGAGTCTATTTTTGGCAATATAGACTTGATGGTCTGAAGGGCCTCTTCTGTATGACTCTATCAATAAAAGTTACCTACCTCGATTACGTGGTCATGGTAGCATCTCTGCTGCTGAACTAGAACCTCCAGATCCAAGCCTCATTCAGGACTTGACAGCCAAGGAAGGTATGTTAATAACATAGCCAAACAGGTTTAGTTATCAAATTGCAATAACTTGCTTCCAACACATGCCAATGACCAGTTGTAAGAATGAAAGAGATTCCTGTTTTAGCTATGTATGGAAAATTTAGTACCTTTTTTTACCAACTCTATCTATAGTTCCAGACTATAACACAAGTGTAAAATTGCAAGTAGCTTCACCAACTTGGAATCCCTGAGTTAATCCTTTTGCCATTTGGTATTACACTTGCAGTGCGCCCCAGCGCGGGAAGGCGATAGCCTAGTGGTATTATCGCTGGACTGTTAATCCAGAGATCCAGGTAATATTCTGGGGACCTGGGTTCGAATCCTGCCATAGCAGATGGTGGAATTTGAATTCAATAAATATCTGGAATTAAGGGTCTGATAATGACCATGAATCCATTGTCAATTGTCAGAAAAATCCATCTGGTTCACTAATGTCCTTTTAGGGAAGAAAACTGCCATCCTTACCTGGTCTGGCCTATATGTGGCTTCAGACCCACAGCAATGTGGTTGACTCTGAACTGCCCCCTAGACAATTAGGAATGGGCAATAAATGCTGCCTAGCCAGCGACACCCTCATCCCATGAATGAATTTTTAAAAAGCTTATTTGCATACTTATTCTGAATAACCGTCTGCCCCATCTTGGTTTAATCCATAATTCCTCACCATCTGACTTTTTTTTTCTACACCATTTTTATTCATTCCCTATTCCCAATGTTTCAATTTTCAATATTTTCATTTGGAACTCTCTCTTCTGATTTTTTTTTTTTTTTTTTTTTGCTTTTTTTTTGTTGTGGAGCTCAGCAGCTCTAAACTTGCTTAAGAATGGAGACTAATTCAGCATGCCATTTCCATTACAACGTCCTGAAGGACGGCTGCTAATTTTGTTCTTTATTACCGTCTCACCACATTCCTTGAATGGTTCTTTTTATTAAAACATTTGTTTATTGTCTTAATTATTTATTCTGTTCCTGTGGTTTGATTCACACTATATTGTCTTGCTGTTATCTAGTGAAACAATTAGTGTAGAGAGCACATGTTAATTATCCTGAACATGCAGACTGGGTGTGCTGTATTCTGAACAATGTTAGTTTAATGAAGGGTCATTCAACTTTTGTCACAGGAAAAAAATGTGCAGCTAGGCAGATGAAATTACTTTTTTAGGTTATGAGTTTAAAAGGATGCATGTAAGAGACATTTGTTTCCATAAAATTGAATACAACATACTTTATTATCTTGACAAACGCAAATGTTTTTAATTGTCTGCTGTGCTAACTTTTATGCTACATTATCTGACCTTGTCATTAGCTCAAAGTTTAAAAATATAAGACTGTGTGGTTCTCTTTCCTGAACTTATTTTACAGTTACACACTTGTTAGGAGTGTATTAAACTCTCTGAATTACAGCAGTGATTTTGTATTTTTTTTAATGTATTTGTTTTTGAGCTGTGCAGAGTAGTCGGCTGAGAGAGTTATTACATTCAGGGAGTGGACAGTTGCGAGGGACTGTTATATATGACTTCCCAAATATTAGTTTACATTAAATTGAGTGAGTGCAACCCATAATTGTATTTATTAATTTTTCTGGTTGATTACTCTTTTTTGTTTAAAACCTGATTATTGCAGAGGAATTAAATTAGTCATCTTGTAACTTGAACTATTGTTCTAATATTGTGGAGTAGATTTTGCTGTTTGTTCAAAATGATGGAATTTCGTGGCTTTGTTTTCTACCTGTATCTCAATTTCCTCTTTCTGAAGAAATTTACTGGACCCTAGTCAGAATGCATTGTCAGTTTAGTGGTCTGGTCCACAATAAGAGTTAAAGGCATTTTAATAAGTGCCTTTTTTAATGTACTAAAACAAGCCCTAAGATTTGTAGGAGAATTATAAAATGAAATCTGATTGTCGTATGCAATGCAATACAGTACAGTACAGCACAGGAACAGGCCCTTCAGTCCACCAAGCCTATGCCAATTCCTCATCCTTATTTAGATGCACTATTTATTGCCCATGCGTGGTATCTACCTCTCTGTTCGCCTCCACATTAATGTGTCTATCAACATATGTCCTAAATATTGCTAATGTGCCTGCTTCCACCACCTCAACTGGCAGTGTGTTCCAGGCACCCACCACCCTCTGTGTGAAACAATTTCCCCTGCACTTTTTTTTTTCTCCTCCAAACTTTCTCCCTCTCATCTTTGAACCTGTGCCCTTTTTTTTTGTAATGGATCTTTCCACCCTGGGGGAAAAAGCCGCTGACTCTCCACCTTATCCATACCTCTCATAATTTTGTAGACTTCTAATCGGGTTGCCCCTCAGCCTCTGCCTTACCAGTGAAAACAATCCATGTTTATCCAAAACAAAAAGTAGAAATTGCTGGACAAGCCCAGCACATCTGGCAACATGTGAGAAGAGAAATCAGAGTTAAAGTTTTGGGTCAAGTGACCCTTCCTCAAAACTACCAGAGATGCTGAGCTTTTCCGGCAATTTCTGGTTTTGTTTCTGATTTGCAACATTCGTAGTTCTTTTTGGTTTTTACTGCGTTTATCCAACCTCTCCTCATAACTAAAACCCTCCAAACCAGGCAACATCCTGGTAGACCTTCTCAGCGTCCTCTCCAAAGCATCTGTGTACTTCTGGTAGTATGGTGACCTGAACTGCATGCAGTATTCCAAATGTGGCCCAACTAAAATTTGAGTAATATTGGGGCATTTGACCAAAAGCTGTGTCTAAAGAAACAAGATTTTTTTTTAAAAAAGAATTTCTTCAGAGGAAAGCAAGTTAATGTGGAATGCCAGAGCTTGGGTCCCAGGCAGCTGAAAGCAAGACTGCCGATTTTATAAAATAATTTTAATTGTGGATGCTCTAAGGCCAGGATTGGAGGAATGCTGATTGTCTCAGATGGATGAGAATACAGAAGGAGGAGGGACAATGGACATGACGAGATTTTAAATAAGGATGAGTATTTTCAAATCATTCTATTGCATAATCTAGAGCTAAAGTACATAAGCAGTTTTGGCGTGAGTATGGCATGGGCCAGACTCTTTGGAAGATTCCCAAGTATGGAGGATGGAACATGGGAAGCTGATGAGGAGTGTCTTGGAATAGTCAAGTCTAGAGATAACAAAGGTATGGATGAGGATTTCAATAGGAAATTAGCTGAGATGGACGGAGTTGGCTGACGTCACAAAGATCTAGAAATAACTAATGGGAAGTGAGTTGCACAGTTCAAAGTCAACAGCTTTAAAGTCTGTTACAAAGTAATTTTTGTATCATAGTTTTTAGACAGTAACTGATAAGCCTTTTTCCTTTTTATTATTAGTATTGAAGCAAAAGCAATTATTGCACATGGAGAAATATTTGGAGTACTTTAGCATATTTAGTGCTCTGGCAGTGTTTCATTATAAACATCAGAATAGAGTATTATACCCTATTTCATAGTTAATGAGGCATTTTTGGGTGTAATTTTCCCAGACATTCATGAGCATGTAATGTCTTCTATTCACTACCACCCATTGCTTAAAGTACCTCCTAATTTGCTATGAATTTCTGTTGGCTACTTCTTTGTATCAAATTGTTTCTAAGGAAATGATCAAGATCAAAGCTTCTTGAATGTACCAAAGAATTGCACTTGCTGAAAGCTGATTGAGGAACTGCTCTTGGTTTTTGTTTTTGTTGTTGGGCATTTGAAACAGAAACTTTCTAAATAACTCAGCTGCTTTATAAGGAGCATGTGTGTATTTCCAAGATATAAAAGATGTTTCTGTTTAATGTATGAGTTTATATTCCATTTTTTTAAAAATTCTGAACAAGTAGGAGTTGCTCAGTTTCACTTTATAAATTTTTGCTTGTTTTGAACCATTATCTAAAAATGATTTTGATACAAAAATGCTATTAAGATCAACATCCCAATACATTTTGTGGATGCCATTAGTAAATTTTAAGTTTGAGTCATAAGGAGCTATTGGGGCTAAACTTGGTCAATGGGTGAGGAATTGCGGCACATCTCAAAGGGATGGTTAGTGTTTTTTTTCGGCTAGTGATAGAAATGCAACAATGTACTAATCACTGACTCCTGGCTTGCTGTAGTGATGTACCCTACACCATGAGGCACTCTCAAAGATGCATTACAAACCTGACTTGTTCTGTGAGCTTTTAATAGTTTCAGGCTGGAGTTGTGATTAGTGTTTTAATAGTTGCGTAGAAACAGGCCACACCTGAAAGTGAGAGATAGTAGGAACTGCAGATTGGGCAAGACCTAACAGCTGCAAAGTTTCATCTCCCAGTGCCATAAAAGATTAAAAGTTAGGTGAAGCAGAACTGACCATCTTCTACTCAAAAGCACTATTACAAAATTTGTGACAGCCTCAATTGACAAGCCAGAATATCATGTTTTGTCATGTCTGGAAGAGACCTTCTTTCTTTTAGACAGTGTATTCCAGCCTAAATCTCTCTGAAGACGAAAAAGTTAAAACACAAAAGCTTAGCAGGAATTTTTGAAAGCCTTTGAAGGTGCACTTTAAAATCCAAGTGAATGTAACTTTTTTATGGCCCAAGGTGAAAGTGCCTGTTTGATCAATGTATGACTGTGTCTTAATGGTTTGCAGAAAACTAAATTGCACAACTTAAAAAGTGATCTAATTAAAGAGTGGATTGCTTGAAGCATAAGAGATCCCACAATGAAAGCATCCGCTACTGAGGAGAAGCCTTACTTTCGATAATGTGATTGCTTCTATCTATGTTAATCAACGAGATTGTCCTAGTTGTCGGTTTACGTACACATGAAGAATAGATGAAGCTTTACATTTATGTCAATCGATCTGTTGGGTCAAAGGGCAGGATGTGATGACAGTGTCACACGAAGGAATGGCTAACATTAGGAAGCAGTGTTCTTACTGCAAGAAGCTGAATAATTTCTGTTTCGCGAGAAGGAAGTACATACAGGTAGCCTTTGGCAAGATATCAGCTGATTTGCTCTTTCTAGAAGGAGGAACAAGTGTCCTCAAGTTCTCTATTGGATAGATCCTGTGAATGGAACCCAAAAAGCCAAGTTTCTGTCATTTAGCAAGAGTTGTTTATTACAAATAAATAGATTGTAACCACTGATTAAATAAGTCGTAACCCCTCTTTTACCCTCCTGTAGCACATGTGCGTGCACGTGCACATTCTTGCCCACACCCAAATTTTTATGGGTAGAAGTTGGGCAAAAAAAAGGCAGCAGTTCAATAGTGCCAGTCCTCTGAATTTGATGGGATGTTCTCTTTTTGTTTCCCACGTCCTTCAGTTTTCTGATTTAATTTTTTTTTTCTCCACATATCTCTTGCTCCTTTTGTGGGCACAGTGTGACTGATTCGTGAACTTAGTCTTCGGTTAAAAGCATCAGCTGGTGAGAAGAAAAATAAATTTGCTTTCATCATTTGTTTAGTGTTTTCACGAGAGAGAGAAGCTTCATCTGCTGTTAGCAGTCGGAAGGCTTCATCAATATTGTTCACCTACCCAGGAGCCAGTCGGATTTGTTGTTTTGTCTGATGACCTTTGGCATCCACAACTGCACAAACTAATTAACAGTCCACTGCCGGTTGAGTCACATTGTGGACATGCTCCCTGCGAGTGTGTCTACAAACTACTTGAACAAAAGCAGCAGTCTAAAGGCCGCTTAGTGAGTTTTAGGAACTTTTTGTTTTTTTTTTTTAAGTTCAGCCATTCCTTCCACAATCAAAAATACAGAAAAATAAAAAGATATGGTCTTTGTGAGGATGATAATTTTGAACTCCAAGGAATTGGGACTCCAGTTAAGACAGTGTACATCAGTAAGCGCTAGGCATGTTGAATGAACGGAGTTGGGGTTTTGGTTTGAGTTGGCAAATGGGAAGAATTTTTGGATGCACTGAAGTTTATTCTTTTTTTGTAGGTACTCACTAGTTCTAGGCTAGGTACTCTGTTTAAAGATTTGGCAAATATCTGTAGCTCGAGTTGTGGTTGAGGTTATTGACTTGCTTGCCAAGCCAGCTTGTTCTTGTTCAGATGTTTCGTCCCCATGCTAAGAATAATCATCAGTGAGGCCTACAATGAAGCGATGTTGTTCTACTCCACTTGGAATTTATACTGTCGGGTCTGTTATGGTGAGTAGTGTCACTTCGGCTTTTGATTTCTTTTTTTTTTGTATGGTTTTATATATGGTGTCCAATTCTATGTTTGTTGGTTGAAGTATGGGTGGAGAACCATGTCCCTAGGAATTCCCCTCCGCCAAACATACACACACACAGGAGTTCCTTGAAGTATGGGTGGAGAACCAAGCGGAGTAGAATAACACCGCTTCATCGGAGGCTCCACTGATGATGTCACCTAGCATTGTGATGAAACATCTGAACAAGAATAAGCCAGCTCGGCGAGCAGGTCAACAACCTCATAGGGACTTCAACCAAGATTTAATTTCCTAGTTAATGTTTTGAAATGTTTGGATGAGTGAAAATTTGATTTTTTTTCAAAGCATATACCGAGGGCATAAACCACTTTGCGGTCCCAACTCTTGGGGCTTTCTGTATTGTTTATGTAGAAGTCTGAAGGTCAACTTCTTGCATACCAGAGCCAGAACAATTCTTACTGAATTATCGAGGGACATGTGTTTCCTCTGTTTGCTAAATAAATAGTCAACAATATCTTTGTGCAGTTTTTTTTTTCAAACTGCAAATCTAGGGTTGTGAAATGGGCACCACAGCAATTTTTGGGTTTCATTTAACTGTAATTACTTAAACTCCAGTGACACCCTTTACATTAACACAATAAATTTTCATTTTAAATTTGTGCAAAGTAAGATTTACGGTGTGATGTCTTGGAGAATATGCAAGTACCAAGTCTGTGAAGGGAATCCTATACTTTTTTTAAAAATAGTACAAAAGTTAACTCCAAACAAAAATCTACCAAATTTGGGTAATCTCTTCTTTTTTTTTTGTTTCCTTTTGTTCTCCCCCTTTCTAGTCTAAACTAATGTACTGCGTCTAGCCAGAAGTCTCCAGAGAGTATATAGTGCAGAGTCGTGTTCATCTGGGTTGCAAGCTGTAAAAAGAATGCATTGTCACTCGAAGAAAACTGATCTTGTACCTCCTTTTGGCCTTAAGAGAATCCACACATATGCCTACCGCTGGCTGACATATGTGATTAATGAAGGCTGTTCAGTTAGGATTCCAACAATAGATAACCTGATTGGATTGGATTGAGGCTTGACCTTTGGCTACAGAAGTTTACCACCCCGCCAGTGAAAGTACAGTTGTGAAAGAATATTTCCTGACTCTCTTATTTCCCCTACCGCTTTCAAATGCAAGGTAGGAAATAATTAAAATATTACACATAGACCAGGAACCAGCTTCCTATTTTTGTGAAAGTATTTTTTTTTGTGTATATTATATCAAAGTTGAACTAAGGCTGCTAAATCTCCATTATGACTGTGTGTGTGTTTGTATGATTATTTCTAAGTCAATATACTTTGCTTTTTTTATTTAAAAACACTGCATTAAGTTTTTTTTTAAAGCTTTTACATGTGAGTGTTTACATTCATTTAATGGGATTTGAGCATTGCTGATGTGGCCAGACTTTACAGCTCATCTTCAGTTTCCCCTGAGAAGATGGTGCTCAGCTGTCGTCTTGAATGGTTGCAGTCCATATGGTGTAAGTACATCCTGAATGTTGTTGGGGTAAACAAAAAATTCCAGGATTTGGACATAGCAACAGTGAACAAAGAGATGTTTTGCTGTACACTGGGGAGATGAAGCACTGGACAATCGCTTTGCAGAGCACCTACGTTCTGCCCGCAAGAATGACCCTGAACTTGCCTGCCAACATTTGTCTCGGGCTTACTCCAGTGAAGCTCAGCAAAAGCTGGAAAAACAACATCTCTTTCTGCTTGGGGACTCCGCAGCCTTCGTGACTCACTCACTACCGAGCCCAATAATTTTACGGCCTGATCACCACCATCTCCTATTTCCTTAACCCGCAACCTCTATTCACTAGAAACGAGAAAAGAAGTTGCTGGAAAAGCTCAGCAGGTCTGGTAGCATATGTGGAGATAAATTAGTTAATGTTTAATGCGAGACCCAACATATTTTTTTGATTTCTAGAATCCACAGTACTTTTTTTGGTTTTTGTTTAGTACCCTACACACTAGATCCTCCTTTTTGTCATCACATAGGCTGCTACCACAAACAAGCGCTTTTTTTTTCCAAACCACTAATGGTCCCCAGTAGCAGCTAATCTTTCTACCAGGCTGACCTTTTGCTCATTCCTTTTGTCTGCCCGACTCCCTGATCTATCTTCAGCATATACCAATCTTTTTTTTTTTTCCTGGCTAAAACAAGTTCTGAGGAAAAGACACTGAGCCCAAAATGTTAGCTCTGCTTTGTCTCCACAGATGCTGCCAGACTTGCTGAGTTTTCCCAGCAATTTCTGTTTTCGCTTCACTTGAAGCACGCTTGAGTCTGTGTCCTGGCAAACTGAATAACTGGGGCTGTAGAGAATACCTTTTTAAAATAGAGGGAGGAAGGATGTTGCAGGATAGCTAGTTGGATAATAATATCCAGGAAGGGACAGAGTGTTTGAACATTAGGAAAACAACAGCACTAGCGAAAACATGGTAAAAGTAATGGCTTTTTTAAATGCATGCAGTATTTGGAAGAAAACAAGTTAATGGACAGCACAAATATAGTGGTTAATGGATATGATCTTGGCCACTTTGGAGATGTGGTTACAAAGAGATCAAGGCTGGCAAGTAAATATTCCAGCATCTCTGAATTTTTGAAAAGAAAATTGGTGTGGCTTTTGTTTTATGGCAGTGGAATAATTGTGAAATAAATAGTTTAGAATTGGAACATGTTGAATCCATGTAGGTGGAAGATTTTGAGGGGGAAAAACGGAAAACACTGGTGGGAATAGGCTATAGGACCCCTAACAGCTATACCAACGGACAGAATAAATCCAGAATTAAAGAGGTCATAGCTTTTAAAAAAAAAAAATACTTTAATCATGGCTAATTTTAATTTTCATGGACCTTGGGAAAATCAAATTGGCAGAGGTAGCCACAAGGAAGTATTTGTGGTGTACTTGAGTATGTTATGATTCTAACAGGGATCAGACTACGTTTTTGGATTTTTTTTTTCTGTTTTGTTTTTAAACTTGTTCACTGCATGCAAGTGCTGCTGTTTAGATCAGCACTTACTGCCCATCCCTCCTTGCCCCTGAGGGCTTCCAAGAGGTCAACCACATTTGCTGTGGGTCTGAAATTACATGTAGACCAGACCAAGTCATAGAGATGTACAGCAAGGAAACAGACCCTTTGGTGCAACTCATCCATGCTAAGCAGATATCCTAAATAAATCTAGTCCCACTTTTGCCAGCATTTGGCCCATACCCCTCTTTAACCCTTCCTGTTCTGATACCCATCCAGATGCCTCTTCAAATGTTGTAATTGAAGCAGCCTTTACTTCCTCAAGTACATCATTCCATACATACACCACCCTCTGCGTGGAAAAGGTGTCCTTTTCAGCCCCGCGCGCGCGCTCTCTCCTCACCCTATTTTATGCCCCTGGTGAGTTTTATAAACCTCTATATATAAGGTCACCTCCCGGCCTCCTAATGCTGCAGGGAAAATAGTCTCAGTCTGTTCAGCCTCTTCCTTTAGCTCAAACCCTCCAACTCCGGCAACGTCCTTTTGAAAATCTTTTCTGCACCCTCAAGTTTAAGGTAAGGATGGCAGATGTCTTTCCCTAAAGAAGACTATCGAACCAGATGAGTTTTTAAGGGCAATCAACAATTGACAGTGATTACACAGTTGCCTTTATGCCAGGTCTCTAATCCAAATTACACTATTTTACCATGGTGGGATTCAAACCAATATGTCCAGAGATGTGGCCTATGGTTCTGGATCAACGGTACTAGCATTACCATTATGCCACCACCTCCCCCGTGTAAATATATAAAAAAATCTTATTTTATATAAAGCAAGCGTGACTACAGAAAGCTAGGGCACAAAGGCATTTGGATGTCCTCAAAAACCAGCATCCAAGTTCAGCGTCCAAAGTACGGAACAGTTTTTTGGCTCCCTTTTGTATAAGGATATTTGGAGTCAGTTCAGTAAAGACTTTTGTTTATTTGCTGATAGGATGCTTACTAAGTTGAATCTGGGTATGGAGTGATTTTCTTGAGGAACGTTGAGCCTGTACTCACTGGAGCATTGAAGAATGAGAGGTGACCTTAATGAAACCTACAGGATTCTCGAGGGCTTGACGGATTGTTTCCCATTCAGAGAATCTAGAACCAGAGGGCAGAATCTGAGAGGAAGGGGTCACTCATAAGTTGTAGAGACTGGGCCATTGAGCATCTTAAAGGCTGAGACAGCAGATTTTGAATCCAGTAAGAGAATATAGAGTTATGGATATAAGGCAAGAACATGGAGCCAAGGATTCAAATCACCCATGATCTCACTGAATGGAGGTGCAGTCTCAAAGGCTGAATGGCCTCCTTCTATTCATCTATCTTTATGGTCTAGGATCCAACCAATGCACCTATGGCTTTTGAGCTTTTTTTTTAGTGACTTGGAGTAGCACCACTGTTGCATTTTAAAAAGTTCCAAACTTGAACACATGAAGGTTATTTTTAAAAACTTCCACAATAATAGAATTGCGTGGACTGTTCTCAGCTGGGGATTACATATTTTCCATGAATTTATTTGTGCAATACCAGTGGTTAGATTTTTTTTTTAAAAAGTGGACATTGTTGATTTGGCAAATGGTTGAACAGTAGAATATTTAAGCCTTAAAATGAAAGGTGAGCACAAGCAAAGAGCTGGTTCACACTCTTACAAGTCACAATCTACCCTAATTATTCAGCAATTCACTGTCTATCTTTTGAGCTGTAGGCAACTCTTCTCATATTACCGAATTTGTTTCCTAAACACCGACTTGTTGGTTTCTCTTTTTTGAGTAGATGAGATTTATGTCAAGATCCTGTTAATTGCAACTATACTGACCCTTTTTTGTTTTGTTTTTGCGGATCTTTCTGGTCCACTAGTCATTTCTTTATGGTGCTGGAACTTTGATCGCAAGGCTGTCCGTCACTGAAGCAGAACCAAATGTGACTGAAACTACGAAGATTTAATAAATCATGTTGCAGATGATGTTCCAAAAATCTTGCAATCAAACCCACGTACAATAGTATGTTTCATCTTCTCCACTTCTGACAAAAGGAACTTTTTTTGCACTTTTCTCGTTTTATATTTCTGGGATGTTTTGATCCTTTCTGAATTCTTTTGGATATAGTTACCCTTTTTGTATTGGTTCATTAAAATATACTAGAATCAAAGAATCCCAACAGTGTGGAAAGAGACCATTTGATCCATAGGGTCTGCACCAACCCTTTTTGAAGAGCATCCCTCCCAGACCCAGCTCCTATCTTATCCCTGTAGCCACCTTGCCTGCATAATCCCTGGACACTACGGATAATTTAGCATGGTCAAGCCATCTTTGGACTGTGGGAGGATACCGGAGCAGCTAAAAGAAACCTATGCAGACATGGGAAGAATATGTACAAACTCCACACAGTCACCCAAGGCTGGTATTGATCCTGGGTCCCTGGTGCTGAGAAGCAACAGTGCTAGCCACTAAGCCACTTGCTGCCCCAATATTGGCTGATTTTGAGAAATGAGGAAGTGACAGATTTTTCTTAAACTTTCAATATGCCAGAGGTACCTAGTTACAAAACCGTAGATACAAAAGTTAAAAGTTAAACATCACAGTCAATCTTTGTGTAAAGTAGAAAAATATTGCTTCATCCTGAACATCATTGTAGAACAAAGAGTATTCCAGGTGGAGGAGAATGAATGCACTGGTCCTGTGTTTCTGGATGATGGAAACATTAAGTGGAAGAGAAGGAATATGTGGAATGAACATCCTGAAGAAGCAGTGGATGTGGGCACAGTTACAACATTTAGCAGATACTTGGAAAAGTACATGAATAGGAAAGGTTTGGCAGGAATATGGAGCAGACAGGTGGGACTAGGTTAGTTTAGGATAATGTTCGGCATGGACTTGTTGGACCCTCGCATTTGTTTTCTGTGCTATGACTCCGATACAATTCCTATCACTAAAACTACTGTGTACGTTTTTTTTTTTGGCTGGTATGTCAAGGATGCCCGAAAGCTCAAAGGTTTATCTAATGATGACTCCTTCCAACAGGCATTACAAATGAAATCAACATGCTACAGAAACTTAGCAGACCTGGGAGCATCTATACAGAGAAATGTTATAAGATTTGGAATCTAATATGACTCTTCAGAATGTGTTTACTTCAAAACAAAAGTCCGATCAGTCTCGATGGTAACTTTCGTAACTTTGTTTCCCTCTACACTTTTTCTTTTTCCCCAGCATTTTATTTTTATTTCAGACTTCCAGCATCTTTTGTTGTTTTGGTTTTTTTACAAATACAGTCCTCCAGTTCGTAAGTTGATCTGTGATGTACTTGCAGGATATGCAATTGATGCCTAGTAGCTGATTTTGATAATGACATTTCGTGTGCCTTTTTTGAATTTCTGTAGCTTTCTCTTGTGTATCACAATTTTCTAAGGGACATGTTGGTCTTGTCCATTGCATACTTTTAAGCTGGATCTAGATGCCTCCCTCATTAGTTAAGGCTCTATGGTCATAGGTGGGAATATGGAATTCACATCATGACCTTATTTCATGGTGGAGCAAGATAAAAGGTCTAAATGGCCCAACTCTGTTCCTAATTTGTATATTTCTTCTCTGCTTTTTTTTTTGTGCTTTTTTTAACATCCTCTAATTTCTGGTTGAGCTGTTTTTTTTTGCCAGTATTCACCTTTTTCAAAGAAAGCCTCCACATTCTTGTCCAGCTGAGTGGAACTTGCAAAGGATTGATCCGATTCATCTACATGGATTTTCCTCAGTTGCCTGTATTGCCAGGGTCTGTACACCTTTGCCACCTTTTTGGAGTTAGTTGTGAATCACCAATCGTGTATTAATGATGCAAAATGACTGCACGCCCTGTGGTACAAGGTATAAAGTCCTCCTGAGGACTCATTCTCTCCTTCTCAGAATGAAGGTTCTGGTTGACCAAAGGAGGAGATCTGAATTTGACACGTAAAGTCATAATTGCATTTTATGTTAACATTTTGTAGCTTAATTTAAAATCATGTCTGCCAGATATTTTTTAATTAAGAGTTTGCTATCTCTCCAGAAGAGTGAAAATGTCGCTTCTTATTTTTCACTTGCTGTGACCTGGACAATTTGTGACTGCTGACTTCTACTACTGTCCTCTTCCGCCTTCATTTGCAGTGCCTTCAGCAAGGAGCAAAAAAAATTCAGTGATTGTAGGTCAGATATTCACTTGATATCTTGAATGTATTTGGTGAAGGTAAATGAGATAAATACATCACATTACCAATCACTATGCATGGTTAAATGGAAGTTTTTTTTTTAATTCATGGGATGTGGGCATTGCTGGCTCTGCCAGTATGTATTGCCCATTCCTATGTATCATGAATGATTAGTTGTGGCTAAAATTTGAGATATAAGGAATGATGTGGTGGAGAAATCTTGGCTAGACTGACTGAAGTATTAACCCTAAGACCAACGTAGGGTTAATGTGAGTAACAATGTAAGTAATGGGTTAATGTAAGTAAGCATGTAAGTTGGTCAATAAATCTCATTCTCATTCTCATTCTCTTTCCCTCTCCCCCTCCCTGAGTAGCTGATTAAACCATTTATTGCATTGCACCCAGAACTGATACACCATGCTGTTCCTCTAATTCACCTTCTCCCTATTTCCAACAATCCTTTTTTCATTAGTTGGGAAGCACAGCAAATAGAGTGGGGGGCAGCGATGGAAAAATGTCCCTATTGCAACCATTCAGCAATTCCATAGATGCATATTCAGAATTGGAGCTTGCTGTTTCCCTTTTGACCATCCAATACTTTTAGTTTTTCCATTGCATTTCTGTTACAACTCGTTGTAGGTGTGCAATGGCTTGGAGGTGCAAAGCTAGGAAATCAGTGTTTGCCTCAATCGAGATTCAAGCAGAGTAGGCTTGAGTTCTATATTTTTCATGCAATTCCAGCCCCTTCAATCCTCTCACTTGGAAGCTCCCTTTATGTTAATAAGGAGTCTTGATGTTTTGTTTTTTTGTTGGAAGATTTTGAGAAGTTAAATGTACTTTGAAATACAAAACCACCCACAGCAGCTCCGATAACTATAAGTTTAACTTATTCACCAGAGTTTCAGCTGTTTGCTTTGATCAGCTGTTTAGTGAACCAGTTGAGATCTTGCTGCAGCTTGAGAGCTGTTTCTGATGTCAGATTTTTTTTTTAAATGTTGAGTTCTTTAAACCCCAACTTTTAAATTTTGCACATGGAAACTGACAAGAAGTATTGGTTTTGCAAGTGTTTTTTTTTGTTAACTTTGACCCATTTCTATGAGATCTCAAGATAAGTACCAAATTACCAGACTTTTGGGTGTTGTAATGAAGAGTTTCAATAACAAACTCTTGGCAACACACTCAGTAGAGAAGAATATTAAAATTAAGAAGGTTTGAAAATTAAAAATTGGATTTGAAATAATTCATCAGCCTTGTTTATATTGCAAATATATTATAAAACACAGCTTCTGCTTTATCTCCTTCAGCACATTGTCAGAGATACCTACAAGGCTGTTTTGATCTGTAAGACCTGATACTGCAGTGATGGAAAGAAATAAATTTTAAACTCGGCTACATATTAGCTATTTCCCAACTGCTTGCTTCCTAATCTAACTAAACTGAATCATGTGATGAAAGCTCATGATTTACTTTTTTTTTGGAGCTTGTGTGCTAAAGTGGGCAGAACCATGTGAAACTTTAAAATTTCATGTGTGTATACATACGTGAAGGACATAGTTTTATTTCATTTTATATTTGTTCTGAGAGCACTGGGTGGTCTGGAATTTTAATAAGGCATTTAAATGAAATCCTTGAGGTGAACAGTTCAGTGTTTTACAAATCAATGATAGAATAAGGATGAGTGGTGGGAAATAAGCTGTTGTCTCTCAACAATATTCCTATGATACAGGGAGACAGAAACAAATTATTTCAGAAATACTCACTAATATTCTGGGTGGTTACGTATGCCAGTTTCTTTCACCGAGAAGCAAATTATTCAGGGTGGAAAAAGCCATTAACATTTACATTAAATTGACGCAGTTTAGCAGTCTCCAAACATTTGGACAAAAAACAAAAGGCAAGTCCTGAGTGGCTTAAGTTAGGAAACGAATTTCCAGAACCAGAAGGCTTTGGTGCCTTAGAACAAGACATCCTTAGAAGGCTTTTGACTTGCTTTAAGTAGCAAATAAACTGTTAGCAGTTTGTTTACGGATCTTGTTAACAACATTCGCAAAAGAAGGAGTATCCAGTGAATACAGAAATCTTCTGGAACGAAGCCAAGTATGGCCTTGCCAACTGAACCAGGAACCCATCTCTTGCTCTGTTTATTTTCATTGTGTGAGTGTTACATAGATTGAATAAAATCCTTTTTATGGTTTTGTGTTTTTGGAAGTCTTGGTTGAAACTGTAAAACGGTTGCTCTGAAAGAATGGAGATTGGAGATTTGTTTTAAGTAAACACTTTCTGATTTAGAGCTTTCAGAATAAATTTTTTACACTAATGAAACCATTTTCTTAACATTTATAAAACATTTATTTGAAGCTGAGGAAGTCTAAGATCATAAAGAAATATCGATTCTGGAGACTGGGAATTGAAGCTCTGTTGAATTTAAACCCAATAGATGTGATAGAGAAGGAGATTCTCTCTGGTATAGTATTTTTGGGATTAATGGGATTGTATGTTATTGTGTCTTGTTTGAAGGTAGTTTGGCTTATCTATTTTTAACATTTTCTTTTGAGTAACACAGTTGTCTCATTGTTAAACCACATATGCATCATTGTGTGGTTGTGCTTCAAATGGAAGGCCACCTCGTTAAAACAACAAAAAAAATCTAACCAGCAATGTATCAGTGTGGAATCCGAGTTGACCATTAATAACATCAGCTGGGATCATAACATTCCCAACATAATGCCAGTTGATGGCACTGCCGTTGCTTTGTCAGTGTCCTTTAGACTTGAGTTCTAGTGACCTAGAATTTTGTATTTAGTAAATTTTGATCTATTTTCTGTCAGCTAGACAGTTATTGCATTAGAAAAGTGTTTCTTCCTGCTGTTTTGTTAATATATAGCAATTAAGTTTTTGATCAACTGCCTAATACCTTTGCTGAAAGAAACTAATACTTAAACCTTGTCACATGACTCCCAAAGACTTGTGAAATATTTGCTGTCAAATATATATTATTGCAAGAATTCTTGACTGGAGTAGTTACATTTTCACCATGGACCTTAACAGAACTTTACCAAAACTTCTCACTCTAAGAAAGCTGTCCATGTGTAACCACAGGCCAAAGAATTACGAATATATCTTTTGTCAGATGTGTGGACTTGTGCCTTGCTTATGGACATGGAAAACTAAAGTCTCTAATTGGAAAGTCTCTAATTAAAATTAAAAAGGAAGGATAGGCTCGATTTTATTGTACAATGTTTGTTTGAAAGCTGCTTGTTATAATTTAAGGAAGCTATCCTCTTGGACTCCAGTTGCTTGACAAAGTTCTTGTTTAGAATTCAAGTTTTGTAGCAACATTTTTATATATTGAATTGTAAACATTACATTGAATCTAAATGTGTGCAGTGGTAATCTGATTTGAGTTAGACTGCATAGAAACTCAGTCAATTATCATTAGGTCTATTCTATGGATAAAGATATTCCTCTTACTTCATGCAGGAGAATTTCTAAAACATTTGGAATTAAATCTAGTGGGTTGTCTTATTTTTGGCACAATGTATCTCTTTTTTTTTGAACAGTCATCAGTTGTGTCACATGATGATGGTCTCAGTCTCTCTTTTTTTTCTGTCATTATGAATCAATCCCTTCACTTCCCTACCATGACATTGATCGTGCAGTCCTCCTCCTGGTTTTCCTCCCCATCTGTTCTGGCAATCCCATTCCATTTGGTCTTTGTTGGACTCCCCTTACCTTCGTGTGAGTGTGTGACCATCTAACTATGCTATTGTCACAAACCATCAACAGCTGCCAAGTGCACTGCATGGTCTGGTCCTTTCTTGATGTACCAGGCACTGTGTGCCGAACAAATGTGCTCCTTAAACTGACCCTTCTAAACAGTTTCGGTCTGTTTAGACCAAATGTAATCATGGATTTATGTTCTATTTAATGAAGTCACAAACTTCTAAATTTGGGTGCTTCTTTCTTTTATTGAAGGTTACCCCTGGAAGCAAGGCATCCTCAGCTAATCTTTGCCCTGGTGATGTTATTGTGGCTATCAATGAAGACAGTACAGAGAATATGAACCACCTGGATGCTCAAAACAAGATCAAGGCCTGCACAGACCAGCTCACTCTCTCTATTAACAGGTCAGTACTGTCATTCAAGTAAATAATTTTAAGGTCAAATTATGTGAAATGTTCTCAGCAGGGACAAAAGTGTCAAACATAAACTTTAAAAAGACAATCGGATTTTGTAGTTGTTGCCGGTGAATTCTCCAACATCACTTGTTTCTACCTTCCTTCTCTGATTTACTTGAATATATTTTTGCAGGGAATTGTTCTGCTTCACTGGCAAAATTGTGTACTGCCGATTTTTCCCATAGCACGAACCCCATTAGCACTGGAGAGAATACTTGAATCTCTGGGCAAATTAATATTTTTAGGAGCAGGATGGAGTATACAAAATATGGAAACTGGCAAGAAGCAGGGGTGGGAAAAACAAAAGCACACATGGATGCACATACATACACTGTCATTGCAAGTCTCTCTGCCTAGTGGGATCATCACTAGATTGTTAATCTAGAAACTCTCTGTAAATGTTCTGGGGACTGGAGTTTAAATCCTATCATGGTGAATGATGGAATTTGAATTTGATTAAAATTATATGTAATTTATGATCTACCGATGGTTTCATGGTCATTGTTGATGGTTAGAAAAACACCTCTGGTTCACTAATGTCCTTCAGAGAGGGAAATCTGCCACCCTTACCTGGTCTGGCCTACTTGTGACTCCAGACCTACAGCAATGTGGTCAACTCTCAACTGCCCTCTGCAATGACCCAGCACAGTTGTAGAAATTTCTTAGCAATTGATACAAAAAAAAAATCAGATGGACCACCTGACATCAACTAGGCACTGGAAGCGACAACAGCAGAAATGACTTAACCCTGCAAAGTGCTCCTTACTAACGTCTGGTGGGGCTAGTCCCAAAATTGGGGGAGCTGTCTTAGACTAGTACAGGAACAGGCTGAAATTCTTAATAAGACATAATTCTGTGAGTACGACTGTGTCCCATACACCAACATCACCATCCCTGGATTGACCAGTCCCACTGGCAGGACAGGCTCAGCACAGGTGGTGGCACAGTGGAATACAGTTATGAGGGAGCTGCCTTGGAAGTCCTCAGCATTGACTCTGGGCCCCATGACATCAAGCAAAAATGGATTTTTAAAGTTTGTTTGATACTTTTGTCCCTGCTGAGAACATTTCACGTAAAGGTTGACCTTTTTAAACATGGACAAGGAAACCTAATGATGATTGCCACCTACTGTCCTCAGTTGATGAATCAGTACAGCTCAATGTTGAACAACCATTGGAGGAGGAGCTGAGGATGGCAAGGGTGCAAAATGTACGCGTTATTGGGGGATTTCAATGCCCACCACCATGAGTGGTTCAGCAGTAGCAGTAGCACTACTGATAACAGCTGGTCAGGTCCTAAAGGACACTGCTGCTAGACTGGGTTGAGGCAGGTGGTGAGGGATCCCTTGGGAGTGTGATAACCGTACTCTATGTTTATCCTCATCTGTCTGCTAGTTGCCGATACATCTGTCCATGACCGTATCGGTAAGAGTGACCACCGTGCAGTCCTTTTTTGTGGAGACAAAGTGCTGTCTAGAATAATGTCAATCGTGCTGTCCGGCACTGTCGCTGCTAAATAGGATAGGCTTCATACAGATCTAACAAACCCAGACTCCATGAGGTACTGTGGGTCATCAACAGCAGAATCGATCTCCCAACACAATCTCTGCAACCTCTTGGCCTGACCTAGCCCTCGCTTAACCATTACCACCAAACCAGGAGAGTACAGGAGTGCATGCTGGGAGCAGCACTAGGCATACTTGAAAGTGAGGTATCAATCTGGTGAAGCTGCCAAACAACACCACAAACAAGTGGTAGATTATGCTAAGGGATTTCACGGTCAACAGATCCAGTCTAAGCTCTGCAGTCTTGCCACATCCAATTGTGAAGGGTCATGGACAATTACACAATTCACTGAAGGAGGATACTCCACAACATCCCCATCCTCCATAATGGAAGACGCCAGCACATAAATGCAAAAGATTAAGGCTGAAGCACTCGCTGCAATCTTCAGCCAGAAGTACCAAGTGGATTGAGCCATCCTGACCTCCTGCAGTGGTCCCCAGCATACAGATACCACCTTTCAACCAATTCAATTCACTCCATGTGTTAGCAAGGAACAGTTGGAGACCTTAAATTTTGCAAAGGCTGTGGAGCCTGACCACCACCTGGGAATAGTACTGAAGCCTTGTGCTCCAGAACTTGCCATGTTCCAGTACAGTTATGACATTGACATCTATCTAGCAATGTGAAAACTGGCCCAAGTATTTCCTAGATACAGAAATCGGGACAAATCTAATCAGCAGATTACTGCCGCTCTGTCTACTCTCAATTATCAGTAAAATGATGCAAGGTGTCATCAAGGGTGGCACAGTGGCCCAGTGGTTAGCACTGCTGCCTCATAGCACCAGGGGCCTGGGTTCGATTCCACCCTGCGACTATATCTGTGGGAGTTTGCACGTTCTCCCAGTGTCTGTGTGGGTTTCCTCCGGGTGCTCTGGTTTCCTTCAACAGTCCAAAGATGTGCAGGCCAGATGGATTGGCCATGCTAAATTGCCCATAGTGTTTAGGGATGTGTAGATTAGGTGGGTTGTAGGGGCATGTGTCTGGGTGGAATGCTCTGAGGGTCCGTGTGGACTTGTTGCGCTGAAGGGCTGGTTTCTATGTTGTAGGCATTCTAAGTCTAACTATGTCTAGCAGAGCTGTCAAACGGCACTTCTCAGCAATAACCACCTCGGGGACACCAGGGCCACTCGGCTCCTGACTTCGATTACAACTTTAGTTCAAACGTCGACAAGAGCAAAATTCCAGAGGGATAGCCATTGGTATCAAGCCTGCATTTGACAGTGTGACACAAGGAGCCCTGTCATAACCTGGCACATATGATCTTTGTTATTGGAGATTAATCATCTCAGCTCCAGGACATCTCTGCTGGAGTTCCTCAGGATTGTGTCCAAGACCCAACCATCTTCAGATGCTTCATCAATGACCTTCCCTGCATCATAAGGTCAGAAGTGGGGATGTTCTCCAATGATTTCACAAAGTTCAGCACGATTTCACAACTCCTCCAATATTGAAGCAGTCCAGCAGTCCATGTTCAAATGCCACAAAATCTGGACAATATCCAGGCTTGGGATGATGAGTGGCAAATAACACTCATGCCACTCCAATGCCAGGCAACGATCCTCTCCAATTAGAGAAAATCTAACTACTGCCCCTTGATTAGTCAATAGTGTTACTAATACTGAAATCCACACTGTCAACATCCTGGGTTACCATTGATCAGCAACTTAACTGGACTCACCATATTTAAAAATAGAGGCTCCAAGAGCAGGTCCTCTGCAGCGAAGCTCTCTCGTGCATGCTCTCCTTCTGACTCCCCAAAGCCTGTCCATCACCTACAAGGCACAAGTCGTCATGTGATGAAATTATGGGGAGGTGATGGCCTAGTGTTATTGCTGGACTGTTAATCCAGAGACCCAGATAATATTCTCGGGACCTGGGTTTGAATCCTGCCATGGCAGATGGTGGAATTTGAATTCAATACATATCTGGAATTAAGGGTCTAATAATAACCATGAATCCATTGTCAATTTGGAAAATCCCATCTGGTTCACTAATGTCCTTTAGGGAAGGAAACTGCCATCCTTACCTGGTCTAGCCTACATGTGCTCCAGACCTACCAGCAATGTGGTTGCCTCTTAACTGCCCTTTTAGGCAATTAGGGATGGGCAATAAACGCTGCCTAGCCAGCGACACCCTCATCCCCACTTGCCTGGATGGGTGCAGCTTCAACCATATTCGAGCTTGACACCATTCATGACAAAGCAGCCCACTTGACTAACACTATATCTAGAAACATCCTCTCGCTCCACTGCCCATGTTCCGTAGCAGCAGTGAGTATTATCTACAAGAGGCACTGCAGAAAGTCACCACAGACCTGAACACCATCTTCCAAACCCATAACCACTTCCATGTAGAAGGACAAGGGCAGTAGATACATGGGAAGACCACCATCTGCAAGTCTCCCTCCGAGCCACTCGCCATTCTGACTTGGAAATATATCACCATTCGTTCGCTATCACTGCGTCAAAATCCTGGAACTGCCTCCTTTAATGGCACTGTGGGTCAACTTGCAGCACATGGACTGCAGCCATTCAAGAAGATAGCTCACTACTGTCTTCTCAAGAGATGGCCAATAAATGCTGACCCAGCCAATGACACCCACCTCCCACAAAAGAATAAAAATACTCTCTCTCTGTATTCGGTTATTGTTTTGATCTATGTTTCATTTTATTTAGAAGTTTTTGACATGCAGACGTGCCGAGTTTAATAAAATACCACAAATCCACTCAAATAATTTTTAATGGATGTAATCACTTCTCTCGTGCGCCAGACTTGTCCCTCTTTTTTTTTATTACATCATAAATGTCCTTTTTTTTTCGAAACTTTTACAAGGTTAAATGAAGTGACTTTTATTTTCTTCCTTTGCCCCTGCCCAACTCGAGCAAGTACAATCTTAACTAACTTTTGCCCCCATGGTTTGTACAACAGTGTCAACATAACAAATTTGTTCAGAAAGAAAACAATTTAAGTTTGGAGTCAGTGAATAAAGTGCTTTGAACAACCAAAAAAATGGTTTATCTGAATGTTTGATTTTTCTGAAAGGCAGTGAATAAAAATGTACATACGGTTTAATCCTTTATTGCTATTCAGTGATGTCGTTGTTTTAGCCATGGCATCAATGATGAATTTTTAACTTTGCATGGTGGCTTATTGAGTATGCGCATTAAGCACTGTTGCAGACAAAAATCCATTTGCAATATGAAATTGAATTACTTAAGATTTTTGAAAGTAAACCACATATATTATCCTGTTTGTGTCTTTTTGGGCAGAGTGTTGGGGGTTGTCTGGTGAGGGACTGCCTTTTGTCATGGGGCTCCCTTTTCAATTATATAGTCATACTTCAGCCCATTGAATTTTTTGGCAACCTATCCACACTAATCCCAACTTCCAGCACTTTTGATCGAGATTGTCTACTCGATTGTCCCCACTACTACTTCTAGGACTTCCTGCCTCTGACCCAAATGAAACTCTTCCAGCAAAATCCTCATTCTTCCTCAGTGAGAGTAGGCTGAATCCCAGGAGTTGTCACCCCATCTGATGGTTTGCAGTTTTCTAGTCCCAGCAATGCCAATCAAATTATCTGGCAGTTCTGAGGTGGGAGTCCCTTTCAAAGTAGGGTTGGGACATGGAACAGCATTACCAAAATGTAGCCACATAAGGTCTCTTAAATAATGTAAATGAAGCCCTCATCTGTATGACTTCTTAAATAATTACACTTCTCTTCTTTTGAATGTTCTACCACGAACATGTCTAATGTTTTTAATGAGCCTGTATTTCTTTTTAAAAAAAATTGCTGACAAAATAGTGATGCTGTTTTGACAACAACTTAACCATTGCAGACCTGCTGTTCTTTTTGGGGGTTAATTGATTTCATCATCGAACAAAAGAAGTTTCGATTGTAAATATTCTAAAGCTACTTCTGCAGTTGAGTATTTGCATGATTTGAATTGACTTTGCCAATTATGTTCATGTAACACAATTTACTTTTAAGCTTCAAAGTACACATCAGATTTATAATAAATCAAAGCAGAGTGCAAATGTATTATATGTATGCCGATTCACTTTCCTAAATTATTTTCCTCCTCATTATGCTCCTTTTCTTTTCTATTAGTTAATTCAACTTGTATATTTCTTTCTCCTGTATTTGGAGCCAGAAGAGGTGGTTATAGCAATGCTACCCACCTCTGGAGCCATCAAAACTTAAACAGCAACATGCACACACTCCCCTGTATCTAATTCTATGATTACCTATCGGGCTGACTGCTGCTTTTGTTCCTCTGTCTGTCTTTTTCTGTGAACTGCGGAAGTGGGAGGGCTGTCTGTCTAAATTCTCTTCCACTCCATTATTCACCAGTGGGTTCATCAATCAATCCAGTTCACGTTTTTTTTTCCCTCCCCTAGAAACTATCTGTTACCATTGTCAAAATGAATTGAAACCAGCCTATCTTAATAGGATCAGACAAGACAAGAGGTTGTCATTTTGTCCATTTGAAATAAATTGTGAAAATTGATTTTTATTTTCTCCATAATCTAGTTCATCTAAACCACTCAATAATTTCAGACTGGGAATTTAAAACTGTAAAATTGCTGGTGACTTAAAGACAAAAATAATCAAAAATCCTAAACTGTAGTGTGTTTGGGGAGTAGTGAAGGCACTACATAACTGGTGGACATTTAAAGTACCAACATTTCATCAGTAATTTGTTTCAATTTAGATGGTGTTCTTTCCCTCCACTTGAGGTATTTTTAAGTGGTCTCTTATTTGTATTTCCTGCCTGTTTTGTATGTGTATGTGTGCATGTGTACACATCCAGGTTCCCTGGATGCTCTGTAGTCCCAGTAGTGCCAGACAAGGGTAATGGCCTCTACAGGGGTAGCAAGGTAGCAGTGAAGATGGATGCCCAATTGACTAACACTAAGGATTTTGGGCTGCTTTGGCTTGGAGCCACCAGCAAGGAAGGGAGATGGGGTGTTGGATTAGAGAAATCATGTTCGGGGAACAAAGTGAGGGGAACCATCTTTTTTCCTCTGGGGATTTTCTGCTGCCCCCACTCCGCCAATGTTAGGGGCATCCCCAAAAGAGGCTTCTACTGTTCCTAAAATTCATACCATTATTTATCCATACCTACCTTATTAAATACTATTAATCTCTTTAATCTCTTTTAATTGTGGATAGTTTAATCCTCAACCTTCTCAAGGTAACGGGATCTATTTTCAATAATTTTGCCTTTTTTAAGCCTTGGTATTATTCAGGTGATTCTGCTCTCTAACCCTCCCACAGCTATTTCTGGAGATAGTGCTCAAAACTGATTACACCACTCCAGATGTGATCTGACCATAAGAGAAACACAACTTTTTATCTTGGGGTACTGGGAAATTCCCAATCACCTGTGATTTGGTGTGTGTGTGTGTCTTCCCTATATATTTTTGACTTCCTGATCTGAAGTAAGTGTGGTATTTTCTGCATTTGAATTCAATCTGCCCTAGTTTTTCCTGTTCACTTCATTTGCTTTTTTCAGCCTGTCCTTTTTTTTTCTTGGTTTTTTTTTGTTTTTTAATTTCCCTTTTATTCATTTAACAAGATGAGGGCATTGCTGGCAAGGCAGCATTTATTGCCCAGAGGGCAGTTCAGAGTCAACCACATTGCTGAGGACCTGGAGTCATCACGTGTAAGCCAGACCAGGTAAGGATGGCAGTTTCCTTCCCTAAAGGGGATTAGTGAACCAGATGGGTTTTTCCAGCAATCAACTATGGATTTACTGTCATCATTAGGTCCTTCATTGTAGAGTATTTTTTTATTGAATTCAAATCCTACCATCTGCCATGGTGGGATTTGAACCGGTGTCCCCAGAATGTTATCTGGGTCTCTGGATTAACAGTCCAGCGATTAATACCATTAGGCCATTGCCTCCCTAAATTACTAACTTAGTATCATCTTCAAGCTTGGATATCTAGCTCTTGTCATTTTATCTATATAATTTATTGAAAAGTTGAGGCCATCTATTTAAAAAAAACACACTTGTCCCATTCAGTGAATGTTGTGCTTGTTCCTGCTCTGTCTTCTGCCCACCCAATCAATGTTGCATGATGTGTGTTTAAAGAAAGGCAACTTTTATCACTTGACTTTTAATTTCTCTCATTATAGTCGATCTCTAACCAGGCATCCATGCCTTATGGTTTTATCATGTGAAAAGATAAAGGCACTAAGATGTTGGAAGCAGTCACGTGTTCCAGTAGAATCGCATTGTTGAAAATCATGTGCACTTGAGTCTAAGCTAGGCAATTGGCATATCTTGAGCCTGTAATTAAAACAAATACTCCACTAGCATGAATTTTGAGATGTGAAAAAAAATGTTGGCATTGAATGAAGATGTTGACTGATGAAAATTCATATCACTAAATCTTATGTCAGAGATGTCATAATATTTAATGAAAGATTTCTGCAAATATTAGTTTTGCTCACATATTTAAAGAACTGTGAAAAATTTTTTAAGGCTGCACTTGTACCCCAAGGTTTATCAGTTAATTTCTTAATAAATGGCTTGGATCTACCTTTGTGTCAATGTCTTCTGATTTAAAGACTGCTAACTTGCATATACTTTAAACATAGTCTTGAAACATAACTCTTCCTTCAATCCTGTACAACTAAAAACAAAAATTTTTATTTTGACGTTGTCTTTGTGAACAAAATACACTGGTCTATTGACTTATTGTATAAAATGGCCAGAGCTTTCCTATTTTATGATGACTAGATCTGGAATTCTTTAGTACTGAATTCAATTGGAAGAGGTTTGATCTTTTGGGATCTATCTCTTCCTACTGATGCACTCTGATTTCTGGAAGTTTTTAAGCTTCCCATCAAGCACTAAGATCAAATTCATAAGATACGTTAGCTTTAATCTATTCTGACCCGTATCTAATCTTGATCATTTTTTTTTAAAAAAGGAGCATTCTGCAATAGCAATCAAGGATGAAGGGGCTGGCCTTTGGAATATGTTTGTTATCTGATTTTTTTTTGTTAAAAGAACAACTATTATCTGACTATAAATCAATCATTCAGAATCTAGAAATGTAACCTGATTCTTGTTATCAGTATAGTAACCATTCAGTTGTAGGAATGGAAACATTTGGCAGGTGTCTTTAGGTCACATTTGATTGATCCAAGCTGAATTTGTGAAACCTATAGTTTGGACAGAATTGCACCGGTCTAGTCCATAGGTTATACATTCAGGTTTCCATCTAGTTAACCTCTGTGCTCAGCACATTCTTCTGAAGCTTGTGTAGACATTATTAATTTTCCTTTTAAGAGCAGGTATGTCTGCACATTAGTAATTGCCACTTTGTAACAAAGAATAAATGGTCACCCTGATCCAAAAACACTAATTTTAGTTTTCTGCCTCATTCAAAATTAAAGAATACTTTGCATTGCCTTCTTCAAATGTTAAACTCTTTCGGATTATATTTTGCTGTTAATGGCTGGGTGTGCCCTGCAATTTTTATGCTCACTGTCCTAGATTAGAATGGAATGTAACCTGTCAGTAGTTGTAGGGAGGTCCGCTGGTAATTTTAGTTTAAAAGTGAGGTGTGTTGGGGTTTTTTTCTGTTTCTTTTTGACCCCTGTTCAGAATGGTCAAACTTATTTAAAAATAGGTGGATTACGATGGAATAACTAAAGGGCAAGACTTGATGTTGTAACACTTCATATTGTAACGCTGAAAATCAGCATTAAAAAATTTAACATTTCCCTCGTTTGCTGTATTAGTTACTTGCACAGTTCATGATCTAAAGTGCTCAAAATGCTTTATGACCCATTTTTGCTTGCATTTCTGCCTGAAAGTGCGTCAGTATCTCCAAGCTTTTCAACAAGCTCCTTTTTCCCTGCCATTGCTGCTATGTAGGGTTGAGTCTTCGCTTATCCTTCAAAGATCATTCAACTCTGCCATTGGATTATCCACCACCAACATCTACTCTCTTATTTCCCCTTAACTTTGGTTCTCTGATGAGCAGGGACAGAGTCCTTTTTATCTGCATCCTGCTTCACTGCTAACCCAAACACGCATGGCAGTAAAGATAGTAGGAACTGCAGATGCTGGAGAATCTGAGATAACAAGGTGTCGAGTTGGATGAACACAGCAGGCCAAGCAGCATC
>NC_063343.1:48662746-48761325 GCF_021869965.1 Rhincodon typus | reverse complement strand
CAGAAAGGGTCTAGGCCCGAAACGTCAGCCTCTCTGCTCCTATGATGCTGCTTGGCCTGCTGTGTTCATCCAGCCCTGCACTTTGTTGTCTTGTATCTCAAACTGTTGTGAATAGCTGAGGAGCTCTATTCACAATGCGGCATTTCATTTTTGCCCAAGAAATCTACTTGATGGGGAGAATGAATGAATTCCCTTTGATTTCAAAGCATCTTAATTGTTCTGCTACAAACATGATTAACACACTGGTTTTCAAGGTGGGCTTTCACTCATTAGAGGCGCTGGTGTTTAGGGCCAACCCTCCTTTTTGTCTCCTGAGGTTGTTTGCCATACCGACCTGACCCATTTGTTTTTCTGTCTCCTCCTCCTCCTCCATTTATTGTTTCACACATTGAGAGTAGTGAAATGTGCATGTGAAAGTGAATTTGAGATTCAGCTGGGGAAATATGAGGCTCAATGTATAAATAACCTGTTAATTATGCAATTAAGCAATACAAATAGAGAAGGTAACTAGTTCAATCTTTTTGTGCTGGTTTTGGTTGAGACACTGCAATTAGCTGCCTCGTCCTAAACAAAGAGAGCCCAGAATAATTTCTCTTTTTTTTTGATTATTCCTTTCTGTTATTCATTTGATGAATTGCTGGAAAGTACACATGTAAAACAAATATATCCACGGCTTCTACACAGTCATTTAGCTTGCTGAGGTTCATTCATACATAAACATTAACTTTTGGATCAGGTACAGAGGATTGCAAGTAGCTAGCAAAACTGTATGCTACACAAGTCATTGTGTAGAGGGAGGAAACTGGTATTGAGTACAGGCAAAACAGTCTGTCCCCCTGCAACATTGGGCAAGAAAAACTGAACAAGATGGAGAGTTTGAAAGACTTGACTGTATTTGTGAATTGTTTGCTTCATTTAAACAGGAAAGGACTAAAGAACTTCAGGTTATTCCAGGACATAGTTAATTATTTCTATCTCGTACCTTTTTGAAAAGCAACGATTCTCGAGTGGATATCTGAACTGTGGTAACGTCTCCTTCCTGATTTTTGTATTGTTTCGTCACATGATTCGTAGGTTACTTGTCAACTGAGCCGCAACATACGCTCCTCCACCCACAGCCTAGTGTAGTCTGAAATTCAAATTTTCTTTTGGGTGAAGTTTGCTGTTCACAGCTAGAGAACAGCAACAAGAGGAGAAATAAAAAGTGGCAGGCATAAACACTTTGTAAATAACAGATGCAGTCTCAATCTGATCACCACTCTTTGTTTCATCTAAAATTAGCTCTCAAGGGTGAGATTTTTAACTTGCTTATAATCAACCCAACAAGTTGCACAAAGTTAAAATCAGGGCTGAATAATTTAGTGAGTTCCTCTTCGAAACAATTAAGGTTCAGTCAGAAAATGTTCTCATCAGCTTAGTATATGCAGTATGAACAGGACTTGGCATTCTGCCCCAAATGTCAGTTGTCATGGGGGTCTCTTTCAGTTTTTAGAAGTGGTTGCAACAGGTCGTTAGATCAATTTAATTCTGCCTCATTGATGTTACAGGATATAGCAGATAAAACATATTATCACTTTTTTTCCTTTTGTTTATTTGTTTATAATTTTAAAGAAAAGTCTGAAATTGTTCTTGGTACCTCAGCATGAATCAACACCATCAAAGAAGCAGGCACAAGATTTTGTTATAAATTTCAAAGGCACCCATTGGTTTACGAATGATTAAAGCCCACATCAGGATGAACTCTGCTGTGTTTTTTATGTTTTCTTAAAGTTTGAGTCAAAACTGCAAAAAGGAAATGGGAACAGGAGTAGGCTAATCGTCCCTTATGCTGACTCCTCCATTGAATGCAATTACAGCTGATATGTACCTCATGCCAGCTTTCAACACTGAATTCCTAAATTGCAATACCGGTAGTATTCAAAAATATATGTATTTTTTTTGTCTAGGGTGTACTCTGGGACCGTGCTTGTGTTAAAGGGGCAAAAATACTTATGATTGACTCTAATCTACAGAAGAACTGGGGGAAAAAATCAGATTGACAGGAGTGGCCTGAGAGAGAATGCTTTCAAGAGGTTTTTTTAGAAGCAGCAAATTCTGGAACTGATCAGGGCACAGCTAAATACCAGACTTTGTGTTCTGTAATGTGGCAAGATTGATTTAATGGCCTGCAGATAAATGCACCCCTAGGCAGCAGCCACCACGGTGCAGTTTGGATTTGACATCCAGTTTGCGGGGGGAGAAAAAAAGGTTGGTTTCAAGGGTAATGTTTTAAACATAAATAAAAGCTAAAGTGAGTTGGCACTCAATGAAGAGATGAATAGAGAAGCTGTGGTATACATTTTTAAGGGAATATTTCAGAATAAGTATATCCCTTCTATGAAAGTCACAAGGGAGGACCCACTTTAACTGAAGAAGTTGGAAAAGCAGAAATCTTAAGGTGAAAGCTAATAACTGCACAAAGAACATATTAGATAAGATTGGTCAGAATTTGAATAACAGCAGAAAATAAAGTATAAGAAGAAGCTAGCTAAGAATGTAAAAATGGGAGCAAGAGTTTCTACAAGTATTTGAAAAGGAAAAGACTAAATAAGGTGAATGGTTCTCAAAAGCGAGAATGGCCAGTTAGTGGTAGTTAATGAGGAAACCTCTCTGCTTCTGTTTTCACAATCAAGCACACACCAAAAAAAGTCCAATAATAGCTGTAAATCAGGAAACGGAGGGAGGGAGGAAGAACTTTAATGAAATGACCAGCATGAAGGATGCAGTATTAAGCAAACTGATGAAGCTGTGGGATGACAAGTTTGCAGGTCCAGATTGACTTCATCCTAGGGTCTTTAAAAGTTGTGGTTAATGAGTTAATACATGCTTTCGAGTACATAAAATCCCTAGATTCAGGAAATCTTTCATCAGATTTGTAAGTAGCAAATGTAACATCTCCATTCAAAAAGGGAGGGAGCAAACCAAAGACTATGCATTAATTACTCTGGTGTCTGTTGTGAGAAAGGTGTTAGAATTGATCATTTAAAAAATAAGTACAAGGGTACTTGAAAAAGCTCAAGGTAGAAAATGCAGACCAGAAGGCCATAAGATATAGGAGCAGAATTAAGCCATTTGGCTCATCAAGTCTGATCTTGTATTTGATCATGGCTAATACATTTCTCAACCCCAACCTCCTACCTTCTCCATCTAACTCTTGATCAACTTACCTATCAGGAATCTATATTTCTCTGTCGTAAATGCACTCAATGACTTGGCCTTCAAGTTTTCTGTGGCTGAAGAAATACCTCATCTCAGTTCTAAAGGATCGTCCCCCTTATTGAGGCTATGCCCTCAGACCCTACCCCTTTCTAGGGGAGCCATCTTCCCCATGTCGACAGTATCCGGGCCTCTCTGTATTCTGTAAGTTTCGATAAGATGCCCCCCCAATCTTTCTAAAAACCAAGTACAGACCCAGAGTCCTCGATCGTTCCTCATGTGACAAGCCCTACATCTCCATGATCATTTTTGTAAACCTCCTCAAGACCCCTTCCAATGTCAGCATATCCTTCCTCCAGTGCAGGGCCCAAAATCACTCATCGTATTCCAAATACAGTCTGACCAGAGCCTTGTACAGCCTCAGCAAGACCTCTCTGCTCTTGTATTTCAGCCCTCTTGAATGCTAAAATGAAATTTGTTTTCCTAACTGTCAATCGAACCTGCATCTTGACATTAAGAGAATCCTGAACTGGTACTTCCTAGTTCCTTTTTTGTGCTTCAGATTTTTGAAGGCTTTTCCCATTTAAGAAATAGTCTCCACCTCTTCTTACTACAAAAGTGCATAACCTCACACTTTCCCACATTGTATTCCATCTGCCACTTCTTTGCCCACTCTTTTTTAGCCTGTCCAAGTTCTTCTGCATTTCCTTAACACGACCAGGCCCTCCACCTATCATTCTGTCAACTGCAATCATAGCCAGAATATCTTCAGTTCCTTCATCCAGTGCCATAACCAGTTTGCTCATCCCCTCTACAGCCCCCACTCTAATCTACGCAGGGGGCGCAAATCTCAAACTCCTTCAAGCTCAAGGGCTGAGACTCCTTCAGCAGTACCTCCGGGATCCCTCTACCTGCCTTGCTCATAGTCACACCCACCTGTCCCTGACCACTGATCAAACTTGAGGTAGTTAATCTAAGGGGGCAAGACTGCCTCCTGAAACGTAGCATCCAGTTAACTCACCTTCTCCCTGATGTATCGTAGAGTTCAAAGTTCAAACCCAGCTCGTCAACTTTGAGCCAGAGTTCCTCAAGTAACCTGTGGTCACTACGAGCCACAATGGGGTTTACCACCTCTCCCATAATAGCTACCACACATCACCTGGTCAGGCATCTCCATTTTAATTATTTAGTTCTAATTTGATTTTTAAAAATTTTGTACTGCTCTTTTTTTAAATTTGCAGCCTGTAAAGATTTCCCCTAGTTATCTTCAACCTGAAAGTAACCTATTATAGGTGCTATTAATTTGACAGTCACAAACCAATGAACTTATGGTTTACCTATGATGTAGCTCTCTTGCGTGGCTCCTGATCCTGGATTTCAATTTATCCTGTTTGTGAAAAAAAAACCTTTCCAAACTATGAGCCACAAAATGTCAGCAAACTGTACCTCAGCCCCCTCTGCACCAAATTCCCACGTTGCCTCCAAATTCCTCAAATTTTATATTCACTCGGGTTGTGCATCACTCTGTGATCTTTCCTCTCTGTGTGAAGCTGACTGGGCCTGCTGAAAGTGCGCATTCTTAAATGGAGCTGCAAAAAATCACAGCCTATCAGTGAGACAAAGGCCCATATGTTTAATGAGGAAGGGTTAGGTGGACTGGGCTTGGTTCCACAAACACTTCAGAGTGATTGAAATGTCTAAGATCTTGAATGATCTTGTCATGGCGAAGGAGGTAATGATATTTCCTCTTATGGGTGAGTACAGAAGTAAGAGCAGTTGTTTTAAAATCTGTGGTCAACCTTTTTTTAGGAATTAGATGAGCAGATTTTTTTTTTGTGGATTGTGACTTTGCACTTCTTTGGCTGAGAAGGCAGTAGAGAAATGGGTGCTAAATGTTTTCAACATGGAGTTAGCTAGAGTCTTGTTAAGCAGGAGAATTAAAGATTATCAGAAATAGATGTGAGTGTGGAATTCAAAATGCAAACAGATCAGCCATGATCGTATTGAATGATGGTGCGGGCTTGAGGAGCCAAATGGTTTACTTCTGCCCCTGTTTCGTTTGCTTGTGTGACTAAGTATTCGTCGCTTTTGTGTAGAGAATTCCATAGGTCTGCAATCATTTGTGATTTTTGAAAATATTTCTGCTTGTCTCAATCCTAAATAGTCAACTTTTTTGATCAGAAATTGTGACCCCCTTGTTCTAGTTTCCTCACTCATCTGAAATATCCTACTACTGAGTCAGTCATACACCACCTAAACAGACCCTTTAGTCCAACTAGTCCACACTGACCAAGTATTCCAAACTAATCTAGTCCCACTTGTCTGCGTTTGGCCCATGTCTCTCTCAACCCTTCTTATTGTTGTGTCTGTCCAAATGCCATTTAAATGTTGTAACTGGACCTAGATCTACCACTTCCTCTGGCAGTTCATTCCACATACGAATGAACTGTTTAAAAAGTTGCCCCTTGTTCTCATTTTTTTTTTAAATATTTCTCCTCTGCCTTAAAAATATGCCCCCTAGTTTTGAACTCTCCCATCCCAGGTAAAAGATCTTTACTATTCATCTTGTCTTCTATGCCCCTCATGATTTTATAAAACCCCTCCATCTCCTACACTCCAGTGGGGTGGGGTGGGGGGTGGGAGCGGAGTCCCAGCCTCTCCTCGTTACTCAATCCTTCCAGTCCCAGCATCACCTTTAGTAAATCTTTTCGGAGCCCTCTCCAATTTAATAATATTTTCATATAGCAGGGTGACCAGAACCATACGTTGTATTCCAAAAGTGCCTTCACCAACATCTTGACCAACCTCAAAATGATGTCCCAATTCCTATACTTGATCTGAGCAATAAAGGCAAGCATGCTAAATGCCGCCTTAACCACCCTGTCTACCTGTGATGCAACTTTCAAAGAGCTATGTACCTGAACTCCTTTGTCTTTCTGTTTGACAACACTACTCAGGGCCCTACCATTAACTGTACAATTCCTGCCCTGGTCTAGCTTTATCAAAATGCAATACCTCGCATTTATCCAAATTAAACTCCATCTGCTACTCCTCAATCCATTGGCCCAATTGATTAAGATCCCTTTGTAATCTTAGATAACCTTCTTTACTGTCACCTATTTTACTGGAGAAAACTGAGAGGAGGTTATACAGAGATATTCAAAATCGTAAAGGGTCTGATCAGAGTATAAGGGGGAAGAACTGTTCATCCTAATGTTGAAATGACTAAGAACCAAAGGCTACATGAGAAAATACTAACTATTCACAGAAAAAATAGTATCTGTGATATCCTAATAATCTGGAGGCAGATCCAATCATTACTTTTTTAAAAAGTAATTGGATAATTATATTAAGAGAAAAATTTACAAGGCTATGTGGATAAAGCAGAGAGTAGGGTCTGCCACAACAGGCTTAATGGTTTCCTTCTGTGCTATACATTCTCTGATTATATCTACACTTACAAACCCATGAAACAATACTACTCACTTATTGTACTAATATTTTAAAGTTGCTTTTAAATTCTGCGTAACTCTTAGCTATGTCCTTTTTGCTCACATTCTCAACTTGTACCAATTTTAAGCAGAAATATCGTGGTAATGAAATATTAGGGGTGTTTTTCTGCATTAGTGTTTCTCTAGTATGGGCTTTCTCCTGCAGCCAGTGTATGTATAGGAACCATGGTGCATGATGGAACATGATTACTTTGGCCATTTTGGAATTTGGGCAGATAGAAAACACTGGAGCAAATTCCAGCTGCACATTACCATTAGGAAAAGCTCTGTGCCCAATGTTGGTGCAAACATGGAATAGTTAATAACAAATTTAAGGAATAAGAAAGCATCATTAAAGTTACAAATTTCACATGCCTTTATCACTTCATGCTGTTCAATTTTTATCTGGCAGTCTTAAGTATGACATAGTAACACATAGCATCTAATTGCAAGAACTGTATGCTTGAAATTTCATCCTTTCTCAATTGCTTGGTCCTCATAGTTTTGTACTAGCAACATTTAATTATGGTGGTTATTTAATTTAGGATAAAAACTTAAATTAGGATTTTGAGAGGTAGTGGTCCTAAATCATGCTGTTCTCTTTCCACAAACCCTCACCTTTTCCTGGCTGCTTTCAAGGTGATGACTCATGCTGAGGTAGCAAGAGCAGCTTTATACTTCTGCTTTGTACGACATTTCACAGGACTCATTTGCCAAAACAACAGGGTCAGTGAGTTTACTGAGTTCAAACAGAATCTCAATGGAAAAGCCTTTTATAAATAACATTCCTAGAGTCCCACCTGGCCAGTGGATCATTGGATACAAGAAGTTGTGAGAAGGCTATAGCCATCAACCTTGGCACTATGTTTATGGTCCAACACACTCTCTGAATCCATCTGTTCTAGGTTATGAAAAAGTCACCGTTTGCACAGCCAACATTCCCACATCCCACCTTTTTTTTCCTTTTTAAACAGAGAGAGTTAAGATTTTGAGTCTCATGATAAAAAGAATGAAGCAGCAAGAACCGCCTCAATTGAAATGTTAAATGCCATTTTGAATATCATGCCAACAATTTGACTTAAGCGTTTCAATGCATTGCTTTCAAAGTCCTGCTTTTGTTGTTAATTCTATGACTAACAATCATTTGTGACTTTTACAAAATAAATGTCATTAAAACTTCTGGATCTAAAGATTATTTCAGTAGAGCTGCTTGAGTCATTTTTTGTTTCTTTCCTGCTAGTAAGTACCTAAACAAAAGATATTGTCAGATGTGTTCCAATTAACAGCATTCTCCAGATAAGCAGATTGAAAGCTTATTATGATGAAGATTAGTATTTCCTGCATGCTATGGATCTACTTAAAATAAAATAGAACCAATTTAATTTCCACCCTGTTTGTGACCTTCATCATACTTTGAATATCGTTCGGTGTTCAGTAGATAAAAGAAATGATGCATAAATTCTGTTCAAAATTTTTCAAAGAGAAACACAGCTGACATTTCTGAAACAAACATTCCCCACCACCCCCTCACTTGCTGCATAGATGCTTTCTGAATTATTAGGTATTCCATCATTTTCTGTTTCTATTTTAGATTTCCAGCACCTGCAGTACTTCACTTTGCCATCAGTTCTGTCCTTCCTTGGTTATCATCAAAAAGTTTTAAGATAGTTTTGGGATCCTCTCGGGTGCTGGGAATGTATGTAATCAGATTCCTCCAACTTTTACTTCAAGTTGTAAGCAGTTTAAGACCTTCAAAAAAAAAAAAATCTGCAGTCATGAAGAACTGTTTAAACATTTTGAGAGTTTGATGGAGACATATGCTGTTTGATAATTATTCTGAAATGTTAAAACTGGGCAAATTTTGAACGTTGAATATTTGAACATTTATTAGATGGCATTAGATTTTTACAACTATCCCTTGGAAATGAGGTGTGGTCGGTGAGGGGAAATTGGGTAAAATTCAGCTCTGCTTCTCATTCCTAAACATCAGCCAGCACTTTTGCTACTGAACCTACATATGTGGGGGCATGCTGAAAATATTTAAAATTTGCCTCCACTTGCTGTTGCTATACATACACTTGGATTTAGCACTTCTTCAAAAACTGTAATAGCCAACCAGTTGTCCCTCTTTTGAATAAACATTTTCTTTAACAGAAGTTCAGACTCATGAACATTGTGGTATCTGTGGATTAATGATGGCACTTTATAAATCCAAGTGTGTCTACAGTAATTTATAATGGGTGCTGAAGTTTTAGATTGATCTGAACCATCCAAGTGAACAAAAATTATTCTTAACTGGTTGCGCCTGCATTCTCCCTGCATCCAATCCTAGCTGCTCCTCATGTATAAATGTACTTTTGTTCAGAAATGATCATTGAGAGAAACTCAATACATGGCAAGTATTGCTTAGGCTTGTGATAGCTTCCTGACTGTCACTCTAAGAGCAGCTAAGTGGGCAAATAATAAGGAATGAATCTAAGATAATGGTCTTTGATTTAGCATTACACAATATGGAACATCTAATCCACTAAAAATTGTGTGGAGAGTTTCTTAAGTTCAGTAATCCAGTTATTAAGATGAATAAATCTAATATTATTGCCAAACTATTAGGTTGTGTGTTGTACTACAATTGTATGTATAAAAATTTAGTTGAACCTATAATGACCCTGAAAAACCATTTATCTAAGACCTGCACCTGCTGATCTCTCTGGCACTGAACTTGATCTAATTTAGGGTCTGTTCAATTTAAATGTCAATTGGTAATACTGTGACACAGATGGTCTTTGAAGACCTTGTGGTGATGTCTTTACCTTTTTGGGCCAGAAGACCAAAATCCATTCCCACCTGCCACAGACACATTTTTTAACATCTGAATAGGTTGAATAGAACCTTTTTGTTTTGTCATATTGGAGTTGTAGACTACTAGGGAGTGGCTGAAGAGTTGAAATGAAGAAAGGAGCATGTAAAAACCTGAATAGTTGCTGATTTGCAATCAAGTGACTAAGTAGACAAGTGTTAAATCTGTCTTTTTGAAAAAATGGCGTAGCTGGATTGAATGGCTCATGTGATTCTTGCCATGTTTATTGCAATTTCTGCAGAATCTAGTGGAGTAATCCAAATAAGCACCAAGTAGACAGAAAGAAAGAGCAAACGATTTGGACAATTCCCACAGCATTCTGGATGAGATGTAGAGGGACAGAGAAATGGCTGGATCTGACCACCACAAAAACTGACCTTTTTTACATTTTAGAGTTCTGTAGTATTTGTATTGAATGCCATCTCCCTCCAAGTGGATTTCAGGGAGGTCTAAACAAGTGACAGGTTGTGGTGGTTCATACCCTGCTACAATGCCAAAAATTGGGAGTAGATATCAAGTTTTATTTATTATTTTATTAATTAGGCTTTTAATCATTTTAAAATAGTTTAATATTGGAACTTAACATGCAGAGTACTACAAATTGCATGACCTTGTGTTGAGTCTAGATTTTTCCACCTACCCTGTGACTTTATTTGAATAACTTTTTTATTTGACACCAAGTGCAAGCCATAGTAGTATATTGACAAACATGCCACAACCCTTGATTCCCAGACTGAGACAAATTTTTAATCTATCAGCTTTGAATATATTTAAAGGCCCAGCCTTGAGAGCCTTCTGTGGTGAAGAATCCCAGATGCACCACCCTTTCTGAGAGAAGAAATACCTCCTCTTCTGTCTTCAGTATGTGATCTCTTAATTGGGGATTATGTTCTCTAGTGCTATATTTTCCCAAAAGGTGAAATAACCTTTCTGCATCTACCCTGTCAAGACCCTAAGAATTTTGTATATTTCAGTATGGTTGCCTCTCATCCTACAATCAAATGAGTATAGGCCAAATCTTATGTATCTTTTAGACAAGAGAACCAAAACATTACACAGTATTCCAGCAGCATCCTAACTATTGCCTTGTATGTATTCAGCAAAACATTCTGTTTTCAACTTGAAGGACAACATTCCATTTGCCTTTCCTATTACCTGCTGAACTTGGATGCTAATATTTTGTGATTCATTGATGAGAACTCCCAAATCATCCATTTTGTAGCTTTCTCAATTTAAATATTAATCCTCTATTCTTACTAATAAAATGCATAACCTCACCTTCCCATGTTCTGTTCTATTCCATCCTACTCGGTTAATCTGTCTATATCCCTCTTCAGATCCTGTCATCCTCACCCCAGTTACCTTCCCACCTGTTTTTGTGTCATCTGCAAACTTGGCTATTGTACATCAGTTTTCCTCATCCAAGTCATTAATGTATATTGTGAATAACTGTGTCCCCAGCATTGATCTCTTTGGCACTCCTCTAGTTACCAGTTGCTACTCTGGAAAATGTTCCCCTTATTCTAAATCTCTGTCTATTAGTCAATCCTCTGTCCTTGCTAATGTACTACCTCAAACACCATGGGCTTGTATCTTATTAAGCAACCTAATATCCGTACCTTTATTAAAATCCTTCTGGAAATCCAGTTATATTATACCCATTGCTTCCACTTTATCTATCATGCTTGTTCCCCCTTCAAAGAATTCCAGTAAATTTGTCAGCCATGATTTCCCTTTTTATGAAGTCCTGCTGTCTCTGCTTGATCATAATGAATACTTCTAAATGTTCTGCTATTACACCCTTTATAATAGACTCTAATAGTTTCCCAATAACACCCATTGTGCAAACTGGCCTGTAGTTACCTATTTGCCTTCCCTTCTCAAATAAAGGTATTACTGTGGTAGTTTTCCAAACATCTGGGACTTTTCCAACATTTATGAATTCCTGGAAGATTATTGCCAGTGCATCCATTATCTCCGTAGCAATTTCCTTTTACTATCATGGGATGTATCCTATCAGGTCCAAGGAACTTGTCTATTTAGTCCTATTGGTTTCCCTAGCACTTTCTATCTAGTGAAAGTTATAGTATTTATTTCCTCACCACCTTTTTTGGCCCTTGATTTAGTTCATTTAGTAACTTTGGAATGTTGTTAGTGTCTTCTACTGTGCAGACTGATGCAAAGTATTTAGTCAACTCCTCTGACCTATCCCTATTTCCCCAACCTTGCTCCCTAAGGGGCCCATGTTCACTTTGACTTCTCTCTTTTTCCTTTTTATATATTTAGAGAGATTCTTGCTGTCTGTCCTGATTACTTGCAAGTTTCCCCTCAAACCTAGTTCCTCCCTCTGTTTCTATTTAGTCATCGTTTGGTTTCTAACTTTCCCAGTCTTCTGTCTTACAATTTGGCAAATTCTAGTGATATGCTTTTGTTTTTTTCAGTCTGATACAATCCTTTTAACTTCTCTAGTTAATCATGGTTGGCTTATCCTCCTTCCTAGAATTCTTTTTCAATTGGATATATATTTGTTGCAAGCCACTAACTGAAGAAGAATGGTAGATGTTTTTTTAAAAAAAAAACTCTCTTCTCAGTCCATTTCATCCAGCTCTACCCTCATTCCCTTGTAATTGCCCTCATTTGAATTCCGAACAGTTGACCCAAGTTGCTCCCTCTCAAATTGAATGCTAAATTTTACTGTGTAATGGCTACTTTTTTTTCCCCGAGGCCATCTTTTTACTCTGGCATTTGTTAAGCCTATCTCATTATACATCATCACATCCAAAATAGCCTGGTCCCGGTTTGGATACATGTTCTAGGAAACTGTCCCTGAATTCTTCCTCTGATTCCTCTGCTAATCTGACTATTACAATCTAAGTCACCCATGATTAATGTACTACTTTCATTACGTGCTGTCATTGTTGTCTGCACCACCGTATAGCTACTGTTCGGGTATCCTAACAGTACTACTACTACCAGAGTACTCCTTCCCTGTGTGTGTGTGTGTGTGGCCTTCAACCATGTGGTTTCTATGTCTTCTGAATTTTTTTTTGTTTTTTTTGCTAGCATACTTACTCCATCCCACACCAAAATGCTAACCTACCACCCTTCCCTTTCAGCCTGTCCTTTTTAGAGATGTAACATTCCCTGAATATTTATTTCCCAGCTTTGATCTCCTTGTAACCATGTTTCCATAATGGCTATAGGATCATAGAAATTGACCTGTATTTGTGCTGTTGATTTATGCTGTTTCTATTGACCCTATCAAAACAGACACAGTTCTTTGAACATGTTTTTCATGCAGAAGAGTTGGATTGTCTGCTCACCACCAACAGGATTATTTGATGCACAAGAGGCCAACAGTAGAAGCAGCCACCCAACAAGCATCCTGATGTAGACCTGATGGGCTGAATGGCCTACTTCTGCACTGGAACAATTGAGATTTTGTAACTACATTTAAAGAATGGCTTAGCCGGAACCTCCGATGAGCTCATCCACTGTGGTGATTGGAAAATTTAAACCAAACTTGTGCCCTGTAAATAGTAAACAGGTATGGAGATGTCAGGAGGGCATATGCGAGACAGAATTCTTTGGCCTCTTACTTGCTGATGTAGCCATAGTATTTATATAGCTGGTCAAGTTCAGCTTCTGGTCAATGGTAACTCCAAAAATTAATGGAAGTGCCTTTGAAAGTCAAGGGAATCCGGTTAGATCCTGTTCAAAATTTGTTGTTGCCTGATAGTGTATGACTTGCCACTTTTCAGCCAAAGGCTGAATGTGGTTCAGGTCTTAATGCACGAGGCCGTGGACTGATTCGGTATCTGAGGAACTCTGAATGATCCTGAACAATGTATGTTCATCAGCTACTGGTATCTGCTGAACGAGACCCTAACCTAATCTGAAGAGCAGAGAACAAAATTGGATGGCAAAGGTAACTATTGAAAATTACACAGCAACTAATTAAACGCTTTTCCAATGAATGGTTAGAACTGAATACGATCCGAGGAACACATGTTGAAAACAGTGGGAAAAGCTTGCCTTTTGTCATCAGAGGCTACTTTACATCCTTTGAAATGTCTGATGTAATATACATTCTTTCCTCTGAAGTCATTATAGCAATATTTAGGTGCAATACAACTTCTGAAGATGCTATTTAGTATAGTTTTGATCCTTTTCTACATATTAATCTTTTTATAGTCTCTCTGAAAGAGATCACCTAATTAATGGTGAGGTGCAAATGCACATTTGTATCTGCACTCCAAGCAGAATAGATTTCAGCTCAAAATAAGTGGCGCCTTCCACAATATATGCCTGAGTTTTAATGAGTCCAGTTTCAGAAATGACAACTCTAGCGTTCCAGAAGGCACCGCAGAATCCTGATTTTTAAGCAACTGTTGCTGCAGCAACATTGTCGTTCCTAGTTGGAATATCACTTAAAATTGCTTCTTTATTGCAGGGTGGAGAACAAATCCTGGTCCCCAAATGGTTTTGAAGATGGAAACTCCCATCCTTTCAAAGTCGATGTGCAGTCGCAGTCACAAGTATGTACTGAAATCCCTGCATGTTAACATTGCGTAGCTCATTGCAAATATGGATGCTACTGTGATTGTAAAGTTGCATAACAGAACCTGCCTGAAGCAAAGACTGGGAATTATTGTCTAACTATTCCCACTTGGCTGCTGAAAGTGCAACTGACGCCCTGTTTGCAAGTATGAACAGGGTTTTAATTACCATTTTAAAGTGGGAGCGGCTCCAAGGACATTTCTACTGAAAAGTTGTTAAAGCACCTTTGGAACATCTAATTGGGTGTGGAGAGAGAAGGAAAAGCTTAAATGATGCAATTTTGGAGCCAAGCAAATTTCCAGCATAAGAAAATGATAACTTTTTCTTTTGCAAACTGCACATTTGAAAACCACTTTAAAGTATATTTGTGACCAGCTGCTTCTGAAACCAAGCTGAAAAGACTTTTTCTCTCTTTCCAAATTAATCATCTCCAGACACTTTTTTTTTTGTTTTAACAAAGCTCCTTCGGCAAGAACTCTGCTTCAAAATGCCACCTACAAAATAAAAATATCAAGCACCTCAGTAATTCTGCACATGTGTGCACAGCACTCCACCCAGGGTTTTGTGGTGTTGTGGTAGTGTCCCTACCTATGGACCAGGAGACCTGAGTTCAAGACCCATCTGCTCCAGATTTGTGTAATAACATTTCCAAGCAGGTTGATTAGAAAATGTCTGGAATGCTCCACCTAGTAACAGCATTGGCCTTAAAAACAGCCTATAAATAATTGCCTTGCTGCCTAAGAGGAACCTGTATAATAACTGCATCAGTGGAAATATCACCCTAATCTTATAATGTGCATTCTCTATGTTCTAAGTGATCTGATTTTTACACTAAGTGAAGAGTAATGACATTGTCTTTGGAGATGACTGTCACAACCCAGCCCAATGAGACAGCAGGAAGATCAGGGTACCAGTGGAAAATATGCCCAGACTATAACATGCATTGGCTAACGCTTGGGTGACATAATAAAGCAGAATAAGAGTTGATTTAAGATTTTTAAGTGTTGAAGACCAGATAATTCCCCAGCTGTAAAGTGGAAATGCTGGACTGCTCTTCATATTTAGTCACATCACAATTGTAGGCATGCAAAATAGATATCTAAGCCCTGAAACACTGCTAGGAAAAGCATTTGAATAGAAAATTGTTAATAAATGAACAGAGGAAAAAGTCTCATACCATGGTGAATCAAGCCATAAAATATTTCCTATTTATAACATATGTGAACATGATGTTGTTACATTAGACCATGAAAAATCTGGAGTATGTTGGACAGTTATAAACATTGTGAAACAGGTGTGTAACTTTTACGTTGTGAAACAGATGTAAGAAGTCTATATTCATCAGTGACTCTCTGAAATCAAACTGCTCTTAATACCTCCAGATAATCCTTCAGACCAACCTAGTGCTGGCACCCATGTGCAAGATATTACTATTAGCAATCTTGTGCAAATTGATATTGAAAGGAATTTTGCCTTGATTCTTTGTCTTTTGACTTGTCTATACAGTGTACATGGACAGGCCGTGCACAATGAACAGAAAGGAAAGTCTTATGCTCATTATAAAAGGGGCCACTCATTTCTAGGATGTGTCTTTTTTAACCCTTTGTGTAAATTGAAATACTCTAGTTTTTTTAAATGTAACTGTGTAGTCTGCAACTAAAAATGAGCTCTATCTGTAAGCTTCAGACAATTCCCATCTCCCATGGCATGTCCCTGATCCACTGTGGATATGGAGTTGAAAGGCTACTCTGCAGAACCAGAGAAGATCTTCAGGCTTTTCTAAGTTGAAGTCCAATGGAATGATGGGAAATAAGGCAGCAGTTTGCAAGTAACCAAGTGAATTGTGCAGCTAGATTCCACTTAAATGGCACATTTGAAGCCCCTTTCTTTTTATTTTTAAACCTGTTATGGATATCCTTTGAGGGATAAAGGAGCGACAAGAATGTCAGTTTAAGGTCTTGACAACTTGAACTGCAGGGCAGCATTTTGCAATATGCCTGCTTGGGCTATAGACACTGAAATATTGCTGCACATGCTTGAAGGTTTATTTTAAAATATCTCTAGCATAACTTGGACAGGAGGGCTGTGAAATTCCCCAAATTACAGCAAATGAACCTCTACCAGTGGTTGCGCAAATCACTTCTGGAATGCTTTGCCACAAGTGAAGGTGGCCTGGTGGTCCAGTGGTTAGCACTGCTGTGTCTCGGTGTCAGAAACCCGGGCTTGATTCCAACCTCCGGAAACAGTCTGTGTGTTCTCCCTGTGTCTGCGTAGGTTTCCACTGAGTGTTCTAGTTTCCTCTCGGAGTCCAAAAATGTGCAAGTTATGTGGTTTGGCCACACTAAATGCGGGCCTAGGAGGATAGGGTAAAGGGCTAGATCTGAGTGGAATTCTCTGCAGAGGATCAGTGCAGACATGATGGGCCGAATGACCTGTTTAAGCACTGCGTAGATTCTGTGACAAGTGGCTGAGGCAGAAATAGACATCAAAAATCAGTTGAATAAAGTTAATGTGCAGTCTGCAAGGTGCATCAGCAAATTGCCTCCCGTTCGGTTATGGTTTTAGGGAAATTTCTGAGTTCTTTAAAAGGCTGGTATCAGTACATGTCTTGCTGGAGGTTGTCTAGTTGTGTGTTATGTAACTCCCATATCTGCTGCAAAGATGGTCCCAATAGGATTCTGATATTGCAGCAATATCACATTGCCATTCTGTTCATGCAGTATTGACAAAATGCTTTCTTAAAAACTGCTTCAAAATAAGTTTCCAGTTACAGCTAACGGCATTCAAATTTTCCACACAGCCTATGTTACCTGATGCTAGCAGGAATGGCATCTCTGTTCGAAATACCTGGCAATGGCAGACAAATTTGTCCTTGAAAGCCCTCCAAAAAAACTCCATGAATGGGTGGCAGGTGAGGTAATAGTTGCCCTATTTGTGAGGACAGAAACTGGGAAGTTGTTCCTCCAGTCACAGATTCTAACTCTTCCATCCCCACTGCTCCAACTCCTCCAATCATGGGTTCCCTTTCTTGCTCCTATAGCAAACTCCCAGACTCTCCCAATATAAACAAAAAGCCATCACCCTCCAGAATTTCATGTCTTCACTGTTTTAAAATAAATCACCAAGGCTATAGAAGTTTAACCATTAAACCCTTTCGGACTAAAGCCCACATGCCACTAGGTTAAATCTAGCTCCTAAAATGAATGATATTAAGGTAAATATGAATCATGCCTTGCATCATGATCCAGAATAAGTTCACTGAAGTCCCTAAGCCAAGTTTGTTTCACACATGAGGTTGCAGACAGCTAGGATATCAAAATCTAGTTTATACGGAGATAGTCACCAGTTGTTCCTGGGAACGGCACATGCATAAATCCTGAAATGCCTGCAGAGTAGCACCCATGAAAATCAGAAATAATGCTTGCAGGGGCAGGATTTCTGTTTCTTCGGGATTTTTATTTTTGCCATGACAAAGAAGCTGTCATGTGCTGAAAACCTGGGTCCATGTCCATTAAAGGGTTTGTTATCTGATGGTTAGCTTAGTGCTGTGTAAGTAATTTGTACGCTCCCCTTTATTGCAAAGTTGGACTATTGAAAGTCAGTTTTCTTATGTTTGTCAGCATTCATTTTAAATTATATTATCAAGGGAAAAGAAACTTGAAATTGGCCAAAGAATGAAGAGTGCTAATTAATTGCAATTAAAGATGCTGAAGATGTGAGGCTCATTTCTAAGAAGTTTTTTTGTGTGTGTGGGGATGTTACTGGCAAGGCCAGTATTTGTTGTCTATCTGCAATCACCTTGAGCAAAATGGCTTGGTAGGCCACTTCAGAGTAAAGTTGAATGTCAACTATGTGAAATGTGGCTCCAGACCCACAGTAGCTCAGGCCAGGTCAGGATGGCAGACTTCCTTCCCTAAAGGACATTAGTGAAGCTGATTGTCATAAAAGCCAATGCGTAATGGTTTTGTTGCCCATATCACTGGGACAACCTTCAGTCCTTGATCTCTCCATCACATTCAATTGTGCCAGCAGCTTTTGTGGAATTTGAGATAGAGTCCCCAAACATTAACCTGGAATCAGACTACAAGCATCGTACCACTATTTCCCAACACTGTGAAATTAGAATTTTCATTTTTAAAATAGAATGTGGGAGTCTTGAATATTGTTATGATATAATGATATATTTGGTGACACCCATTGTTTATGGACTATCAGATCAGTGTTTAATTTTCTTGAAAATGGTGGCTTGCAACCTCCTTTTTAAGTATAACTGACAGGCTTGTTAGGCTATTTCAGCTAAGAGTCAACCACACTTTTTTTTTGTGGGTCTGAATTGACGTAGGCTGGACAGGGTAGAGACGACAAATTTCCTTTTCTAAAGGAGATTTATGAACCTGCTAGATGTTTGCAAAAACATGAAACTTCCAACACTAACAATACTTGTGTTTTATTTCTGAAATCTAGATTTACTTAATGAACTGAATTTAAATTCCCTAACGACTGTGGAATTTACATTCATGCTTTTATAGCATTTGGCCAGTAGCTTAGCCACCATGCCCTCATTGAAGCTACAGTGATAATTGTTTGTTTTTAGTTTGCTGTTGTATTTGTGGTGTGTAATCGTAAGCTATGGGTTTGCTTTTTCTACCATGTGTTTGGGCCATAGAATTGCTATGGCATTTTTATAACTTTATTTGACTGCCACTAGAAAGAAGCTGAGCATTTAATGCAGCAGAGGTGTGTGCCAACATTGCTGAACATGGTTCCCTATCAGTGCTCTATAAACAGTATTGCTTCCCATACAAGTATCACCTGCAATTATTGTTGTTTCCACTTTTTTCTGGACTTGCAGGATAAGTGATCATTCCAGGTGCAGTTAATATATGCTACTTTGCATATATGGCACTTAACTGAAACTGTAATAACACTGGAATTTTAGCATAACATACGTTTGGATTTAAAGTTTGAAGGAGCTATTTGATTAAAATAACATGGTTACAATTTCCAGTCGGCTGACATTTTTTGTATCTTGATGTACTTGTGTGGCATTCTTTGTATGCTGTGCTTGTTCTGTCTCTAACTCTAACCCTAACCCTGACTTGAATACAATTTATTTTAAATGAATTGGCGCTTGCATAAAGCAGACAGATAAAATATTTGGCAAGTGGTAAACTTCATGTACAATCAGAATTTCTACTTTATACTGTTCACAGAATATAGATTGCATATTCTTACTACTGCTTTAGGTATGGGATGGTCAGTAAGTTCTGCCTAAGTATAATTACAAATATGTTGCATAATTACTCTGCTTGACTGCCATACCAGCCTCAGATATATAAATGGCTGTCAAAAATTTTCAATTGAATTCTCAGATACACTGAGCTAAGATGTAGCAACTGAATTATTGAAAAGTGCAAGGAAATTTCACAAAAGTAATGTTTGACTATTTTAAGCATTTTTCCCACCTTCTTTTTCTAATATTGAATTGAATTAGCTTCATCATGGAATAGCTGAATTCCGTTTTCCAGAAATGAAGTTTTGAAGGAAATACCACTTTTGAATGAGAGATTTTGGTCCCCCTTAACATTTCAGTGGTAACTGGAGTGACTTAACGTAATGAGTAAATCTGGACATTACAACGTATTGCTCTAAAGAGGGGGGAGACTCACTGTAGTGAATGAATGGAGTGAGGGAAGTCTGATTTCCTCCATTTACTTCATCACCTGTGTGCAGATTATAGGCCTCCCCACAGTAAAGAGATGGGAATTTTCCCCAGACCAGAATGTTCCAACATTCACAAGTAAGAATCTCCCTATGGCATTGCTGTTGGAATAATGTGCCTTAGCAATGTCGATTTTGTGTTTTTTTTTCTTTAAAATGGTGTGCTTATTCCAGAGTTAAAGTTTAAAGTTTGTTTTTTTTATTTTTAATCAGTTAAATTTGAACAAAATTATTTTAAACACTACTTGGGTCACTTTAAGTGTTTTAATATCTACCATTACTGTAAACACGCCTGTTAAAGCATCATAGATGGGAAAAAAAAGCTAACATTGAATCGATGCCTCCCTTTCCTGAAAAAATGGGAGGTTTTCTTTAACATCCGTCAATTCACTCATATTACTGTCCATCTCTGCCAGAAGTTATGTCATTGGAAGGAAGGTTTGAAGTATTTCCTCAATTGACTGGCTTGCAAACTTGAGTTTAAGTAATAAAGCATTGTTGTTCAGTCTTTAAAATTGCTGCTGAATTTCTCCAATATCTACAATTTCACAATACCCAAGCTTAGGCTGACAAGTAAGTAATATTTGCTCCACACAAGTTGGAGATGGCCATTGCCTAACCACAACTGGGACAACGTCAGGATCCTAGAACAAGCCAAACCGAGACCAGCACAAGAAATTCTAGGGGCCTCGTTCTCCATCAAGAAGGCCATCAATAAATGCGTAGAATTAGACCGTACATACGCATCACTGCAAAGAAAAAACAGAAATGAGGCAATCTACTCCAAATGGACCCCAGAGTTAAAGTAACAAGCAGGAAAACACCACAACGCTTTGTCAGAGGCTGCACTGATGATGTTACCAGCAGGGTAGTGAAACATCTGCAAACTAACTAACGAGCTTGGCAGGCAAGCAAACCAACCACAGTATCTAACCACCATCCCTTGATATTCAATGATGTTATAGAACATAGAACAGTACAGCACAGTACAGGCCCTTCAGCCCACAATGTTGTGCCAAACTTTTACCCTAATCCTAAGGTCTATCTAACCTCTACCCCTACCTTTATACTAGCATCCATATGCCTATCTAATAGCCGCTTAAATGCCCCGAATGAGGCCGACTCCACTACCCTCTCCGACAATGTATTCCACGTCCCTACCCCTCTCTGAGTAAAGAACCTACCTCCGACATCTCCCCTATATCTACCTCCACTCACTTAAAAATTATGCCCCCTCGTAATAGCTACCTCCACCCTAGGAAAAAGTCTCTGGCTGTCTACTCTATCTATACCTCTGATCATTTTGTACACCTCTATCAAGTCACCTCTCATCCTTCACCGTTCTAAAGAGAAAAGCCCTAGCTCTCTCAACCTTTCCTCGTAAGACCTTCCCTCCATTCCAGGCGACATCCTGGTAAATCTCCTCTGCACCTTTTCCAACACTTCCACATCTTTCCTGTAATGAGGCGACCAGAACTGGACACAATACTCCAGATGTGGCCGAACCAGGCTTTTGTATAGCTGGAGCATAACTTCACAGCTTTTGAACTCAATCCCTCTATTAATGAAAGCTAACACACCATATGCCTTCTTAACAACTCTATCCACCTGGGTGGCAGCTTTCAGGGAACTGTGGACATGAACCCCCTCTGCTCCTCCACACTGCCAAGAATCTTTCCGTTAACCCTGTATTTTGCTTTCAAGTTTTTCCTTTCAAAATGAATCACCTCACACTTTTCAGGGTTAAACTCCATCTGCCACTTCTCAGCCCAGCTCTGCATCCTATCAATGTCACTTCTTGTAACCTAGAACAGCCCTCCGCACTATCCACAACTTGACCCACCTTTGTATTTACTAATTTTACTAATCCACCCTTCCACTCCTTCATCCAAATCATTTACAAAAATCACAAATAGAAGAGGACCCAGAACAGATCGTTGTGGTACACCACTCGTAACTGAGCACCATGTTGAATATTTTCCGTCCACTACCACCCTTTGTCTTCTAAGGGTCAGCCAATTCTGAATCCAATCTGCCACATTTCCCCCTATCCCATGCCTCCTTGCCTTCTGAATGAGCCTACCATGGGAACCTTATCAAACGCCTTACTTAAATCCATGTATACCACATCAACTGCTCTACCTTCATCCACTTGTTTGGTCACCTCTTCAAAGAATTCAGTAAGGTTTATGAGGCATGATCTACCCCTCTTAAATCCATGCTGACTATCACGAATCAAATTATGCCTATCCAAGTGATCGTAAATCCTGTCTCTCGGAGCCCTTTCCAATAATTTGCCCACCACTGATGTAAGACTAACTGGCCTGTAATTTCCAGGGTTATCCCTATTCCCTTTTTTTGAACAAGGAATGACGTTTGCCTCTGTCCAATCTTCCGGCACTATACCCGTGGACAGTGAGGACGAAAAGATCAGCGCCAAAGACCCTGCAATCTCTTCCCTCGCTTCCCATAGAATCCTTTGGATAAATCCCATCAGGCCCAGGGGACTTGTCTATCTTCAATTTCCTCAAAATTCCTAGTACATCTTCTTTACTAACATCGACCTCCTCTAGCCTACCAGCCTGTTTCACACTGTCCTCCTCTACAACTAGGTCCCTCTCAGTTGTGAATACCAAAGAAAAGTATTCATTAAGGACCTCTCCTATCTCGTTAGGCTCCGTGCACAAATTCCCTTTACAACGCTTGATTGGCCCTACCCTTTCTCTGGTCATTCTCTTATTCCTCATGTATGTGTAAAAAGCCTTGGAGTTTTCCTTGATCCTATCTGCCAAGGTTTTCTCATGACCCCTTATAGCTCTCCTAAGCCCTTTCTTCAGCTCCTTCCTGGCTAACTTGTATCCCTCTAGAGCCTTTACCGATCCTTGTTTCCTAAACCTTTTATATAAGCATCCTCCTTCCTCTTAACCAGTCGTTCAACCTCTCTTGAGAACCAAGGCTCCCTCGCTTGACTGCATCTTCCCTGCCTGCTAGGGACAAACATATCGAGCACACGCAGTATGCATTCCTTAAACAATCTCCACATTTCAATAGTGCTCTTCCCTGACAGCATCTGTTCCCATTTTATGTCACCCAGTTCTTGCCTAACAGAATTGTAATTATCCTTACCCCAATTATAGACCTTACCCTGCTGTATGTACCTATCTTTTTCCATGACTGTTGTAAAAGTAACAGAGTTATGATCTCTATCCCTCACTATCGAGCTATTTTGGGCTTGCCATTGATCAGTAACTTAACTGAACTCGCCAGTTAAACACACTGACTCCAAGAACAGATCAGAGGCTAGGAATACTGCTGAAAGTGAGTCACCTCCTGACTCCCCAAAGCCTGTCCATCATCTACAAGGCATTAGTCTGGAGTGTGATGGAATGCTCCTCACTTACCTGGTTGGGTACAGCTCCAACGACACTTGAAGCTTGACATCATTCAGGACAAAGCAGCCCACTTGATTGGCACTGCATCCACTGTCTACACCACCAATGCTGTGTAGCAGCAGTGTGTCCTATCTACAAGATACACCTGCAGAAATTCACCAAAGATCCTCAGACTGCACCTTCCAAACCCGCAACCACTTCTATCTAGAAGGACAAGGCCATCAGATACATGAGAAGACCACCTGTTGCAAGCTCCCCTCCAAACAACTCACCATCCTGACTTGGAAATATATTGCTTCTTTGCTGTCTCTGGGTCATAGTCCTGGAATTCTCGTGCTGAGGGCACTGCGTGGGTCAACCACAGCAAGTGGACTGCATTGTTTCAAGAAGACCGCTCAACTCACCACCACCTTCTCAAGGGCATCTATGAATAGGCAATAAATGCTGGCCAGCCAGTGACTCCCACTTCCCACAAGTGAATAAATAAAAAATAATATCCAATGAGATTTGGTGGTTCAGGTGCATTGTTCTTCAAAATACCATGAACAGGTGTTGAAAATAGTCAAGAAGGCTAATAGATTGTTTGCCTTATCTAAAGGGCTGGAGTATAAGTATACAAACATTATGCTGTAGTTAAACAAAATTCTGCTCTTATGATGCTGCTTGGCCTGCTGTGTTCATCCAGCCCTGCACCTTGTTGTCTCGGATTCTCCAGCATCTGCAGTTCCTACTATCTCTAGTTAGACCCTTCTGAGTGGATTGAGCAGATCTGGGCACACAGCTTAGGAAGGATGTCTTGGCCCTGGAGGGAGTACAACACAGCTCTACAAATATGACGCTTGGCCTTTGGGCTTAGGTTCTGAGGAGAGATTAGACAATTTGGCCTATTTATTCTCCAAAATTTAGAAACTTAAGGGATGATCTAGTCGAGGTTTTCAGGATATTAAAAGGGAAAGACAAGGTAGATAAAGATAAACTATTTCCACTGGTTGAAGATTCTAGAACCAGGGGACATAATCAAAGAATTAGGGCCAGGCCATTCAGGAGAAATGTAGAAAGCACTTCTACATGCAGAGAGTAGTGGAGGTTTGGCAGTCTCTTGCTTAAATAGCAGTAAGTGTTAATACAATTGTTCAATTTAAATCTGAGACACCAGGCCAAGGTGGGCATATGGAGTTAGGCCACAGATCAGCCACAATTTTATGGAATGGTACAGCAAGCTCAAGGGGCTGAATGGCCTCATCCTATTTCTTTTGTTCCTAAGTACCTCTTCACAACTTGCCCTCCTTTGTGTTGTCTACAGGCGTGGAGCATTCAAAATTTTGGGGCATTCCCAGCTTTGTCTTCTCAACCTTGGATCCTTGCTGCCTATTCACTCACTCTCTCGTTCTGTCCTTCTTGAGTTTATGATGTGTTGGGGGAGCAAAAAGATTTAGTTTTATAGATTAACTCAATTGTTGGCCATTTCTGATGCCTGTTTTGCAATTGCAGTCCACTATTGTTCAAAATGGATTCTAATTATTAAAGTTGCCAAGTTTATTTTAATTCTGAGAGTGATCTGAGGTTCATACATACAGTGTACTTCTAGTACTTGTGTCTATTGTTGGAAATTCATGTTGCTTAACTCTTTCAAATCAATGTAGGTTCACCCAAGCTGTTTCTTTAAATTTTTTGATTTATGTTTGCCCATCTGCTTCAGCAACTAAGACCCATTCACTCAAAATAGCCATATCTGCAGCTTCATAACCCATAGAGACATCATCTAATTGTGATACCTAAATTTCAAGTGATCTGCCTCTCAATCTGCTTTGCTTGGGCAGTGTCCAGGTTTCTCTAATCCTCCTATTTATTTTATTTTATTTCCAGACCATATGAATAATTAATCGAGAGATAGTAGTAACTGCAGATGCTGGAGAATCTGAGATAACAAGGTGTAGAGCTGGATGAACACAGCAGGCCAAGCAGCATCAGAGGAGCAGGAAAGCAGATGTTTCGGGCCTAGACCCTTCTTCAGAAATGGAGGAGGGGAAGGGGTTTCTGAAATAAACAGGGAGAGAGGGGGAGGCGGATAGAAGATGGAAAGAGGAGAAGATAGGTGGAGAGGAGACAGACAGGTCAGAGGCAGGGATGGAGCCAGTAATTTGAGTGTAGGTGGGGAGTTAGGGAGGAGATAGGTCCGTCCAGGGAGGACGGACAGGTCAAGGGGGCAGGATGAGGTTAGTAGGGAGGAGATGGGGGTGAAGCTTGAGGTGGGAGGAGGGGATAGGTGGGAGGAAGAACAGGTTAGGGAGGTGGGGACAAGCTGGGCTGGTTTTAGGATGAGGTTGGGGGAGGGGAGATTTTGAAGCTTGTGAAGTCCACATTGATACCATTGGGCTGCAGGGTTCCCAAGCGGAATATGAGGTGCTGCTCCTGCAACCTTCTCAGGTATTATCGTTGTGGCACTGCAGGAGGCCCAGGATGGATATGTCGTCTGAGGAATGGGAGGGGGAGTTGAAATGGTTCGCAACTGGGAGGTGTAGTTGTTTAGTGCGAACCGAGCGTAGGTGTTCTGCAAAGCGGTCCCCAAGCCTCTGCTTGGTTTCCCCGATATAGAGGAGGCCACAACGGGAACAGCGGATACAGTATACCACATTAGCAGATGTGCAGGTGAACATCTGCTTGATGTGGAAGGTCTTCTTGGGGCCTGGGATAGGGGTGAGGGGTGAGGGGGGAGGTGTAGCACTTCCTGCGGTTGCAGGGAAAAGTGGGTCTAGGCCCGAAACGTCAGCTTTCCTGCTCTTCTGATGCTGCTTGGCCTGCTGTGTTCATCCAGCTCTACACCTTGTTATCTCTGAATAATGAATCCATATCCTTTTCTTCAAATTCTGGTCCGGTATATGCAAATATAAATATTTACCATCTGGACATAATCTTATGTCTCGGGTTCCCCTAATCAGAACCTCCTTCAACAAATAAGACCTATTTTTAAATCTGCAGCCTTCCTAAGCCAGTTCTTTTTCATTTCTGTCACTATCCCCACCTCTCGAATAACCTCTCTTCTTCTTTCCACGAAGTTCAAGTCTTTAAGTTTGTTTCCTTTCATGTCTTTTAATGTCCTTTTTTCCAATTCAAACTGCTCTAAACGTGATCGAATTTTCACTAACTCAAGTGATTTGCCACTTAGTGTACTCAGTCCCTCTTGTATTTACAACAATCGCAAATGCTGTGCTAATATTTCAACTACCTGTGCCTTCCAGCTTTTTCAGGAAATTCCACCTTTTTAACTCCTATGCCAATTCAATGGCCCTGGTCTTGGTCAGGTCTTGTATATCAGTCAGGGACACCTCCTCTGCCTGCAGGATAATTCTAGCTGCTTCCAGTGCCATCTTTCTTACAGATTGGGCAACCTGATTTCCGTCCTTTTTATCCATTACTGATCAATCTTATTCCACGTCCAATCTTGTGTTTTTCATGTTCAAGCTTTGATTTACCCCCATTTCAGCTTGCATGGTAAGTTTTTATGGCTTGGACCCCATTTAGGATGTTGCTGATGAGGCCTATCTTATAACATGGTTAAAGTGTAGGCTTCCTAGCATTTTTTTTTTATAAACCAGTGAAAGTAGATTTAAGGTAGACAATACTACAGAATCCCAGCCAATTTCTCAACTAGGACATCAAGAAAAAGGAGCTAATTTGACTGCTCCGTTTCAAAGGTGAATTTGCACACGCGATGAAATTCTTGCATGCAGGTGTGGATTCACAGATGTTACTGATAGGAAGATTATTTGTTTACTATGTAAAGGGTAGGAGGGTAGATGTAATTCCACCAAAGGCACAAACCCAACAAAGATGTTTGAGAGCTGATGCTAGTGGGGATACGATAGCATACATGGTGTCCAAATAGATGTCCTAGTTAAGAAATTTAACCAGGACGTTTTCAAATACGGTCGACTGCAAATCTACCTTCTTGTTCACTGCACGTGTTGGGAGTTCTAAAATTTCAACTCTTAAGATTGGCCTCATTTTGAACCTCCTAAATAAGGCCCAAACCATTTTGTTTAGCATGCAAGCTGATTGATCAAATGAAGCACATTAAAACCATCCTGCAAGAAATGGCTGCTCTATCAAGTAATTTCTGACTGTATCATGCAAACTTGTGAATGGGCCTAAAGCGATCAGTTTTGGCCCTGAAAAATGCCCAGTCTCCTCCTGATTTACTCTGGAAGGCATAAGGTATTTCAAACGTTTGAGCAACTGGTGTAGCTTAGCTGTTTTGTGTTGCTGCTATGCTATAGTAACACCAGTGGTGTTTGCCACTGACAAGATGCTGCCACCAAACCAAAACATTGTTTGATTACCACACACAAATGAGTAATGTGGTACGTTACTGTCAGTTCTAGTGCAATGCCTAGTACGTAGGCTATGTCCCCAAAACTGCCGCACTGTTTTAAACAGCACATTTTGCTTTTATCATTCACACTGAGGTACCCAAACAATCTGTGCTTACAAAACTCAGTGTCCAACATTTTATGTAGTTTCATGATGGGGCAACATTTGCACAATCCTAAATGGGTGAAGAATCACTCTGACAACCAATTTACAATTGTTATTTGGGTTTGCAGTGTTACACCCTTGGGTGAACTGGAATCTACATGTGTTAATACAGAACGCCTTGTTCGTTATTGACAGACAGAATATGCAGAGTGTCAACAAAACAGGCAACAGCCATTTGATGGTTCATTTTTCAGGGAAATTCCTTAACCGGTCAGTCAGTCTGCCAACAGAAAATATAAACAAATTTCCCATTTAACTGTTCATCATTCTTGATTGGTACACTCTCAATGGCAACACTTCTACAAATCAGCATTCTCCTTCCATACAGCATGAATCCAGTTTTCCCTTTACTTTGACATAACTTGCGAATTTTCCTGATGAATGCAAGATGAAAACTTTCAACAAAATATCTTTCTCTTTTTTTTTCAGCATTAATCCAGTTTTATTTTGGCGATTTTCAGTTCTTTGCTTCAGAAAAAAAGGCTGAATAAATACCCTCTAGGTGATTCTGGAGACGGTTTCCATATTGTTTCAAGTGTTTATGCACGGTATAAAGGGTCGGTCATAACGTTTTAGAATAGCCTCGCATGTAGGAAGTGAATCCAGATCTTAACTTGGAAACTATTTCTTGGAAGTTTAAACAGAAGCTGTTAAACACCATCTTAACGTTTTATCAAACGTTTTATCATTTACGAATGTTTCCAATCTGATCCAAAATAATTTCAATCATTTTTCATGGTAATGAAATCAACATTTATGAAAACATGCACTCAGGTCTTTGTCCTAATTTCTTTGCACAAGACAACCCTGGATTATATGTATCTTGTTCCGCAAATTGACCAAGACATCTTTTGTAATTCCAAAGAGTATCATCAAGAAATTGCTGGTAGAGAGCTTAATTTAAAGAAAAAGAGAAGAGGCGAAAGGGAGTAATCACTTCCTGGATCTATGGCAAACATTTTCAAATTTCCAATAAAGTGTCCAGTTTTCAGACCTGAATAATGCTGATTATATCTTGTTCTTGCTGTACTCCCAAATGTGAAACTGTTTTATTCTGAAACAAAGCATTTTTTCTGAGATTAATATAGCCTGACTCTCCCTGGCACAGTGGTGCAGCCTGCATCTCTATAATAACCAGCATCAGCTGCACATAGAAAGAACAAGCAGCTGCTTTCTGACATTGGAGAGGAATCACTGAGTAATGGCACTAACTTTTTTTTTAAATTCTGATCTCATCTGTTATGCGTTTTAAAGCATAAAATTGGAAGTGGGTGGAAGAATTTAAGCAAATGTGCTTGAACTTCCTGAACAAGCCTATGCTTTATGACCACATGGTGACATTTTTTGGTTTGTGAAATGGTAGATTCTGTTGTGTATGCGCAAGAGAAAGGGAAAGTATATAAGATGCGCCTGTGCCTCTGTATAAGGAGTAAGATTACTAGTCGTTCCTTATTGGCAGATGCTAATTAAATTTCTCAAATTGATAGTAATCCCCACTTCTGCATCTTGATTCCTTCATTTGCCCCTCTTCCCCACCATTCATGCTCTTCTTTCTTCTTCTTTTCTGAAGGTAGGGACTTCTGTTGGTTGAATTCCATTCTGTGTCTGCAACCCTGCATTACATGCAGTGACTGTTCATAAATATTGCTGACATGACGTTAAGTGTTAGCAAGTTATTCATCAAAAAAGTGAGTGAGAGAGACCATGACGTGACCCATTGTTTTGTTCCCCAAGATCTATATTTGGACTTTCCAATGCACGTGGTATTAGATATTGACCAGGAACAGCATGCCCACCTCCACCCTCCGTGCCTTATCTCTCACCATTCTCCCTCGATGAATAGCACTTAAGTTTGTTATATTTCTCCAGCTGATTTTTGACTGAGAACTCCAAGTTAAGTTTGACCAGATATGGAATTTTACTGGTATGTCGGACTGAAATACTATATTTAGTGGCCTATGACCACTGACCGTCAAGAGTTAAATTCATTCCTCTGTGTAGTTTTGAAGCTGAATGTGATGCAGATGTGGAAGCAAATGATTGGTTTTGGAATTTGTACATCTAGGAGGTCGCTAGTCTTCAGCTCCGGTAACAGTAATGAAAACCAAAGGTTGGTAACTGTAATAGAGCATTTAATCATGCAAACATTGCACATCTGTTTGCACAATTCACCTGTTATTAAATTTTGATGTTGATAAGTCTGTGATGTTTGACCTATCTCGTTTCCCAGGTATTTACATTTATCAATCTTAAACATTTGCTTGCTCTGTAACTGTGCCCTAGCTAAGGGTTTTTTCATGGGAGTTAGATGCATTTTGTTACATCATTTGAAGTTAGTACACATTAACAAGTAACATCATACTAACTGTCATCAGGTCAAGTAGATTCTTGCTTTCATCCTTACTGTGTAGGCATGAAATATCTTTTAGCGGTTGTTCAGTTTGTCAGGAGAGTGAAATGTGGTTGATTTTCATCCTCCAAAGCCTTCTCTGCTGCACGCAAGTTAAATGCTATGAAGGTGAAGTTGTGGCCAACCATCTTGGAGTTGCAGAGGGGCGTGAAAGAATGAAGAAAGAGAATGTTTTATAGTCAGAAAATGTTCATTTGATACTTTGAACATCCCAAATCAATGTTGTGAAACTTTACCAATATGAATTCCCAAGGAAAATGGCACAAAGTTTGGAGAAAAAATACAGTGAAGGGGTAGAATTTAAAGCTGCAGAATTTAACTGTGGTTTGAGAATCTGTTTTTGCAGTGAAGCAGGCTTTACTTTAGTTGTCTACTTCAACTATATTGTTAGCAAGCCCTCATCCAGGTTTCATGACCAAGTGTAGACATGATGACTACCTGCACCTACCCACTCCATGGAGGATTTCTATTTAATGGGGCCCCAACAGAGATTCATTGCATCCATTAGCTCTTCAAAACTGGAAACAATTAAAATGCAAAGTAGGTCCACCATTGGCACTTCAACTACCACAGCAAGGAAACAAGCTGACTACCTCTGTCTCTGCTGGCTCAAAGGTAGTACCACATATATCGAAGTAATGAAGGCAAAAAAGATAGATGTCTCAATTGCACAAGAAGATTTATTGATGTTTTTATAAATGTCAGTCTTGTAATACAAATATGAACATTTTAATGCATCAAGCGTTTTAAGTTTCCTTGTCCAGCCATCTCCATCCTTGCTACTAGGATTCCAAATGAATATTAGAACATCAGGAGGATAATCTGATGAGTGGAAGATGAGCAAAGCGCTTGAAGGTGATGGAAGGATTTTTGGGTGGCTGTAATAGGAGGGCATAGCATCCGAATGCTATATGGCTTTACACACAGAGATAACAGCGTTGATTTGTGAATCTGTGGGCTTTTCTGGTAGCTGGGTGAATAGTTTTAAGCATCCTGGTCACATCTCCTTACAAGCTCCTATCCTTGTAAGAGGATGCAAATTGATCAGCATCTCATTCTTCCTGTAGCTCTACTCCTCTTTGCAGCACCATATAGTGCAAGATACATCAAACTGCTATCTTTCTGGGCAAGCATGAAATATAACTAAAGGGGGTGTGGGAATTACTCAGCATGTTCTCATTAGATAGAGAATTAAAGTTAACATTTCAGGTCAATGAATTTTAAAAGGACAGAAAAGGATAGCCTGAGTAAATGCTAGTCATTAAGCCTTAGCTTGGTGATCAGAAAAGTCCTTAGAAAAGTACAGGAGAACAGGATAAATCTTCATTGAAGTAGACGTTTGATTAATCTAAAAATAGCATTGATTTGTTAAGGCAAGAGTATCATTGATGTTTCTTTTGGAGATAATAAGGGGAATTTGATTTATTATATACAAGTTTTAACCAGAAAATGTCCCATATGGCATCCAGGCAAAAAAAACTAAGTTGAATCCAAATTGGCTTAGAGGCAGGTGCAAAGCTAAATAGTGCCTGTGTGTGTTTTTGTGACTGGAAGGCTGGCTCCACTGTGGTTTTCAGTGCTTGATACTGTGTCTTTGCTTTTTGTGATTTATGTATGTCTGGACATTTAATCTTAAGGATAAGATTGAGACGTTTACAGATCATATTTTGCACTAAAGGAAAGATCTGATTTCAGTGGAGAAGAGACTTGTGACCTAGACTGGAAGATTTTAGTTATGAGAAAAGATTGGATGTCTAGCATTGTTTTATTTGGAACAGAGAAGACCTGACTGAATTTTATAAATTATATAAGATAAGGTAGCTAGGAAGACCCTATTTTCCTTTGATTTGAGGGACTTGAATCCAGAAGGCATAAATATAGGATTGAAGGTGTAAAAAGGATTCAAAAGAATTTTGTTTCTCCCCATTAGATTGGTGGGATCTGCAAAGCGCTTCCTTGAAAGGTTGGTAGAGGCAGAAACTGTCATATTCCAAAAGTACTTGGACTGGAGCCTTGTAGGTAATGGCACTTCCTGTGCATATCTAAGTGGTACTCGTCAACTAGCCATGCATTTGATGGCTAAATGGCCTTTTATTTTCTTTCTTTCTTTCTTTCTTTCTTGCTCCATTTATTAATTATTTATTTATTTCATTCCTTTGTCAGGATGCCAGGTCATTCTGGACAAACCTGTTGTTCCATGTTGAAGGGCAATCTTGATCCAGCTGAGCACCTGAATCACACCTTCAACCTGATGGCTTACTTGATGATAACCTCTTTTGTTTTCATCTGGCTCCTGTAAGTCTTGTGCATTAGTGATAGGAATCCCCATTGTCATCAGAAGGAAGTCTTTTCTCCAAAGAACCCTCTGGTAACTCTGAAGGTGCAAAGACTTCCAAGGGGTGTGACCATTTCAGAATGAAGGATTTGATGCAGTGTTTTGAGAATATCTTTCATTAACCTCCATAAAGATCTTCCAGTGGTCACATACTAGCTGAGCATGGAGGGGAATCCTTTAAAAAGTACTTTCAAATGATTGAGTGCATCCTGATTGTCACATGTAGTCTGTCTGCCTGAAAATGCACAGCTTCTATGGGAAATAATAACCCTACGCATCTAACTGGCATGATCAATATCAACTCAGTTGTAAGTGGCAAAGATGGCATTTTCCTGCAGGTCAGTAGGTTATGAAATTCTACAGCTATAGCCAGCAGATAGCTGGAAGGAACTAGTTTTGAAGAAACTTGGGGCAGTTTTGACCTTTGATGGTGATGAGCAGCTTAGATGGTAGCCATGTTCCAGGAGGCTATGGTCTGCCGTGATTGAATGCGAGCCCCTGAGACACTTGTTGGTGCTGCTGCACATGGTGGTGTTGGTGTTACTGCTTTCCTTGTTTCTCATCATCGATCCAAGGTAGAGGTGCCTAAGCTGCAGTGAAGATGGGTGGTAGGGAAATAGCGATCAAAGCCAACAGCTCAACATTGCAGAACAAATTGGAAATTAATTGTAAAGCAGAAAAGTCATATTCACAGAGCAAGTCTTATGAATACATTTTTTTAGGCAAGGAATCAGTTAAATGCTTTCACTTCTTTTAAAAGGCATCCAAGCTGATCTGTTTTACTGAGCAATAAATTCCCACTCTACTCACATCTTGTTCTTAAATTTCACATCGATCAGGAAATTCATGTGCTAGTTATTAGTGGATTAAGGGCTGCATTTGTTGACTGGTAAGCATTTGCATTTAATGTCTGATGGCTCCATTGGGGTTTAACCAGTTGATGACTGGTTTGAAAGGACAGATGACAGTGTGTAGGGAGAGAGACCAGTTATAGTATTAACTAGCATGACAGTCAGAAAGAAGAATAATAGGGTGTCAAAAATTGAGTTGACAGGCTACAATTCCAGTTCCCCCTCCTCTGTCTAGTAACATGAACTGGCAAATGCTAAAGCAAAATTGGGATCATTGACAAATAGCGCTATTTTCTTTGCCTTGTGTCAGACATGAAACTTTTTTTTACAAGATCTAAAAGTAGAGGGAGAAACTATTTCATTATTTTCTGCATGACTGTCACTCCTCAGACTGAGCATTAATATTCCAAAATTTTTAAAAGATATGGTAATGCCTGATCCAACTGCGTCATTGAACACATGCTTGACCTTTTTAAACCACATCATTTACATTTTTTAACTTTTCCAGAATGTGCTATTATTAATGGATGCGGAAGTAATTTCTAAACATTTTCCAACTAACTTCTAGGTCGTTCCAGTACCATCAGTTCTGTTAAAGAGAGACAGCTGCAGATATAACATGTGACATTTGCTTTAACTCTCAGAGCATTGATTTTGATGTTTATTACTGTCATAGTTGTCAGTAATGTGTGGCTGAAATACTTTCTTCATTTTGAAGGCATTAAGAGGAAAGCAATACTTTACCTTAGTGATCTCTATTAGGAACAGGGGATTAAAAGCTAGTCAGCACATGTAATAACCATATAAAAGCATGAGTACTTTGGCCTGAAAAATGCTAAAGAAGAATTGAGTGACTTGTTCATGCAAAATGCAATGATTCATTGAGAACCTAATATTCCTTAGGAATGCAATTACACGCTGTATGAAGCCCACGATTTATCTTTTCTTTCCTTTCATGTGCTGCAGGATTACAGACCCATTGGAAGTTCAAATAACAGAAAGCCAATGCCTTTTGCGGTTGAAGCCAAGCAATCAGCAAGTATACAGTACAACACTCCTGCTGCACTCTATACTAATGACAATGTAAATCACACTTTACAGAAGCAATTGAGTGGTCTTCACGTTACCTCTCCTCAGCAGTAAGTATATCTTGATGATCACTGCAAAATAAGATTACCAATCCTCTTTGTAAATGTGATGGAATGGTGGAAAAGTCACCAGACAGAGCTTTGTCTTTCACTCCACTTTAACTCACTGAGCATTGTGTTCTTCTCATAGCTGCGTACTATCAACTTCATTCAGCTATAGGAAGTCTCCTTTCTATCCACTAAGTATCTGATCAGAAACTACAAGTTACTACATATTTTGTTCAAAACTAATTGCAAAACCTGATTTTCACAAGTTTATTAAAGTTTGGAAGTCACGTTGAGAATGTACAGGATGTTGGTGAGGGCTTTTCTGGAGGACTGTGTCTAGTTCTGGCCAACCGATTATAGGAAGGATATTATCAAGTTGGAAAGGGTTCAGAAAATGTTTCGGGATGTTGCCGGAATGGAAGTTATAGGACGAGGATAGACAGGCTGGGACATTTTCAGTGGATTGAGGGATGACCTTTTTTTTTATATATAGCTTTTTTTAAAATCCATAAAGGATATAGGTAAGGTGAATGACAGGTGTCTTTTTCCTTTATTGGGTGATTTCAAGACTAGTGGGCATATTTTTAAGGTGAAAGGAGAAAGGTTTTTAAAAAAAAAAAGACATGAGGGGCATTTTTTTTTTTTAAACAGTGGTTTGTGTGTGGAATGAACTTCCAGAGGAAGTGGTAGATGTGGGTGTAGTTACAACATTTAAAAGACACTTTGATAAGTACATGAATAAAAGGTTTGGAGGGATATGGGCCAAGCACAGGCAGTTGGGACTATTTTGGTTTGGGATTATGGTCGGCATGGACCAATTGGACCGAAGGGATTGTTTCCATGCTATATGACTGTATGAATTATTTTTAGCGTCAAAAGTTGAGTGAAAGGCAAGTTGGAAAAATAAAGGTTGATGCTGCGTATCTGAAGTTACTTGGATATGTGGGATGTACAGGAAATTGACTGTCGATTTTTGAATCCATCTCCACAACCCTTTCTTCTCCAACCCCTGCCCCCCCAGAAAAAAGAAATGGAACTGTAGACTTTATGGCCTGGATGGCTCTATTCCAACTAAACCATCTTAGGAATTCTACCATTTCTACTTGTAATTTGATAGTGACAATCTGTAAACACAGCAAAATGAAAATTTTGCTTTTTTTTTTGTACTCCTGAGGCTTTATTTGTTTTTTTTCAATTCATGAGAATAAGTAGACAGGCTTTCCAAGTCAGCATGAGAATTGAAACTATATTTCTTGAATTTGAATAAAACTATGCGTTTTAGATGTTTTATAGCTCTAGAAGGTCTTGTGTTCAGATCTCTGCCTGATCACATAATTGTAATTGACTTCTCAATCCCTCAGCTAGGTAACAGAAAAGATGGCAATGTTTCATACTTGTGATCACTAATTGGTAACTCCAGTGTCGTGCATTTGTTGGATGTGAACACAGTTATTATGCCTGTTGCAGTAAAATAGCTTTCTGACACTGTTTGTCTAAGCTCACATGCAAAATGGCAATTCAGAAGCATGATTGGTGCCACATGGAACTGTCTCTCAGCAGGGGAAAGTAAATAAACAATGACGCTTTGAGTTTATTTTTCCCCAAGCAGTTGTAAAATACAGAAAGCTGGCAAAGGTTGTGTTCCACATATTAAAGTTTAACTTTACTGAGCAATACCAACACTTGAGCACAACATGCACTCGGCTCTAAGAATCAATTCCATTTGGATTTATGATGTGCGTTTTGTTGGAATGATTTTCCCTGAAGCGGTCTCTGATTCTTGAGCAGAGGACAATGTGCCCGATGTCATCTTTTTCTCCTGATAACTGATGCTTAACGTTTTCCATTTTTATTGGACTAATTCTGTCCTTTCTGTAAATTTTAAAGTAGATTTCATAGATAGGGATGGCATGGCGGCTCAGTGGTTGGCACTGTGGGATCTCAGTGCCAGGGAGGTTCAATTCCACCCTTGCTCAGGGATGTGCAGACAATCGCACACTATGGGTAATTTAGCATGACCAATCCACCTAACTGACACATCGTTTGGACTGAGGGAGGAAACCGGAGCACCCCAGAGGAAACCCGCACAGACACAGGGAGAAAGTGATTGGGAACTGCAGGGTTACAGGGCTAGGTAGGGGGTTGAGTCAGGTTGGGGTGCTCTTAGGAGGGTCATTGTGGACCTATTGGGCCAAATGTGCTGCTTCCACACTCTAGAGGTTCTACGGTAACGTAGAAATCCAAATAAAAGTGTTTTTGAATATTGTCTTACAATTTAACGACTTGATAGTTGTAAGTGAGTTTATACAAGTTCTGCCCTTGGCTCTTTCTCATCAATTCCTTTTTATATCATGTGAACCACAAGTAAATAAAATTGTTTGCCCTGCTAATTCTAGTCATCCTTCTGCCAGCTTTCCATCATATCCTGAACAAGGGACTTATTGTTCAGTTCTTTGGTGACCCTCTATTACCTCTCCATGTGAGTTCAGTTGTAAAATGTTGGCAGGCTGTTCAATCACTGGTAACGTTTAGGTTGGTCCTGTCCCCTCACAACATTTAATATGTACACACTTTGCGGCAAGGATTCATTTAGGGCAGGGAAATCTGGCCAGTTTGCTCCACTCATCCCTCAAACCCTTGCCAACAAGATCAAAAATCGGCATTTTATTGCACCTTGACAGAAATCAGCAAATGTCTGAGGTCAACTTGAGACATCGTCGAGTCATACAGCCCTTCAGTCCAACTAGTCCACACTGACCATGTTCCCAAACTAAATGAACCCCATTTCCCTGCATTTGGCCCAAATTCCTCCAAATGTTTCCTATTCATGTACTTATCCAAATGCTGTAACTGTATCTGCATCCATCTCATCCTCTGGCAATTCGATCCACACACAAACCACTGTGTAAAATAAAAAAAAAAGTTGCCTCTCATCCTTTTTTTTAAAACTTTCTCCTCTCCCGTTTAAAAATATGCCTCTTGGTTCTGAACTCCCCCACCATAGGGAAAAGATCTTTGCTATGCCCCTCTTGACTTTATAAACCTCTATAAGGTCACACATCAAACTCCTAGGCGCCAGTTTTTTTTTTAAAAGAAAAAAGAAAATCCCAGCCTATCTGACTGTTTGTTTGTTTTTTTTAAAATAACTCATTGGATTTTATTACAATTCCTTTAATGAGCTGAGCTCGTACTAATGTTGAAGGTGATCAAAATTGCAAGTTTACAGTTGAATTTTCTTTTTCCCCGTCACCTCTTCTCTCTTGGTGAAATTTAATGGTATTAGGTGTCTTGGCACCAGCTGAATTGTCAGTGGGAGATCCCTGATGCCTCTTTTCAAGCTGAACCACATGCCAGTCATTGTTAAAAGATTTCCGCATGAAAGGTGGTTCAGTGTTTTCAGCGGTGACATCCACAGACACCCCTCTCTAGGCTGCCTTTGCCTGTCGGGGTGGCCTTCTGTTGCCTCCTAGGAAAAAGAACTTCCCTCCTCCTAGACAAACTTCAGGAGAACTTTTAGGGAAGCATTGCTAAAATGCATTTCTACCTTTTGCTTGGTCTCTGACATCTCCAGGAGAGGATGGGGATAATGAGCAGAGATTGAGTGATGCTGTCTGGTTTTAGAGAATCGAGCCCTGTCTGGGTGCCTCCTTAAGTATACAGCCTGGAGATTGGAACTCGGAACACCACAACAGAGTTTCCTACCAATAAAGTGGGCATTTTACCTGGGCGCAAATAAGTAATGATCTGTGAAGAGCTTTATCAATGAGAACCTGATCCACCCCAAGCTAAAATCCCCTTCTCTCTTTTAACCCCACCTCTGCAACTGGTCTCAAAACATGAAACCACCCATGGGCTAAATGGCATACTCCTGTACCAATCTTTCTAATTTCATGAACTGTATTTGCTGTTTTGAATCCAGTCTCCCGTACACTGAGGAAGCCAAACACCCATCAAGTGACTGGATTTGCTCACCAAAGCATTGAGTATGCGTGGATGAGCCTGAACTTGTGATTGATTGATTTATTTTCTTTAATTATCCATTCCATTCTGATCTCTTTGACCCTCTACGTTATTTTATTTAAGCTCAACACAAACTGTAGGAATGACACCTCTTCTTTTAAGTGCATTACAGCCTTGCATCTTCATCTTTTTTGATTTCAACAGATTTAGATTGCCCAAGAACAGAAATGGTGATTACAGTGTGCGCTGGAGTACTGATTTCTACTGTACCTCTTGCACCTCCCTGAGCCCACATTTGTTCAACAATTGTCCAATCACCACCCCATTTTCCCCTCATACTGCCGTTCGTGTTATGTAATTTCTCTTGCTTCTCTACCCTGTAGCAGATTTCCCATTTTTATTTCTGCCCTCTCCCAACATTTCTGCCTGGTTTTTGTTTATAAACTATTAAATTTCTGATTTTGTATTTCTAATGGGAAGTCGTCAACCTGAAACACTTAACACTGTTGCTGTCTCCACAATTGAGGATTCATTTCCTTTTTATATTTCCAGTATTCACAGGATTTTAATTCCTCTTTAGACTTTCTCTTAGTTGACTGGCTGGCTTATTCGCTGTCTTCTAACCACCTGTGTGTCGCTGTTGCCTATTTGGGGAGGGATTCATCTCGTGTCAATCTCTTTTGCTAATGAGTCTCTAATGGTTTCAGCGATATAACAGATGCTGCAATGCAACAGAATTGGGTGAGCAGATTTACAGAAAAATCTGCACATTCCCATACAAGAGTGCCATTGTTGTACATGGGTTATCATTTTTTCAGAATTGCAGGATGGAAAATAATTTTGGTTCATTTCAATCTAATCAATTGTAGAAATCTAATCTCCAAATCCAGTTGTGTTAATTGATTTCCCCATATTTAATGCCAAAGGTTTTTGTTTTCAAACAGCACTGATCCACCAAAGTTATCACCAAAGCTGTGGAATGAGGTTGACACTGAATCAGATGTTTATAAGATGCTTCAGGATGGTGAGGAGCCAGCTTCAGAACCTAAACAGTCTGGATCTTTCAAAATACTACAGGGCCTGCTGGAGGCAGAGCAGACAGGTAATACCGAGTAAATGAATGAAGGATAGGCCTTTGTATCTTATGATGAAATTGCTTTTTGCTAGCTCTTTAAACATTCAAAATTCGATATGTTGGTCTTAAAATAAAAAAAAATGTATTTCAAATTTCAGATAGCTATAAACTGACCTAACAACTAACTGAGATACATAGGACACATGCAATAAAACTTTTATTACAATATTGCTTCCTTAATCCTGATTCGCACATCCATCCTTCCCAAGCCGTCCCACTCCTATGGGTATTTCTCTTGACCTGGCTGAAGGAATTAAGAGAAAACAGTTTGAGCCCACTCTCTTCCTTTTTTTCCTTCTTCTCTTTCTCTTTCTTTTTTTCCCCCACCAATCAACACCACCCCATTGCTGCTGCCACCTATCCATTGGCAGCTGTGTGTGCATCAAATATTCCAGACCTCCACCAAGCTGCACTCACTAAATTAACCCAGCAACGAACTTAGAAAGGTGCAAATGAATGAAAAGTATGTTATTGTAATTGATCAGGAAAACTGGTCACGGCAGATTTTCAGAGAGCAGCAGTGATGAAGGTCTCTTTCACCACCTTTTTTGATTCTTTCAAATGACCAAAAGTGGGAATAAATGTTGCGCTCTCAGTTGTTGAACACGTGCAATTGCAAACTCTGCACAGTTTGTTGAAAGCAACTGACTCTTCATCGCTTCTCTGGTCCTTATTATCTAATGTGAGAACTTTATTATTCAAGAATGTACTTTGTTCTTTGTACTTAATTGTTTTTAACAAGTCGTAATTCTGGTCCGCTAGCCAGGTGATCACTTCCGAGGTTCCTTCAACCACAACATCAGGAGCTAATACTCATTGGCCTAGATTTGGTGAGGTGTTTTTATGGTGAACTGTCAGTTTTCACTGTCATTCAAGTTTAGAAACTGGGCTGTCTTCAGAATCTAGTACAAGCAAATGCATAACTCTATCCTTCACCTCACTGTCACATGATGTATTGAACAGACCTCCCTTGCTAAACCCGGCACACCTCCACCCCAGACGGAAACCTTATAAAGCATTACACCTTCAAACAGACAGTGGGGCAATGACCTAGTAGTATTATCGCTAGACCAATAATCCAAAAACTCGGCTAATTTTCTGGGGACCTGGGTTCAAATCCTACCACAGCAGGTGGTGGAATCTGAATTCAAGAAAGAGAATCTGGAATCAAGAGTCTAATGATGACAATGAATCCATTGTCGATTGTCCAAAAAAGAACACATCTGGTTCACTAATGCACTTTAGGGAAGGAAACTGCCATCCTTACCTGGTCTAGCCTACATGTGACTCCAGACCCACAGCAATGTAGTTGACTCCGAACTGCCCTCTGGGCATTTGGGTATGGGCAATAAATGCTCGTGTGGCCAGCAACACCCTCCTCTCATGAATGAATAACTGTTTTCAATGGCATTCAGAACAGCAAGTGTTGCTGAAGAACAGATTTGTCCCTGAAATTACTTGAAACCTGATTACGAAATTCGGTGAACAATTTTTATTTCAAAAGGTTTTCATTATATTTCAGCTTCTACCTTCACTGCAAGTATCCCAATCTTTACCTTGTTATGTGCACTTTTTTTTTGTTTGAAACCACTTGATTTTAGTGGTTTTCTTTTTGGTTGGCTGCCTTGGGTTCATTTTTGAGACAACACAGTATGGATCTGGAGGAGCTCAGCAGGCCAGGTAGCATCAATTTACTGCCTGGCCTGCTGAGTTCCTCCAGCTCCATACTGATGTCTCTGACTCCAGCATCAGCACTTCTTGCTTTCTTTAGGTTTATTTTTAATGTGATTGGCTGTTTGGACAACTTGATGACATCACTCCAGCTACAGTCATAGAATCCCCAACAAAGAAGTTCATAGCAAGAGTGGCAAAGTTTTTGTTAGAGATCACTAGATCTCTCTTGGGCTTTTTGTGTTTTTTTTTGGAAATCAGCTGTCAGACTTTGTTTGGTGTGGAGTTGAAAGTTCTGAATTGAATGCAGCCAGTTGCAGTGGCCAAAAATGTACATGAGAGAACTATTATGGGATTCCTGGGTACCAGCTTGTGTGATTGTTAATTTAGGTTCCTAAATGAGCCAGTGTCACTCATTAAACTGGCACCTGTTGCAACTGAATGGTTGCTTAGAAATTCAATAGGAGTAGCATGCCATCCTGTACCTTTTGGAAGGCCGCTATGGGGATTGTCATTGACCTTCTGGACTGTTAGTGATCCTTTGTGATAAGGAACTGTGCCAAATTGACACAGCTGTCACCATGCAGGAGAGTGGACCCTGAACCTCTGAAAGCCATACACTGCCTTGCCTCGTGACTTGCCATCCACCCCATGACTGTCGTTCATTGCTTCCCCACCCGCACCCGCCCCCCCATCACCTTACTTACTTACCTTTTGGCCTAGTGTACCTGATGAACCTGGGATCCTGGTGGATCCCCATCTGCTAGACATGGTGCATTGTGACCAGAAGCCATTGATTCCACTGGTGTTTGTGGGATGAAGAGTAGCTGGCCTCCTATTGGCCAATAGCTCTAAGCTAGTGGCACTACTGCTGCTGAGGGGGACTTCGTTTGCAGAAAAGTCCTGCTGGTGGCCACTTTAAGTTGCCTGAAAGGTGTTTGATTCCATTGACCCTTCCCCATAGGGAACCTCTGTCAATTCTGTCAGTCCTTTATGTGGTTGATGTGTAACCAAAAGGAATCTCAATTTCCCAACCAATGTTTCAGGCCATGTTTTTAAAACTCCAAATTGTAATTATGACTACTTCAGAACATTACTGGAACTCCTTAATGATTTTCACAGCTTTGTGGTAGATTTTATATTTTCTGCTGCATTGCTGAAGTTGCTAATTGAAAGTGATTGTGAACATTGTGATAAATTTATGTTGTCAGTATGCAAATTATCTATTTAATAGAAAATCATGCTTTAACCAAATAGACCCTGCGGTTTAAACATGGAGTGCATGATTGGGAACTGGCCACTTTTGGGCTACCTTTTTGATATGTGTACACTTTTTGAACTGTAACTTGTAACTCCTAGCATGTAAAATCCAAACCTCAATTCAGTTCTAAATATGTTCCTGTAAAATTTCTTGTAGGTGAGAAAAGTGAAAGGCCAGCTATCACCAAAAGTGTAAAATCTCCAGTAACAAAGTTCAACAGTTCTGCACCCACACTACAGAAGTTACCACAGTGCACTAGATGTGAGACTGGCATAGTGTAAGTATGAAGAGCTTCAGTAGGACATTTAAGTTTGGTGCGTGCTAATTTGGCTGAACTCAGTCGTATGATGCTAGCCTGAACTTGTAAAGAAAAGCTAGTTTTTGAGTTTCTGAACTCAACTGCATCTTGTGATCCATGTGGGGGATGACAAATAATTTTAGGTTTGGCCACAGTGGTTCTCATTATTGATAGCCTGCAAGTGTGTAAACTCAGACTCTTTAATGAGTGGAAGCTTGGTTGCTGCGATTTAGTTCAACACCTTCAAGAAAATGTTAATTTGAGTATGTGGTATGCGTTGCAGTGGAGTGTTGAAGGCAGTGGGACAGGTAGATAAAGTAGTTAAGGAGGTATATGGAAAACTTGCCATTATTAGTCAAGAGCAGGTAGGGTATTATGGAGCCATATATAACTTTAGTTTGGCCCAGCTGGAGTAGTTCTGGTCACCACACTATGGGATCACTGTGATTGTACTAGAGACAGTGAAGAGGAGATTCACCAGGTTGTTGCTTGGGCTGGTTCGATTCGCGTACCAGGAGAGACTAGATAAGCTGGGTCTGTTTTCTTTAGAGCAGAGAAGGTTGAGGGGTAAAGACCAGGTAGAACGGGAGAAACCTCCCCTCTTAGAGGGGTCAACAAACAGGGAACACACCTTTAAGGTAAGGCACAGGAGGTTTAGAGGCAATTTTGTGAAATTTTGTTTTTTACCCAGAAGGTTGAGTATTTGGAAGTTGCTCCTTAAAAGGTTGGAGGTAGGAACTATCAAGACCTTTAATAACTATTTAGATGAGCTCTTGAAATGTCATTTCATATAAGGCTATGATCCGAGTGCAGGAAAATGGGACATAAATGGATAGATGTTTGATGACTAGCCAAACCAGTTAGGCCAAATGGCCTCTTTCAATGTTATTAAAATGTTGTGGCTCCATAACAATGATGGAGAGCAGCTGTTTGATTTTCACACAGTGTTGTGATGAAATACTCATTTTCTCACTGTTCTTGCCAACATTTTGGGATTGATGTGGGATATTAATATAGTTATGCATTTTGGTAGGAAGAATAGAGGCATAGTCTAGGGGAAAGGCTTCGGAAATGTGAAGCACAAAGGGACTTGCGAGTCCAAGTTCAGAATTCTGTCTTGAGGTTAACGTGCTGGCTCAGTAAACAGTTAGGAAGGCAAATGCAATGTTAGCATGTGTATTCTAGCTCTCTTGAAACACAAAGGCAGAGATGTACTGCTGAGGCTGTAAAAGGCTGTGGTCAGACCACATTTGGAATATTGTGAGCAGTTTTTTTGGACCAGTATCTGAGGAAAGATGTGCTGGCCTTAGGGATTTCAATGGAGGTTTACAAGAATGATCTCAGGGATGGAGGGTTTGCCACATGAGGAGTGATTGAGGACTCCGAGTCAGTATCCAGTGGAGTTCAGAAGGATGAGGGGGGATTCTCATTGAAACTGTCAGAATACTGAACAGCCTGGATAGAGTGGACATGGAGATGTTTCCACTAGTAAGAGACTAAAACTTCAGGGCACAGCCTTGGAATGAAGAGATGTTCCTTTGGAACTGAAATAAGAGAGCGGTGAATCTGTGGAGCTCATTGCCACAGAAATCTGGAGGCCAAGCCATTGAGTGTATTTAAGACAGAGCTAGGTTCTTCATTGGTAAGGGGTTCAACGATTACAGGGAGAAGGCAGGAGAATGGGGTTGAGAAACAGATCAGCCATGATAGAATAGCCTAATTCTGCTTCTGTATCTTAATAGTCTTCTGGAGTGCAGCTCTGACAACACTCAAAAACCTTGACGTTGTCCAGATCAAAGCCGCCGGCTTGATTTGAAATGTTTGAAAAGCTCTTGTTTACTTCTGTGATCTCAAATGGTAGCGTTTAAGCCCTTTTCACCCAAGATTTGATTAAGTTTCATCTTTTTCTGACTGAAACCACTGCAACATCAGGTTCAATCAGAACACATTTGAATGTTTCAACTTGATGTTGACTACGTTCACTAATAGAAGTGTGAAACAAATATGCCTTGTATTAGTTTTGGCTTTTCTAATTTATTCCACAAAACAAGGAAAATTTTGGTTTATTCTTCTGAATCATTTCTCCTTTAACTGTCTTTTTGTTTTGACATTTTGTTTTGCTCTTTCCAGTGGGGCTGTGGTTAAGGCACGAGAGAAATTGTACCACCCAGCGTGTTTCATGTGTTCTGACTGTGGATTAAACCTGAAGCAGAAAGGCTACTTTTTCATCGAAGAGCAACTATACTGTGAGACCCATGCAAAAGCAAGAGTGCAGCCTCCAGAGGGATATGAAGTCGTAGCTGTGTATCCCAATTCCAGAGTATAAGCTTTTAAACATGTGCCTTCTGGATTTTTTATATTTAAAAATAATTAAAAAAAAAAGTTTTTTGTTTTTGCCTTTTGAGATCTGAATTCTGACTGAGACTGCGTGCCATAATTTAAATTTCAGTTAGTATCCAAGCCATACCTAGAAGCAGAAAAGCCACACGTGGAGAACTGATATTTGTTACTTGTTTCAAATTGGGCTGCATCATAAATCCTTAGCAAAGGACTTCAAACAAATAGTGGTATTGGAAAAATAAAAACTGAAAGAACTGCAGATGCTATAAGTCAGAAACAAACTGAAATTATTGGATAAGCTCAGCAGGTCTGGCAGCATCTGTGGAGAGAAATCAGAGTTAACGTTTTGGGTCGAGTAACCCTTCCTCCAACCTAGATCCAGGGAAGTGTTATTCTTCACAGATGCTGCCAGACCTGCTGAGCTTTTCTGGTGTTGAACACATTTGCAAAGATTACCAGTCTGATATCAAGTAACTTGATCATGTATCTTTTTATTTTGTGAACTCTATTTACCCTGACTCCCTTCAATCCTTGGTTGTCCTCTGCTGCTGTACTGTAGGGAACAGTCATGCTCTGATACATCATCCAGAAATGTCCATTCCTCATGCCTGACCTAAAATTCTGGTATAATATGTTTTTGTTGGAGAAGACCTTGTGGCCAAGCCCGAAACTGGTCCAAGATCTATGCTAGCACTTTCCAGCGGTGGAGTTGCTTTATTGTAACAGGAGCAACAACTATTAGCTGATTTTCCTTTCCTTAACCTGGAATGAAGTAGCATTGTGCCACTCCTGCAAGGTACATCGGAACATTCAATGCACTCAATTTAGGAACTGAATTTGGGAGCTTGTGTCTTTCTCTGAATTCAATATCTTTTTGTTTTAGGCCAAAATTCTGCTTCTGTAAAATGAACATTTGGTCAGATCTGTTGTTTTCATTCAGTTTAAGCCAAAAGCTCAGACCAAATTTATGGCACAGAATCTTCTTTAAAGTTGTAGCTTTTGTTTTTTCAGAAGTGTTACTGAACAAGTACCTTTCACATGGCTGTATTCCCATATCTAGGTAGAAATGTTTGATTAATTTTGAAGCAAACATATACAGGAAAATGTTTATTCATATCTGCAAGATCTGGTGGTGTGTTTGCTATGGCTAGAATACAAGTGAAATAAATTCTGGTAATGAGGTAGAAGAAAGCAGATATAGTTTGCTTTTATTGATGACTGTAGTGTTTTAGACAAACATCTACAATGGGCTGCAATCTTTCTAATGATGAGCACTGCTTACATCAAGGAACTAATCATATTGATTTTTCACATAACAATTGTCTGTATTTTTTGCTCAATTGGATTGCACAGGAACTGAATTTCATATTGTACTTTATTGAAACTTAATATGGATAGTTTTAGCCTTAACATTGGACTTTTTGTTTCTTGTTTAACTAACTGTGTATGTTGTGATACACTAATAAATGGTTTTTACCTAATCTTTCAGCAAGGAGGTGGGGCTGAGGGTTGTGGCTGGTGGTGTGGTGGGGAAGAGCATTGTTCATTGTCTCTGTGTACCCAACTGGTAGACTTAAACCTAATCATTTTGTGTTCTAATGTCCAGCCCACCAGTTGAGCAAGTGATATGCAGTGGGATCCTAGTTAGATTCTTGTGCTGAGAGTATTTTTTAAAAAAAGTACAAATAAGAACAGCATTGAAGTAGGCAGCAAATAGGAACTAAATTGAGATTACCTTAATTGGCAGAAAGTCAATGTAAAAAGTTTTACATTGTGTATATTAAAAATTGAATTAAGGAAATTGCCACCACCAGGTGGAATGAGATGTGCATAGCCAGGAATATTGCTGCTGAACAGTGCAGGCTGTTCCCTGCTGGAAGTTCTGTTAGTAATTTCCATTTGGGCCTGAATAATTTGCAGCAGCTTGTTTCAAGTGAATGCCTCATTTCTTGCACATGCTGTATGTCAACGAGGGCATTTTAATTGCCTCATTTTCCTGATGTTTGGCTGGAAGTACTTTTCTTTCACTGCAGGTAAAAGTCAAACCTTTTAAGGGACTCCACGTTGTATTTTAGGCCAATGCTTTTTGAATTCATTTTTTAAATAAATTTCTTAGTTTTTTGGAATATTTTTTCCTTTTTTCTGTTTGTATCAGACCACCAGGAAGGGAGGTTTGTCAGAAGACAAATGACAACATAAATGCCACAGAAAACTAAATTATAGAGAAAAGGTTTTCATTGGACTGCAATGATGATCTGCAGCACATAGCTTTCTGACTGACTTCATTATAACTTTTTTTTACTGTTCTTTTCAGAATCAGGGATGAAGTAATCCTCATCAGTGCCTAATCTCTTACTTGCTTTTCCTTGTGTTTTAGTGCTTCATTTGGATTCCCTGCTAAAATTGCTATGCAAAACCATCCTTAATGCCTTTTGAGCAGTGATTGTGGGGTATGCAAATTTGTACTGAGACCTAGTTCTAAAAAGGGACACAAATTAAAATGTTAGCTGCTTAATTCATCTATTGCTTGCATGATATTTAATATTGTCTGGTGTTGTGCTTGAATGTATGTAGATAGTGGAAGGAGAAGTGAATGAGTGTGATTAGAGATGGAAAATAAAGCCCTGTGCTTCGGAAAATCAGTGACTTCATATATTCCATAGTCTCTACACATTCAATGACAATTTCCAGCTGGTTTCTTTTCGAAGTGGCTTGAGAGCTTTTGTATTAAATTACCCTACTTTCAACCATGTCTGTCTTGGTTACTTATTTTGTTGCAGAGAAGTAGAGCTGAAATAATGAAAGTACCTGGAGAAAACATGTGGGACTGAATCTTGTAGGTGCCTGAGCAATTAAGCTTTGGTGATGTTTCTGGCAGATTTTGACGAAAAGTCTAGCAAGGCCTATCTTGACATCGGGAGCAACTCGTATCCTCTTGCATTTGCCAAGTAGTAGTAATTGAGGGAGAATTAGAGCTTGTTAAATGACTTATTAATGCTGTAGCTTACTTCATTAATATTCCACTTCCTATGTTACCAACATGCCATGCAAGCTGGACACAACAAATTCTCAACATGGAGATCTGAACTGGCACTGTCTACTTCATCTTACCACTGGCAGTGACCAGCTTCTGTGTTGCTTAACAACTAATGGCATCTCAGGGCAGGATCCACAGCCAGCAATTACCCACAATCCTAATCTGTGAACATTGCCATCTGACATTTGCCAACTCCTCACAGCTATCATGCCATCTCTCCGATCAACTTGCAGACTGCCTAGGAAGCATAGGCACTCATTGCAGGATCAGCTGACAACTAGCATTGAAAGCCTACAGCGGGAACACTTTGTGCACAGGGATAGGCAGCAAGCTTACAGATTGGAGCAGGCTGCATCTTGGGGTCACACAGTTGTTCTCTCAGTGCTCGCTCACTCACTGCCTACCTGGGCATACAAGGCTAATGGCCAAGTGCTGGAAAAAACAGTATTAGAATAGTTAGGGTTTTTTTTAAACCTGGGGATTCAATCAACCGAAATGTCTTTATTTCATGTTGTAGATCTCTAATGATAGGGCTGAAGGTGCAGTTCTGCTAATTGCATCCGTCTGTGGAGTGCCCTTCAGTATCATCAGGGTGGTGTACCGCATTATCTTGGTGTTGTGTTCTGCACTGTGGAATCGGGAAGCAATGCAATGTGATCGATGCTGAGCCAGGGGAATGGGAGCAATTTTCCAAGGAGAAAAATGAGGTTGTGGAGTTGGAAGAATATGACGTTGTGCATGACTAAGCTCAGCTACAAGCCTGGCAGGACTCCATTGATATGAATTTTTAGTAGCTAAGAGCTGGGTGCTGAAGATAATGGAATACAAAACAGTCTTTGCCAACTAAATGCTGGCATGATAATCAAAGTAATGATCATTTGTGGGGGCAAACTGCAGCCTCTATTGGTTTCGGCTGCGTTCATTTATGTGTAATTTTCCAAAGATTGCCTGTATCGATGTTCTCCCACTGGACTTTGACAAGATGCAGCTGTCCAGTGGACATTTTGGGACATAGTAGTAGTGACTTAGCAAGAGTATTTAGAAGGAATATAGCTAAAGACAAGTAAATTGGATGGTGCAGTGTTTAAATTGTAGTGAGGGCGAGAGGTTGGGTTTGTACATGAGGCAGTGTCAAGAGTGCTGGCTATGGTCCATGAGCTTTGTGATTGCTGTGCCATTATGCAATCTGTGACAGGCAATGCCAGATTGCCAATGCTTGTCCAAGTGCGCAGTGGTCTTTTAAAGATGGCACAGGTTCAAGAAATGTCAGTCTTTCAAATGTCAGTGGCAAGTTGTTCTAGTACAGCATGTGGTAAGATTGGAATAGAATTTAAAGTGTGGGATGCCTAGCCTAGGTTAAGTAGTTAGAAGTAGCGGTTGGTAAGTTACGTAAGCAATATGCTCCAAAAAAAACTTGATTTGTTTGCACTTAGCCAAAACAAAATAAGATTCAGCCCATGATGTTATATACTAAACACTGATATGAATGGAAGTTGTAAAGTTTTGTGGCATGTTTGCTGCTACTTGATTTGAAAATACAATGCCGTGACTTTTTAACATAGGCTGGCAAACTGACATCCAGATTAATTTTGCAGCCTCATCCTGTGCACAACCTGTGGTGTTTTTTTTTTGCTCATGGCACTAAGTTCCAATGGAAAATAGCTAATTGGCCAGGTGGCAAACTTGGCTCCCAATTAGTGGCTCTAATATCTCTGAAGTGAGAATTGCTAACCTGGCACTAGGAGCCGAAGAAGACGGTAGCCGTGCTTCCACACTGTTTCTTTTTTGTTTTCCCCTGCATCACCTCCTCCCCAGCCAGCCCTTTGAAAATACAGCACTATTTATCCAGAGGAATCAGAATTCCAAGGTTTGCCACTGGGAGATTTGCTATTGAATGCCTACCCTCACTAGGTCCCAGGCTGTGGCATTACGATCTATTATTTTATCCTGATTTGGTTTTTGTATCTAGGTCTTCTGTGATGAGAACAGCATTGACATAATCTCCATGCTGGCTCATCCCGTGTACTTGGTATGACTTGATTTTGCTTCATTGGCATTCCAATGCAGTAACTACAATCTTATCGGTCACACTTCATACAGCAGTACCTTTTTTTTTTGACTGTTGTAGAAAATTCAAGAGCTTAGGGGCTCCTTTGCCCCATTTGTAGTAGTAGTTTTTGAGGGGAAAAACTCCTCAGAAGAATTGAATATGCTTTCCTAATGGATGTTCTGGAGACTAGCTTAATTAGGTGTATGCACAGCAAACTCCTGAAATATAATGTGCCAGTCATTAAAATCTTGGCCTTAAGAGAAATTTCTGCTGCTTTAACACAGGATTTTTATAGACTGACTGACTGACGGACTGTAATTATTGTAAGCTGTATTTGCTGCCTATCACTTTTGTGCAAGAGTGGAACTAGGGTTGAAAGGTTTTTTGTTAAAAGTGCCTCTGATATTCTTGTGGAACTAAGTGATGCATTTAATGGTTCTAAACCATTTTAGTTTAAGCATAAATATTCAGGTGTTTTTACAAATAGAGTTGCAATACTTTTGTACAATATCAGCATGTTGTATGCCCCCTCCAGTTGACTGACTGCCTGCCAGCATTGTAGACAGGTGTATGTTAGTAAAGAATGTAAAGAAAGTACAAGTTCATCTGAATGCTGTCAGATACCCTCAGCTGGATTAGCACTTATTAAGACATTAGCAGCATTCTGTATTATATTTCTCCCTGCTAAAGATGAATAAAATAAGCTCTTAAGAAAAGTATTAAAATGTACACTAGATCAATAGATGAGAGAAAGTGAAGTAAGTGTGATGGACTATATAAATCACGTGCTGACACAGTATTCCAGACAAAAGATTACTTTAAATGACGAATCAATTATCTCCTTTTCTTTCAACATGAGACATTTATTATGCTGTACATCTCTTTGACTTTTAAAGTGATGGTTCCTTGAAAATCAAGGTTTTCCACTCAAGTAGGATCTTATTAGATTTGACTTACACAAGCAGTTAGTACCATTGACTGACTGAATGAATTAATGCTTTAGTGTGGAATCAAATCTGTTAATATACTTGGTTACTATCCTATCGTTTTCAAATTTGGGGAAATTAACCATTCCTGGAACTCCATTCCAGCATATAAAGGTAGAATTATCAATACCGAGTTTTTTTTAATATTGCTGGCAGGATTTGAAAGGACATAGTTTATAACCAGCTGGCTGCATGCAGGGAAATGAACAATTCTTCTGCATACATACAGCACACAAAAAAAGTATGCACCTTGGGGAAGAAAAATTGATAATTTAGTTTCAATACATTTTTCTGTATTTTGTCAAAATCATGTAAATGTGGGTGATTAGTACATTTTTGGTCAAGAAAATGGTCTGACATTTTCAATATGTTAACAATTTCCCAAAATTTTGCTGATTTTAAACTAACACACCATTTTCCTTCAACCTTATTAGCAGGAAATTGGTCTGCACAGCAGTGATGTGTAAATAGAGCCAAGGTTTACAAATGCTTGTCAAAAATTCTGTTTAACTCAATTTGCAAAGTTGTTGCACTATGCCAAAACATCAGATTTTCTGCCAGCTTTGTACAGAATAGTCATATTTTGCATTAAGTAACTGAATTCCATGTGTTTGACTATATTTACCACAAATTACTAGAGACATGAGTTTTGTTCTGTTTCTTGCAACGTCTCCTCATTTATGATTTCAGATGGCAATTATACTGTATGCTGTGTTCTTGTATTTTACAAATTTTATGATGTAACCTACATGCATTCCTAGTTCAAGTTTAAAACTAGTTTCTGAATAATCTTTTACAGCTCGTTACAGAATATTGTTTTCTTCCATCTTTTGCTAAGAAATTGCATAATTATGTTAGTAATTACTGCTAGAATAAAACTATATAAACGTGAACTATATTCTTTGCCTTCGTGTTTTTACTTCTCTATCTTGGTTTTATATGCTTCTCTCAGGAGTCCTTAATTACTTTGAAATGTGGCAATAAAGTACTTAATATATACATATATTAGGAGCAAGATGGTAGCTGTTGAAAGAGTAGGTCTATGCAAGGACAAAGGAGGGAATTTCTTCATAGACCTGTAGGGTCCTTTTAATGAGTACTCTGCATCAGTACTCATTAAGGAAAAGGACACAGATGATACTAAGATTAGAAAGGGGTACATTGATACTCTAGGGTATGTCAACATTGAGGAGAAGGTATTGGGTGTCTTTTTAAAAACATCTAAGGTAGGTAAGTCCACAGAGCATGATGGGATCTATCCCAGGATACTAAGGGAGGAGATTGCTGGGGCTTTGACAGAGATCTTTGTATTCTCCTTAGCCACACACAAGCTCTAAGAAGACCGGAGAACAGGCAGTGTTGTTGCCCTTGTTTAAGGGCAACCGGGATAATCCAGGAAATTATAGGCTGGTGAGTTTTGCATCAATGGTAGAGAAATTATTGGAGAGGATTATTAGGGATAAGATTTACTGCATTTGGAAACTAATTAACATATGAGGGATAGTCAGTGTGGCTTTGTGCAGAGTAGGTCTTGTCTCACAGGTTTGAGGTTTTTGAGGAAGTAATGAAGATGATTTAAAGTTACCACAAAGAATGTTGTCCATATGGACTTTACTAAAGCATTTGACAAGGTTCCTCATGATAGGCTGATCAAGATGATTAGGTCACATGGGATCCACAGTGAATAGGTAAGTTGAACTAGACAAAACTGGCTTGGTCATCAAAGACAAGGTGGTTGTGCAGAGGTGTACCACAAGGATCAGTGCTGGGACCTTTTTTTGTTTCCTTTATGTATATACAGGAAAATATATAATAAATGGCAGGACCTTAGGAGCATTGATATACTGAGGGATCTTTGGGTGCATGTCCACAGCTCCCTGAAAGCAGAACACAGGTGGATAAGGTGGTAAAGGCATACAGCATGCTTGCCTTCATCAGTCCAGGTATTGAATAAAAAAAGTTGGCAAATCACGTTGCCGCCATATAGGACAATAGTTAAGCCACATTTAGAGTATTGCGTGCAGTTCTGGTCGCCACACTATTGGAAGGATGTGGAGGTTTGGAAAGGGTGCCAAAGGGGTTTACCAGGATCTTGCTTAGATTAGAGTATTTTAGCTACAAAGAGAGGTTGGACAAACTTGAATCGTTTTTGCTGGGTGTTGAAGACTGAGGCAACCTGAGAACTACATATAGTTATAAGAGGCATGCATCCAGTGGTGTGTTGGAGTCTTCATTTCCCAGGGTGGAAGTGTCAAATACTAGGGGACATAGGTTTAAGAAAAGAGGGGGACAGTTTTAAAGGAGATGTGCAAAGAAAGCTTTTCACACAGAGGGTGGTAGGTGCGTGGAATGTTCTGCCAGAGCAGGTCATCGAAGCAAATGCATTAGCATTGTTTAAGAGGCGGTTAGACACAAATGTGAATAGGCAGAAAATAGAGGGATACAGACCATGTGCAGGCTTGATGGGATTAGTTCATAATGGCATTGTGGTCAGTGCAGACATGGTGGATTGAAAGGCCTTTTCCTGTTTTGGGTTGTTCTGTGTTTAATGTGGGAACACTTACAGCTAAGTTCAGTACTACCTTGCACAATCATCATCTTATGTACGTGCTTTTCTGAAGAGATCAAAGATTGTGCTCTATTCTTATTCCTGGAGTGATAGGCGAATTGTTTGTGGCCTAACGTTGCTGAAGTGAAGAGAGATAACAAGGTGTAGAGCTGGATGAACACAGCAGGCCAAGCAGTATCAGAGGAGCAGGAAAACTAGGCCTAGACCTTCTTCAGAAATGGGGGAGGGGAAGGGGGTTCTGAAATAAATAGGGAGAGAGGGGGAGGTGGATAGAAGATGGATAAAGGAGAAGATAGTTGGAGAGGAGACAGACAGGTCAAAGAGGCGGGGTTGGAGCCAGTAAAGGTGAGTGTAGGTGGGGAGTTAGGGAGGGGATAGGTCAGTCCAGGGAGGACAGACAGGTCAAGGGGGCGGGATGAGGCTAGTAGGTAGGAGATGGGGTTGGGGCTTGGGGTGGGAGGAAGGACAGGTTAGGGAGGTGGGGACAAGCTGGGCTGGTTTTGGGATGCGGTTGTGGGAGGGGAGATTTTGAAGCTTGTGAAGTCCACATTGATAACATTGGGCTGCAGGGTTCCCAGGCGAAATATGAAGTGCTGTTCCTGCAACCTTCGGGTGGCATCATTGTGGCACTGCAGGAGGCCCAGAATGGACATGTCGTCTAAGGAGGGGGAGTTGAAATGGTTCGCGACTGGGAGGTGCAGTTGTTTGTTGCGAACCGAGCATAGGTGTTCACAAAGCGGTCCCCAAGCCTCCGCTTGGTTTCCCCGATGTAGAGGAGGCTACATCTGGAACAGCGGATACACTATATCACGTTAGCAGATGTGCAGGTGAACATCTGCTTGATGTGGAAGATCTTCTTGGGGCCTGGAATGGGGGTGAGGGGGGAGGTGTAGGAGCAAGTGTAGCACTTGCTGCGGTTGCAGGGAAAAGTGCCGGGTGTGGTGGGGCTGGAGGGGAGTGTGGAGCGGACAAGGGAGTCACGGAGAGAGTGGTCCATCCAGAAAGCAGATAAGGGTGGGGAGGGAAAGATGTCTTTGGTGGTGGGGTGGGATTGCAGATGGCGGAAGTGTCGGCGGATGATGCGTTGGATCTGGAGGTTGATGGGGTGGTACGTGAGGATGAGGGTGATTCTGTTTTTGTTATCGCGGGGATGGGGTGTGAAGGATGAGTTGTGGGAAATGCGGGAAACACGGTCGAAGGCATTCTCGACCATTAAGGGGTGGAAGTTGCGGTCCTTGAGAAATGAGGATATCTGAGATGTTCGGGAGTGGAATGCCTCATCCAGGGAGCTGATGCGGCGCAGGCAAAGGAATTGGGAATAGGGGATGGCATTTTTGCAGGAAGGTGGGTGGGAGAAGGTGTATTCTAGGTAGCTGTGGGAGTCGGTAGGCTTGAAATGGATATCGGTTTCCAGGTGGTTGCCAGAGATGGAAACAGAGAGGTCCAGGAAAGAGAGCGAGGTATCAGAGATGGTCCAGGTGAACTTAAGTTTGGGGTGGAAGGTGTTGGTGAAGTGGATGAACTGTTCGAGCTCCTTGTGGGAGCACGAGGCGGCGCCAATACAGTCATCAATGTAACGGAGGAAGAGGTGGGGTTTACGGCCAGTGTAGCTACGGAAGAAGGATTGTTCCACGTAACCTACAAAGAAGCCGGCATAGCTTGGGCCCATACGGGTTCCCATGGCCACCCACTTTGTCTGTAGGAAGTGGGAGGAATTGAAAGAGAAGTTGTTAAGGGTGTGGACGAAGTGAAGTTAGTTAACTTTGCATAATCAAGACTTGAGCCGTGGACTTGCCTCGTCTGAGTACTGTACCTGACAATGTACCAATTTAAGCAATTGAAAAGGCTTCTTTACATATTTTAAATGTGCTAGTAAATGTCCAGTTGCATTGCTTATAGGTAGTCAGGAAATGCAGTTTAACCAAGTTTACTGCACTTGCACGTCAAGCTAAACATGACCAGTTTATCCATCGAGCTTGACCACAGTAAATTTACTCGTCAAATAACGTGACCGGGATCATGATGCTATTCTAACCAAATCCCATCTACTTGCACATTATCTGTAGCCCTCTATTCTCTGCCTGTTTATATGTCTGTCTCTGGACAAAGGGAAAAATATACTTAAGTCTGTTTATTCTATATTGTTTTATAATATTTATAATGCTCCTTGCTACTTTAGGAAAGTTGCTTATGCCAAAGTGCTACTATGAAAGGCTTTCTCACCCTTCTTTCTCCTCCACCTTTAGTGAACTTGTCATTCTAACTGTTTGAATTTGATCATTTGATATCAGAATCAGGAACGTTTTTCTCCATTGACCCTCGTGCCTAGAAACCTAACCACAAAATAATTTCCATGCTCCAGGCCTAACTCTAGATATGAGCTCAGGACTTCCACATCCCTCTCTCATTAAGTCATCAATTTAATTTTTACTGATAGCAACAGCTGGAGCCAAGAGGATTTGTATGTCAAACTATATGGTAGCACTAAGAAGTTCACTTTAACTGGAGATTATCAGTTAGTGATTATGCAGATGTATGTGGCTTTCCCTACTCCCCTCTTTGGTTAATCAATAGTTCTAATGGAGGGGGAAAAGCTACAGATGACCCCAATATACCTTAAACTGAGGAGAACAGCATCATGGAATTCTGGCGAGTACTGGAAAACAGCATATCCAAGGGTACAGTTAGCCTTGATTTGTGATTTTTGTACTGCACGTTTTGAAGTGCCTGCTAACAGTTCCCCTCAGGTTACACACAAAGAAAAGATAGTTATTTTCTTATCAAACTGTTCGGAGATGTTATTACAGACCCATGGAGCAGGTGGGACTTGAACCTAGGTCACCCGACTCGGGTGGCCACACTATCATGCATCACAAACGCCATGTGGAGAAAAGAAGTAGGTTTTTAACAACAACAATTGACAATGACTTTATTCAATCTGCTGTGGTGCGGATTGACACAATGTCCCCTGAACATTAGCTGGCGTTTTGGATTACCAGTCCAGTGGTGTTACCTCTGGAAAGGGAAAACTTGAACCTGGGCCTTCTGGTCCTGAGGTGGGGTGTTTACTACTGGGTTCCTGAGGCACAATGTTTTTTCCACATCCAAGCTAGGAAATTTGTAGATATTTTTAATCAACCTGTTCAAATGTGTTATTACACACCTCTAGAGCAGCTGAGTCTTGAATCCAGAACTCCTGCCTCAAAGAAGTAGCAACTTTACCACTGTGTCAAGAGAAGGAGAAGAAAAGATAGATATTTTCTGTCAACCTGCTTAGGGACATTATTACATATCCCTGGAGCAAGTAGGATGTCAACACAGGCTTCCTGGCCTGGAGGTAGGGACACTCCCACTGTGCCACGACAGCCCCATAAATTCTCAGTATCTGCCTTGGAAAGATTTAAACCCATAAAAATGATTGGCCAGTTTGTAACTGAGTTAAATTGCTTTGGATTAATGAACTATTTAGAACACTTTGAAAAGTAAATGACTTATTATTAGTGTTGACAGCCTAACTGCTATGCTATTCTGTTTCGGGTTTTGAAACATTTTCCAACAATATCAAACTTTTTCAGATTTGTACTGACAAAACTGGGATTGTTCTTTTAAAGAGAGATCTTTTTCCTGAACTAAGCTAGTTTAACACAGAATAGCATCCGGCCACACATTTATACTGGAATAACTCCATCTTGCTGAGAACAACAATTTCACTTGTAACAGCTTCCATGAAGCAACAAGCTGTGCAAGCATGTTTAACCTACCTATATGCTCTTCTGTAAAACCTGGCCATGTGCAAATATTAAAATTGCATTTCAAGCTGTTTGAATTGATGATATAGATTACATTTTGTCTAAGAAAAAAAAAAGCCATTCAGGCATAGCTCTCACATCTGTACACTATCAACATGATGTCAAAAAATAACTTATAAAAAGCCTGTTGCTATGTATTTATTGAATGCATTCCAGTACACAAATTGCAATATAATTTGTAAAAACATTATGTTCCTTTTTAGTATTGAATGCTAATCATGTACATTTCTGCTAAGCATTGCTTATGAACAATTCGGTTTCTATACTGGAATGAAAGGGAGACAGTTTCTTTTATGTGATATAGTTTGTACTTGAGGCAATTGCAAGTAGTAACGGATTTGTCCTATAAGTGTGGTTCGTGCCTCCTTCCTTTATTGGCATATCAGATGTGTATTTGTAGTGAATTTAATCAACCCCACTTTTCCCTAATTCAAATAAATCTGAAATGACTCTAATTAGTTTACTCATAACATTTGAGACATTACAAGTAGAAATTGCTCCAATTAATTCATTACTAGGACAAGAAAAGTGTAGGACCTGAAACAAGTTGATTAGTTACTGTCATACTTAGTTAGTCGTGATTTAAAGCATTCATACTTCAATATACTGGAGGAATGTGAGTATTCCTTAGAAATGTAGAGCTCATCATATCAAAATAATTTCTTCATAAACTCTTTCATCTAATCATTTTTGTGTCTGTTTTCTCAGGGACTAGAAGGCTGTTCAGGAATGTTCTGCACAACATTAATCACATCACTGATGGTATTGACTCATGTTGAGGAATAGGTTACAAGAGAATTGTAATATCTTCCTAGAACTTCAGTTTATTCTCAGTATTGTCTGTTTAATGATATGATCCATGACAGTTGATTCCGTGTTCACTTAGTGTCATATTCATAAATGGATGTTGGAGAGCTGACTTCCTTCAGGGATATTGAACTAATTATGATATCCCCAGCAGGTGGAGAAGCTATCAATGAAAGAAGAAATTCTAACAGCCTATAAGGTTATAGTAATTTAATCTATTGTTATTCACTAGGAATGATTGTCTATATTACATAGTCACACTGCACCACTAATTGGATAGTTAAATTATTGTTCTTATTGTTTCTGTAAAAGAAAATGTAAAAATCTGTGCACATATACTTGATTCATAATTTAACTTCCACAACTTACTTCTGTTATAGTTTATATCAACATTTTACCACTATAAACTTCAATCTCGACATTGTTGTAGGTTTACATCAATGCAAACTCATCATTAATCCTTTGAATTCATCAAGGTTTTCTGTGTCTTTTTGCAATCACTGTTTTCTTTCTTGAAAAGCATTGTGGTTTTTCACCCAGACAGCCTGATGATCTCAGGGGCCATTGGAAATCTTTTACCCCCAGCCAATAGTAAGCAGTTCTAAGTATCTAGTGGTGGGATTCCCAATGCACATTTATTTGTGTATACAGTTGTAGTGAGAGAAGAAGAGTAGTGGAAGATGGAGGAAAATAGTATTTAAGAGGACAAAGTACTTCAAAGTTTTACGCTTTTGGAGACTATGTAGTCTATTTGCATCATATGAAGATATTAGTGGTAGCTCTGAGCTCGATGAGTGCACTTCACTGAAGAAGTTTTTGAAGAATTGTGGAACCTATTACATAAATGCCTGTGGTTAAATCTTCTGGCTGGTTAGCTCTGCCTGCGGTTGTGAAAATGATGACTATTCTTAATACTATTTTAGGAAAGATGTTAAACCGTTAGAAATTGCACAATTGAGAATATTGGAATGATACAAGGATCTGAATCTTCAGATACTTGGACGGCCTGGAGAATACAGAGTTATTCCCCTTCAAGAAGAGATTATGAGGAGATTTGATAAAGATGTTCAATTTATGAAAAAATTTGGATCAAATAACGAAACACAAAAAATTGCCAGTGGCCAAGTGTTGGCAACTAGAGGGAAATATAATTTTGCAGGGAAAAGAGACCGAACAATCATGCTTTTCATGCAGTAGGAGATCTGAAAAGTATGTAATTCAACAATAACTTTCAAAGGGAACTGGATAAATACTTGAGGAGAAGTTTAAAGGAGAAAGCAGAAGGAAGAGATTCTATTTTGATGTTTCAATGAACCAGTTGGGTAAAATGAGCTAACTGGCCTCTACTGTTGTGCATCATTCTACAATCGATAAAGAGGTATCCCTTTGTTTCAAAGTTAATGATCCTGCTACAAGTTTACTGAATGACAGCTGAAGAATCCTGCAAAATGCTTTATGTATCAGAGCTGAAGAGCAACTGTTGCATTTAACGACGTGATCAGGAACAGTTCTGAAATTTGCTTTCAGATATGCAACCTACGTAGTTGGATTCACTTATCCTTGCATCTAAAGAAGTCAGGAGAGGAAGTTCCTTGAGAGCCAGATCTACTTACTTTTTGAAGCAGGGAAGTTGAACATGAAATAATGATGACTTCACAACACTGTTGCCCTAGCTGACCAAATAACTCAGAACAAGTCAGAGATCGGGTTGACATTTTCCTCGTCTATTTGGCTCAGTAACACACATCACAATGTTTATAAACCTGCAGAGTTTTCACAGAAATTATGTCCTTAATTCATGATTATAATTCATAATAGGAGTAAGAGCCTAGATATTTGGATCTCTGAATCAACATGCTGCCTATTGATACTAATAAAAAAAACTATTAATAAAAACCTAAAAAAGACAGACTCAAGTTTGGTTCATACAGCCACTCTTCACTCACATAAAAGACAACAGTTATATTTGAACCTGAATAAGGCGAATCCTTGGTTGTGCCATATTTTTGTAACCCCTGAAAAATTTCTATTCTTTGTAAAAATAATACAAGGAAAGAAATAACAAAGGAAGGAAGGAAACTTCATTTAGGGCAGAGGATTTACAAGAACGCTAAACATAGTAGCAATGCTTAACATAGTCTTCCATTTAGAATAAATACAATTGGTCTTCCAAATATTTTAGTGTTTTATAGTAATTTAACACCTTTGATGGTAGATCATTATTTTGAATTAAAACTGGATGAGAAATTTAATTTGGTCTACAAATGGAGAAATCAGTCTGCATGATCAATAATGTGGGCAAGCTGTATTAAATATCTTCCATTCTATATGTTATCTGTCATTGTTCTGTTGTTTGTTATGCTACCTGTTATCTCCTGAACCAGAGGGTATAAGTCTCGGAATAAAGGGGGCACCAGTTTAAGACTGAGATAATAAGGAATTTCTTCTCTCAGAGGGTTGTGAGTCTTTGAAACTCTTTGCCATAGAGAGATGTTGACCAGAGTCCTTGCGTATATTTAACGCTGAGACAGATTCTTCAGAAGTGTGGCAGACACGGGTTAAAGGGAAAGAGTGGGAAAGTGGACATGAGGGATGTCGAATCAGCTGTGATCCTATTGAATGATGGAGCAGGCTTGAGGGGCCAAAGGATCTACTCTGTTCCTATTCCTTATGATCCAATGGACACACTTATGTTACAGATAGAGTGCTATGATTATCAACTTAAAAAAACTTCAAAGGCCTGATGTCCATTTTATTCAGGAAATACAGGGACCTTGAGTTGGAACTTTTCCTCACCAACATAAAAACACTGGAAGGAAAAGTATTTGAGAAGTAATTTAATAGTTTGATGCTCCAATACATCAAGCAGTGATGTAAGTCCAGTTGAAATAAATCAACAACTTGCACTAATAGAGAACTTTTAATGCACATTCCAAAGCATTTCACAGGAATACTATCAAAAAACATTTAACTCAACTCACAGATTCCCCACAGTTTGGAAATAGGCCATTCGGCCTAACAAGTCTACACCAACACTCCGAAGAGGAACCCCACCCAGATCCGTCCCACTACCCTATCCTGCATTTCCCATGGCTAATCCACCTAACCCACACATCCCTGAACACTATGGGCAATTTAGCATGGCCAATCCACCTAACTTGCACATCTTTGGACTGCAGGAGGAAATCGGAGCACCCAGCAGAAACGGGGAGAATATGCAAACTCCACATATACTGCCACCTAAGGGTAGAATCAAACACGGGTCCCTGGTGCTGTGAGGCAGAAGTGCTAACCGCTGAGCCACCATGCTGCCCCTCTTTGGGTAGCAGGTCAAAAGCTTGGTCACAAAGGATGGACTTTCATAAGTGCATTAAAGAAGGATGAAAAGCTTGATGGAGCAATTTAAGAGCTTACAGTCAAGACAGCTAAATGCACTGGCATGTATGGTGGATGAAACAAATCAAGGATGTACAAAAGATTTGAATTGAACAAGGAGTCAGAAAAGATTTTTAAGGAAGAGGATACAGAGTCAGGGAAGGTAATGTAGTAACGTGAGGTCTGCACTCTTATGAGTGAGCAGCAACAGTTTTTATTGACTATATACAGAGGATGTCAGGAAAGGGTCTTCCAAAATCCTGCAGCCCCAGGCTCCAGTACCATGTGATCTGACCACGATGATGCAAATCCTTTTGCACATGCTTAGTGGTGATCCTTTGAATTGCTGGATAATTCCATGGTGAATCAAATTAAAAAGATTTTAAATTTAAACCAGTAGCATTTCCACTTTACTGTTATCATTTATGACTTTCATCTCTTTCATCCTGCCTAATATCTCCATCTTTGACACAGCATCCATTTTCTTTTTCTTACAATGCTGAGTTTTTTTTGTACACTTTTAAATGTTGTTGTTTTCAGTTGTTGGTTACTGGATTATCAAAATAAAATGAATCTTGTTTTCTCTTCAGTTCCTGTCTGGTGGTTTGCAGCCTGTACTTTAGAAACTGGCTTTTTTCTAAATTGTTTTCAAGCTACACATCTTTCATTGCTTGACATTGAAGTAAATTAATCAACTTCAAATCCCTAGCTGCTCAGACTCAACCTCACTATTTATAATAATAAACTCTGGCTCTCCTGCTTAACCTACTAATTCAGTTGAAAGGGTCACCGCTTTGCAAATAGTTGTATGAGTCTGTCCTTCAGATAAACCCGATTGCAGAGTTTTAACCTCAGCTATTCTCTTCCAGTAGATTCTAGATTGTTTACACGTTGCAGATTAAAAGCCTGCCAGGGATGATAATAGATGACAGTGTACAGAGTCAATGAGTAACAGGCTATTCTTAGTGACCAGCCAGTCATGGCAAACATTACACAAACATTGAATGCCTAATTCAAATATTTATAAGATCATCCTTTAATGCGAATGCTAAGGCCCTGTACTGTTTTAAATTTCCTTACTGCCTGGGAATAAACTATTTTCAGGACCAGGCTTTTAGATCTTGAAGGGATATGATAATTAATGAAGTACTATCTATCCAAACAATTCCAGCATTATAACAATGCCAAACACAAGTAATACATTGCTCAAATTTTGGCTGCCTGTGCCCTGGAACTGATCAAAAAAAAATCCTATTTGTCTTTCTGTTAATTTCTTTCTTTCTTATATTACAAAATAATCTGACACCAGGACATTTTAACAAGCTAGGGTACAGTTTTTTTCACTTTGGGTGGAGCGTGGTGGGAGAAGTGCCTGTCTGAAGTCAACTTCCAAAGGCTCGAGTCATTTTAAGGAATGAGCCTCAGTTCTATTTCACTGGAAAACTTCAAATGCTGTGCCACTGTGCACAAACATACTGCCTTTGCGGTGAGGGGACACATCCAGCAGTTTCACTACTGATGGTCGAGCTGGAAATTGCATTTTAAGTGGGAAGTGGTGGGGGTGGGTGGGGGAAGCAATTTCACAAGGAGTTCTGGATGGTCTGGCCCCTACCTAAGAGAGTTGGAAAGCATTTAAAAGAAGTGACCTTGGATTGGTTTATGCCTGGACCTTATAAGGTGCGAGCTCTGGTCATTAGGTTCTTAAAATCGCATCTGGACCTTACAACTGGTAGAGATTTCTGCTTTTTCAGATTTATGGCAACCTCATTCCAGAAACCTTCTAGCTCTCTGGTCATCCATTTTTAATACAATTTGGGAATAGGGGTCACTGAGTTCAGAGCATGAGCAATTAGGATTAGGATGTTAAATGCAGCAGTTGTTACTTTAAGCACTGCTCAGCAGCTACATTATTCCTTCTGGAGTCCCTTAAAGATCTATATTTCACTCTGACCCATTTCCAACTACATGCTGCCTGTTGATGAACTGTAAAATTACATTATTAGTTTTCACATTTATATTAATGACACCTGGCTTGACATCACCACCATCTTTCATGGCTCTTCTATTGCTTTGAATTATCAGACTGTTATTTAACATTTAATGCTGGGTACATAGAGACTTATCCCAATTAACTATTGGGAAGACTGAAGTCGTTGTCTTCAGTTCTCCTTCTAAACTCTTTTCTCATTCTCCTTATGTCACAGATCTTCCTAAGAACTGCCTGAGACCAAAAAAGACGGGTGGTAACTGTGACAACAAGGTGCAGGGCTGGATGAACACAGCAGGCCAAGCAGCATCATAGGAGCAGAGAGGCTGACGTTTCGGGCCTAGACCCTTCATCAGAAAAGGGGGAGGGGAAGGGGGTTTTGAAATAAATAGGGAGAGAGTGGGAGGCGGATAGAAGAGGGATAGAGGAGAGGATAGGTGGAGAGGAAACAAACAGGTCGAAGAGGCGGGGATGGAGCCAGTAAAGGTGAGTGTAGGTAGGGAGTTAGGAAGGGGATAGGTCAGTCCAGGGAGGACGGACAGGTCAAGGGGGCAGGATGAAGTTGGTCGGTAGGAGATGGAGGCCCAATGGTATCAATGTGGATTTCACAATTTTCAAAATCTCCCCTCCCCCTACCGCATCCCAAAACCCCTACCGCATCCCAAAACCAGTCCAGCTCGTCCCTGCCTCCCTAACCTGTTCTTCCTCCCACCTATCCCCTCCTCCCACCTCAAGCCGCACCTCCATCTCCTACCGACCAACCTCATCCCGCCCCCTTGACCTGTCCGTCCTCCCTGGACTGACCTATCCCCTTCCTAACTCCCTACCTACACTCACCTTTCCTGGCCCCATCCCCGCCTCTTCGACCTGTTTGTTTCCTCTCCACCTATCCTCTCCTCTATCCATCTTCTATCCGCCTCCCACTCTCTCCCTATTTATTTCAAAACCCCCTTCCCCTCCCCCTTTTCTGATGAAGGGTCTAGGCCCGAAACGTCAGCCTCTCTGCTCCTATGATGCTGCTTGGCCTGCTGTGTTCATCCAGCCCTGCACCTTGTTGTCTCGGATTCTCCAGCATCTGCAGTTCCTACTATCTTGGGTTGTAACTGTAGTTGTTTTATGTGACCCAAGGATGATTTTCTGACCATTGTTCCATGCCTTCGGAAGGATGATTCAACTTCCATCTAGAATCATTGGATGGTTACAGCACAGAATAAAACCATTTGATCCATTATTTTGTGCTAGCTCTCTGTAAGATCAAGCATTGCCCAGCTTCGTCCTTGCTTCAGCTCATCTGTTCTGAAACTCTTATTGATTTTATCTTTGTTACTTCCAGTATTGACCAGTCCGGGGCACACCTGGATGATCTCCAACATTCTAGCCTCCACAAACTTGATGTCATCCAAAATTCAGCTGAAATTGGTCTTACATACACCAAATCACCTTTACCCATCACCATTTTACTCATTTGACTTAAATTGGCTCCTGGGTGCAATGTCACAACTTTGAAAATCTTTAAGATCTTTTAAATCTCTCCATAGTAATAACTCCACAGAGGCTGGCATCCCAAGACTAAGTCACCCTTTATTTACACGTGGAGAGTCCTTGACACTGATCCGGCTTCTTCAAAGCCAGCTCTCAGAATGAATAGAACCTCTACACTCCTGTTTATATCTGTCAGCCAGGACCAGAATAACAGGCCCAATCAGGGAAACTTACATTCTATAAGGTCCACCTGGCTGACCTCATTACAATCATTAAATTCCTCCCCCTCTAAGTCCATGGACATAGGCTGGTTCTTTTTTTTTTGCAGCTCCTGCTGGGATGTTTTAGCACCTGGTCAGGTTCCTCCAACTCTGCCTCTGATACCGACAGCATCTAATGCACAGTCTCTTGCCTCTTGCACCCAAAGCATCTCGGAAGAAATTCATTCTCCTCTTCAGGCAGCAAAAGCGATGAGGCAGCAACATCCCCATGTCCATCTCGGAGGTATCTTCAATGCTTCACAGAGAGGGAGAACCCACCAGTTCCAGAACAGTCAGAAAGGATGTCAAGAAGCGAAGCACATTTTTGCTCCTGTCCTGTTGACGAGTTTGCAGCTTTCATATGGTCCACGTGTTTGTTCAGGACTGTCGCACCTACCCAACTTTATATGTCACTGGACCTGACCTCGCATTGACCATGCCTCGTACCCATGCAGGGCTATTCCTGTGGTTCCTACACCAAACTTCATCCCCTGAAGTAAACTGTCTCTCTTGCTTAGCAGGCTCTTGAGGCCAGCACTGGTGTTCCTGATGATGTTTCGCACTCCGCCACTCCAAGGTCAGGGAAGATCACATTTAACCAGGTTCAGAGTCTTTCCCCCATTAGCAACTCTGTTGGAGCTATCCCTGTAGTTGCATGAAGGGTGGTCCTATAATCAAATAGGAGCCAGGACAGTTTGGTAACGAGTGAAGCTGAAAGTTGTTTCTTTCAGCCTGCTTTCAAAGTCTGGACTGCTCTTTCTGCCAGAGCATTGGATGATGGATGGGATATAGTTATCCTTATATGTCAAATATGATTCAACTTTAGGAAATTCCTCGCTGGTAAATGATAGCCTGTAATCTGCGGCCTAAACTTGCGGGAATCTGTGTTTTACAAACGATACACGCAGTTTTTCTATCATCATTCCCATGTTTAAGGAATGAAATCTGTGCACATTCAGCCACTTTGAATATGCATCCTCAATGACTTAGAGCATAGAACCCATGAAAGGACCTGTGTAGTCAATATGTAACTGATTCCAGGGTGAGCCCGGCCATTCCCATGAAAGTGGGGGAGCTGATGTGGTAATGTTTGTCCTCGTTGGCATTCTGGGCACTGCCCCACCAATGCAGCTGAGTCTGTATCCAATCCTGGCCATCACACATATTTCTTGCCAACATCTTCATTTTGGAAATCTCTGGATGACCCTGGAGAAATTCACCCTGTATCTGTTGGCAACCTTTGATTGGGGCATTATTGTTGCTCCCCAGAATAATATGCCATCCTCTACTGTGATCTGTTTTCTGGGATCCAGAAAGGTTTCAGTTCTGGTTGTGATGTCCCTTTGGTTTCCCCCATCACCACCAGCTATTTCAACTTTGCCAGGACCATATCTTTCTGCATCCAAAGTCTAATATTGTCAGCTATGACTGGAAGTGTGTTTAAAGCCATTATGGAATCTTTCAGTGGGGCTAGCACCAATGGTGTATCTGCCAGCGGGAGGCAGCTCAATGCATCCACATTTGCTTCTTGGCCTCATGGATGATGTTCCAACTTGTAATTATACACACTTAGTACTAGAGCCCACCGCTGAATTCAGCCTGAAGGTATGAGCAGCATTGTCTTGTCCTCTTTAAGTAGACTTAGCAGGGGTTTGTGATGTATTATTGTTTCAAAATTTATGTCTGTATAGGCATTGGTGGAACTTCCTGACTCCAAATACAACCGCTAAACGTTCCTTCACTGCGTGGGCAGATTGATGCACTGCATTAGCCAAAGTCCTGGATACATACACTATTGGACATTCCTCTCATTGGGCCACCTATAGAGCTAATACTATCCTGATGTCATACAGGGAGACATCACATGTTAATACCAGATGTCACTTGGCATCATAGTGTGCCAACGCCTTAGAGGATAATAGGTGTTACTTCACTTCCCAGAAAGCTATGGCTTGGCTACATGACCATTTCCAAGGTTAACCCTTTTGTTTAAGAGTTGATGCAAAGGTGTCAGGATGGAGGTCAGGTTCTGTAGGAACTTTCTGTATAATTCTCCAGCCCAACGAAAGACTTAATCTCCAGTAGAGACATGGGAGTCGGAGCACCTTTGATCACCTTCACTTTATCCTCCAGCGGGTATAACCCAAGCATGTCAACTCTGCAGCTGAAGCAGGTCATTTGGGGTGCTTGGAACACACACTTCTCCCTTCTAAGGTATAGGCCCACCTAGGACAAACATCTAAGGATTATGACCAAGTTCTCTAAGTGCTTCTCATTGCTCTTCCCTGTCATTATCACTTTGTCTAGATAAATAGCAAATTGGTACAGACCCTATAAAATGTTCTCCATCATCCACTGAAAAATTACACAAGCTGATGATACCCCAAATGGCAATCTTGTATATTGGTACAAACCCTTATTGGTATTACTTATAATGTACTTCTGGGAATCTTCATCTAACTGTGATTGCAGGTATGCATGGCTAATGTCCAGGTTCATGAAGGACAGAGCCCCTGCCAGCTTTGCATATAAATCCTCTATGTGAGGTATTGGGTATTTATCCAACTGTAAAAACTGGTTTACCATTTGTTTAAAATCCCCGCAAAGGTGAACTGAACTGTTGGGCTTCACAATCGGTATGACTGATGCTGCCCATTCTGCAAACTGGACTATTTTGACGATTCCTTCGCTTTCCAACCTTCTGATTTCTATTCTTTCCTGTAAGGCAAATGGCACTGAGTGGGCCTTGCAGAATCATGGACTTGCTTCCTGGTCAACATACAAGGTGACCTTGGCTCCTTTGATAATCCTAGACCTTCCTGAAAATCTTCTGGGTATTTAATTAGGACTTCACTTGGACAACCATTTCCTAATTGAAAAAGGTTGAGCCAGTCTCAGTGAATCTTTATCAAACAATTTTGCCCCATCAGGCTTGGGCCCGAGCTTTTTACTACAATCAGCGGTAACTGAGCCAGCTGCTTCTCATAAGAGACCGGAACAGAAGTTGTACCCTTAATCTGTAAAGTCTCCCCGGTATACATTCTCAGTCTAATGGAGGTCTTGTGCAAACTGAAGTGTTTGTATCCAGAGCGAATTTTGTTAAAGACCCCTTCTGCAACCACTGAAATGCCTGCACCAGTACTGACCTGCAATAGAATCGGGTGACAAATTAACCAGACGTTTATTTTGATTGGTTCTGATTTGGATGTTGCTCAGCAATTTAACTGTTCCAAACTAGATGTAGGTGGACTTCCCAGGGTGTGTACTCTCCTGGAGACTGGCCTTTGAGTTTTTTTACTCAATTGAGTAGTAGTGGGTCTTTTTTGTTGTCTTGAGTCCGTATACCAGAAAATCTTAACTGTTTGGCCAAGGTTTGGCTTTGTATTGGAGTTTTGCTGTGGGCTGACCTAGGGTCACTCTGTTCAGGATATGTCTTGAGTGAGGCTATGCAAGGGCTATGTCTTTACTGAAGTGGTGTTCCCCAAGCTCAGTCAGACAGGTGAGATTTCCACTGCCATTGAATTACACTGCAACTCATATACTCTGCTTGCTGCATTTTGCAATGATAAAGCCTATTGTAGTGCCTGTTTAAAGTCCAGTTGGGCTTCAGCTAGTCCAACACCAGCACCTCCACATCATATTCTTGCAGATGGTAGGCTGAATTGATTGTTCGTAGGTGACTGAAGGCTTGGATTGAAGTAAGATTGAAACAGACAACCAAAAGTGTTTTGAAATATAATGTTAAACTTGTTGTCACCAGGTTCATTGTGAAACTTTCAGTTAGAATGCTGAAACAACTGTTCAGGTCCTTGAAAAGGTCAGAGGTCATTTTCCAGCATTGCCTTGCCCTTGGTCAGCCTATGTGCTATTTTTGCCCTATAGGCAGACAATGCCATGAAACAGGTCCTGAATGATGAAGGATACTGGGATCAAGGCTGATGATATTCCTGAGTTGCAAAATAAGTGCTAATATATGTCACATTTTAGCCAAGTGACTGATTCAACAAATGTCCAGATATGTTTACAATAGTGGCTCGAAATAGCATCACCATTGTTATCCAATAACTTATTTGAACTATTGTGGATTTATTAATCTGCTGTTAAGTTAATACATCCCAAGAGAATTTGTTGAACATTACATGACCATTGCAATTACTAGGGATTTCTGTTAAACTGCAGTGTATTTGATTCTGTCACTTTTAATGAGATGATACATTTTAACAGCCAATATTTTTAATTACTAATTAAGAATGGCCAGGAGATGGTGCCGTTGAGGCTGGTATCAGTCTAAAAAATCCTGTTTTCTGGTAGAAAATCATGACACACTGGCATTACTCCAAAATGCTGTTTTGATGCAATGTAACTCCATCGGCTAGTCACATGAATACCCATTTTACTGCAAAAAGATGCTTCTTATCAGCCACTGAAGTCTTAGGGTAATTCTTGCTTCAACAAACAGACAGTATTGTTATTGGCAACTCAATGTGGAGCTGGAGGAACACAGCAAGGGTCAGAAGAAGGGTCCCGACCTGAAACGTCAACTTTCCTGTTCCTCTGATGCAGCCTGGCCTGCTGTGTTCATCCAGCTCTACACTGAGTTGTCTCTGACTCCACCATCTGCAATTATTGCTATTTCCGACTATTGTTATTGGCGTTGTTCTCTTTGGAGCAGAGAGGACAGAGGGAGCATATGATTGAAACGTATAAAATTGAGGAGCATAGACAGGAATTAACATTTCCCCTTGGTGGAAGGATCAATGACCAGGGGCACAGATTGAAGGTAATGGGCAGGAGGTTTAGAGGGGATGTAAGGGAAACCTTTTTTCCAGAGCTTGGTGGGAACTGGAACTCACTGCCTGTAAGGGTGGTAGAGGCAGAAACATTTAAGGCGTATTTAGATGTACATGTGCGATGCCAAGGCATGTAGGGCTTTGGTCAAGTGCTGCAAAATGAGATTAGAATAATTAAGTGTTGTTTTTGACCTGCACAGATTTGATTTGATTTGTTTTGATTTATTACTGTCATGTGCACCAAGGTACAGTGAAAAGTGTTTTCTTGCATACTTTACAGGAAGATTGTACTCTAGAAGTGCATCAGGGTAACAGAACAGAGTGCAGGATAGTGTTACAGCTACCAAGAAGGTGCAGAGAGAGATCAATATTAACGTTAATGAGGTCCATTCAAAAATCTGAGAACAGCAGGGAAGAAGTTGTTCTTGAATCTGTTTGTACATCTATACAAACTTTTATATCTTCTGCCTGATGGAAGAAGGTGAAAGAAATTACAATGGGAATGGGAGAGGTCTTTGATTATGTTGGTGGCTTTCTTGAGGCAGCGGGAAGTATAGATGAAGTCAGTGGTTGGGAGGCTGGTTTGTGTGATGGACTGGGCTGTGTTCACAACTCTCTGTAGTTTCTATCGGTCATGGGAACAGCAGTTGCCATATTAGGCTGTGATGCATCCAGGTAGGATGCTTTCTATGGTGCATCTATAAAAAGTTGTAACAGTCTATAAGGACATGCCAAATTGCCTTAGCCTCCTGCAGAAGTAGAGACTTGATCGGCTGGAGGACCTTTTTCTGTACTATAAACCTCTGATTCTATGATTCTGTGACAATAATCCAATGGAGTGGATTGCCTACCACATTCCCATTCCATTCACTGCATGGGATCAAAGGAATATAATCTTGAGGCAGGTTCCCAGAGTACTGTCCATTTTCAGCACAGAATTATTCCAAAACATCACTGGCTCATGAAGTATTGTTTGCAGTGAAATTGTTATCCATGTGCCTACCTAACGAGTTATAAAATGGACTTATATTGACTGTAACCCTAGGCACCAAGTTAGCAGTTTCGACATAACAGAGGGAATTCAGGACTTTGAGACAAATACCAACCTTAACAGCACCCTGCATCTGCAGGGAGCATTCCCTCCGCAACTCCCTCGACAGCTCCACACTCCCCACCAAACCCTCCACCACACCAGGTACCTTTCCCTGCAACTGCAGGAGGAGCTACATCTGCCCCTACACCTCCCCTTTCATCTCTGTCCAAGGCCCCAAACAATCCTTCCAAATCCAGCAGGCATTCAATACAGTTGAATACATCTACTGTATCTGTTGCTCCTGATGTGGTCCCCTCTATAACAGGGAGACCAAACACAGCCTCAGGGACCGGTTTGCAGAGCATCTCTGCTCTGCATGCACCAACCAACCCGACCTTCTGGTTGCCATCCACTTTAATTCTCCCTCCCATTCCCCTGGTGACATGTCCATCCTTGGCCTCCTCCACTGTCAGAGAGAGGCCAAACGTAAACTGGAGGAACATCTGATGTTTTGCCTTGGGACCTTACAGCCCAATGTCCTGAATATTAACTTCACCAGCTTCAAAATCTCACTGCCCCCAACCTGACCATCTTCTGACTCACCTGGCCACTCCAACCTTCCCACTGACCAACCACAATGAACCCCTACTTGCATCCATCTATCTCCAGCCCGCCTACCCTCCCTCCAGTCCCACCCACCTCCCTCTATTTATTTCTGAGCTCCCCTCCTTCTGCCCAGTCCTGATGAAGAGTTTCAGCCCGAAACGTTAAGTTCCCTGCCCCTTGGATGCTGTCTGACCTGCTGTGCTTTTCCAGCTCCACATTTATTGACTCGAGCTTCCAGCATCTGCAGTCCTTACTAGCTCAATAGCGCCATCCTCTGGCTGTTTTTAAAAACTAAAACAATGACCTGCATCTGTAAAATGTATTGACTCATTAAAAGCGACAGAAACTAACAAATTGCTTTGTAATAGAAACCCCTAGGAATTGTAAAGCAGTTATTCCGATGCTGATTTCTCACTTGGTGTATTTTTCCTGATGACTTCCAGCTGCATCTCAAATGATTTTACTCAAGTGCGGGGAGGCAGAATCATAGAATCCCTACAGTGTGGAAAAAGGCCATTTGGCCCATTAAGTCTGCACTAGTCTTCTGAGAGCATCCCACCCAGACTCAGCCCCCACCCTATCCCTGTAACCTTGCATTTGCCATGGCTAATTCACCTAGACTGCACAATCCTGGACACTACAGGGCAATTTACTTTGGCCAATACAGCTAACCTGTATATCTTTGCATCTGTGCCCTTATCACCATTATGCTGTTGAGCTTTACTGCTTCCTGGTCAAGCAACATCTTGAGTTTAAAATTCTCATTCTTGATTTCCAATCTACAGTGATTGGAACGTGTGCCAGGCGCGTCTCATTGACAATGCAAACCTTGATTGGGGTTGTCAGCCAGAGCTCCCTGATTGACCAGATTAACAATCCCCACCTGGCCCTCGTTCCAATCATGACACAATCCTTCCATTATCAAGATCAACAATAGCTCTATTTTTCTCCAATTCACCCAATGTCCTCTATTTCTGACCTCTTAAGCATTCTGAATTATATTTGCTTCACCAGTTGTGATCATGCTTTCAGTTACCCAGGCCCCAGGTATTGGAATACATTCCCCAGAACTCTCTGCCTCTTGATCTCGCTTTAGTCTGTTGAGGCACTTCTTAAAACAGATCTGAACATCAAATCTACTATTTTGTTTTGTGGCTAGGCATCATTCTTTGCTTTATAATACTCCTGAAAAGCAATTTGGGAAGTTTTATTACATTAAAGATACTACAGAGATATAAGTTGCTGTTATTCCTCCAGACAATCTAACTTTCAATTTGTAACAATAAACGTCACATAGGATTGCAGAGAAATATACACAATATACAGCACAGGCTATTCAACCTAATACACCCCAAAAAACCATCAAAACAAACCAAATGATCATTAACCTAAGTACTTGCCGTTCGTGGGACTTCTTCTTAAAAAAAATGGTTGTTGCATGTGCTTATGTTTCAAAATGTTCTGGCTGTGAAATACTTTGGAACAAAGTTGGACCGACAGGTCTGTTTCCATGCTATATGATGCAATGACTATTTGGTGGAAGTGATAGGCATTATGATGAAAGTAATTATGCTCTTTAGATTACAAAAAAGTTTAATATTTTGGTTTCTGATTGTATACTTACTTTAAAATGGCTGTGTTAATTAGAATGTTAAGACAAATGTTGTCAACAGTTTCTCAATGAGTAGTCTGAAAGTGTTGGGAAGAAAGCTATACTTTTTTTTTCTTTATTCATTCACAGGATGAGGGTATCGCTGACCAGGCAGCATTTATTGCCCATTCCTAATTGGCCAGATGGCAGTTCAGAGTGAATCACATTGCTATGTGTCTGGGGTCACATGTAGGTCAAAACAGGTAAGGATGGTAGTTTCCTTCCCTCAAGGACATTCGTGAACTAGATGGGTTTTTCCAACAATCAAAAATAGGTTCATGGTCATCATTAGATTCTTAATTCCAGATATTTTATTGATTTCAAATTCCAACATGTGCCATGGCGGATTCAAACCCAGGTCCCCAGAACATTATCTGGGTCTCTGGATTAACAGTCCAGTGATAACACCACTAGGCCATTGCCTCCTCAACTATGACCTTGCATACTTGCATCTCAAAGAGTTAACCTTACATGACTTCAGTCTGAGCTTCCCCTACAGCACTTAACAACAGGTGGAGGCTTCTGCATGTACTCCAGTGAAAGCTCAGACAGTAGTGTTGTGGCATTGTGTAGGACAAGGGTACCAATCGGATCATAATTAGTAGTGGAATTTGAATTCAACAAAAAGCCTGGAGTTTAAAAGATTTTCTAATGCTGACCATGAAACCATTATTGATTGTCCTAAAAACCCATCTGGCCTGCTAATGTACATTAGGGGAAGACATTTGTGGTCCTTACTCAGTCACCTAGGGCACTTAGGTACATCAGGCAAAGTCAATGTCGTTTTGTGAAAGAATCATGTTTAACCAGATTATTGGAGCTCTTTGAATCAACTTGTGCTCTGGATAAAGGGGAGCCAGTAGATGTACTGCACTTAGCTGACCAGACTGCATTTGATAAGATGTCATACCAAAGGTTATTGTGGAGAATAAAGCATCATGTTCTAAGGGAATAAAAACAAAGTGCTGGAGAAACTCAGCAAGTCTGGCAGCATCTACGGAGAGATGAATAGTTAACATTTGAGTCTAATATAATTCTCCTGTGGAAATGAAAGGTCTTGAAAAGTGATGCATGTTATGTTGTAGATAAAGTAAGGAATCAGAGCAAGTGGAACAAATGGGAAATGTGTTCCGGAACAAAAGACAAAGAGAATGCTGCTGGTAGTAGAAAAGTGATATAGATAAATAGTACTTGTTTATGATAGGTGTCAAGAGTATAATAGGTCTGCTGTACTGAAACCCGTGCAAACAAGACACTGGCACAGGGTAGGAGAATGAGAGTGGTATTCAAGATAGAGAACAGTTTGTGCTCTGATGTAGCTGAACTCTTGAAGGTATGGTTACTGGTCTATCCATCAAACAGAAAAATCCAAGAGCTTAATATTTTAGATGGCATTTGGATGACACTGTTTCTGACAGCTACCATTTGACTTATCAGTAGGCCAAGATTTATTCCAACAGCACATGGATTAGATCACAGAAGGGATACATCTCTGTGTTGGCAAAGTTAATGATATCAGGGCCATGAGTCAGACAATGTTTGGTGCAACAGCATTAAGCATTTACAACACAAACTTCCATGTCAATGTCAATCAGAATCATTTTTAAGTCTTTTTATGCCATCTATGGAGGAGATCCCATTCCAAACAAGATCGAAGATAAAGAGGGTCTGTGACATTATCTCAGGCTTTATAACTTCATTTCCCCTTATATTACCAACTTTGCAGAAAAGACAGCTGCACCAACATTTGATCAAGAAAGATGTCCCTTATCTATGGCAAGACAACCACCAATATGTCTTCAATACTCTCAAGCAACCTTTGTCAATTCAATGTTGCCTACTGCAATACTATGACTCCAGGAGAGAAATGTTTCTGTAAGTAGATGTTTCACATAACATTCTACTGGCCTTTTGTTTTGCAAGATGAAAATCCTTACTGCCTTTGGTTCGAAAACTGTCATCTGCTCAAGCTAATTATTCCACAATAGAGTGCCAATTCATTAGCTCTGGTATTTGGTCTCATGCAATTTTGCACCTATGTATTCAGCAAGAAGTTCTCTGTCAAATCTGCAAGATTTTTACAGACAAGATTTGTCATCTGTTTTACAGGAACAGAATGAAGCCCACCCAACAGGCTTCACTGTCAGCTGGTTTTCATTACATTGGACCCTTGGCTCTAGCCAATTGCTCTTCCACTCGCAAACTTTTTTTTAGGAAAGTGATGAGTATTTCTGTCACATTCCATCCCCAATAGTCAGACATGCAAAATACATCTTGCCAACAACATACTTATTACAGACATTACAAAGGACCTCTTTCAATCTGACACTTGATAAATTCCAGAGGTTAAACACAACTTGAATTATTTTACCATTGCTGTACAATTTCAGGAAATAATATGCATTGTTATCAATTAACTTGCACATGTAACTATCATATGGGCATACTTCCAATACAATTTCTTTTTATCTTACTTCAAAAGGCATCTGCCACTATCAAACTTGTGTTCCCTATATGAAACTTGGTCTTATGCACGTTATGATTTATAAAGTGCTATTAGATAACTCATCCTTCACATAATCACAGAATTGTTACAGTACTTTGGGAGACCATTCAGCCCATTGTTGCTGTGCCAGCTTCTTAAGCCTTTTAACTTAGTGCCAGTCTCTGGCCTTTTCCTTGTAACCGGGCACATTGTATCTATTTAACCAATCATTGAGTGCCCCAAGCCAACCTGCTTTCACCACCTATCCAGGCAGTGCATTCCAGACCCTAACTACCGACTGTGTAGATTTTCTTTTATCTCCCCTTGCATCTGCTTCTTTTTCTAAACACTTTAAAGGGGTGCCCTCTGGTTATCAATCCTCTTACAGAGTGAACAATTTCTCCCTATGTGTGTTGTCCAGACCCCTTGTGATTTTGAAGATCTCTTTTTCTTCTCTCCAAGGAAAACAGTCACAACTTCTTCAATCTATATTCATAACTAAAGTCTCTCTTATCTGAAACCGTCCTCCTAAACTTATCCTGTACTTCCTTCAATGTGTTCATATCCTTCCTAAATTGTAATGCCCAAAACTGTACACAATACTCCAGCTAAGATCTCACTAGGTTCCTGTATAAGTTCAGCGTAATGATCCTACTTGGTACTAAATGCCCCTTTGTTGGAACATAAATGAAGCCTAGGATACTTTATGCTTTATTAACAGCTGTCTCTACCTGTCATGCCACCTTTAATAACTTATTCTTGCTTTTGTGACTTATTATCCTTGTTTCTATTGTAAATTCAAAGTGGTAAGATAATGGAAAATTCTATTACATTTCACATCATACCAGATGGAGAGTACATGTAAATTTTGCAGGGAAGAAAGTTGCAATCAGCAATATCCATAAGACATTGAGCACTGTAACAGTGCACAAAGTCTTAAAGCATGATACCATCAAACAAACCATTCTAATTCATTTAGAACTCAAGATGGTGTATCTTTTGATAGAATATAGGCAATCTTTATCCTAAGTGAAAATAGGCTTTGTAAGTACAGTGTAGATATCAAGATTACAGAGCCTAATTTGTCGTGGGTAGTGTGATATGTGTTCTCTTCATATAGGGAACACAAATTTGATAGTGGCAGATGCCTTTTGAAGTAAGATTAAAAACAAATTGTATTGGAAGCATGCCCATATGATAGTTACATGTGCAAGTTAACTGATAACAATGCATATTGTTTCCTGAAATTATACAGCAATGGTAAAATAATTCAAGTTGTGTTTAACCTCTGGAATTTACGGCTTTAAGAGGTGTGTTTTGGCCATCTTCTATTGAAGAGAGATTTTGAGCTATAAGTATTGAGATGTTTATTCCAAGCCAATTAACAGCTTGTGAAGCCTTGTTTTTTTTTTAAAGTTAAAACAATAGAATGCTTGGAGTCAGATACCTACAGAACTAGCATTTTAGTTTAGGTGTTATTAATTGTTGGGGTTTTGAAGTTGGTTGTGGAAGCTGCCATACCTCTCTCTCAACCAGAATTTTCTCTTGGTGTTCTTTCCTCTTGTCTTGAAGAAACCTCATGTATGAGACAATCTATTTTACTGAATTTGCCTTTGCCAACGGTGTGTTTATTGTATGTTACTATATTGGAACAGTCGCCATTTAGTAGTTAAATAATCTATTATTCCATTAAGTTTTCCAACAGAGTTAAAGTTATACAAATTCTTCTTTTTTCTGGTTGTATTTTAACTCTTATCAGATACATTCTTTTAGACATAACTGTACCAATCACACACAAAGTTTGGTGAAAAAAGTCTGGACTATTTATTTGAAGATGCGAAAATATGATTATACTGAGAAGCTAAGTAAAGTGACTTCCATTGTTCCTCCTTCACAAGTCATTGAACTAATATTGACTCCTGTAGAGGTGGGTAATGGATGACAGTAATTTGAGATACATCCCCTTAAAAGGGCATGCATATCCATCATAACACTCCTCACAGAGTTCGAGTATAGAGTAATGCACAGTATTGTAAATTAGTCTTGGCTATCTTGTAGGTTGAAATTTGCCTTTTTTTTAAGCATTTGTCTTTTTAAAATGTCCAATTCTGTTTCATAAAATTCCTATAGTGCAGATAGAGGCTGTTCATTCCATCAAGTCTACACCAACCCTCTGAGCAGCATCCCACCCAGACCCACATTCCCACCATATCCCAATGACCCTACACTTACTATGACTAATCCAGCTAACCCATATATCCCTGGATAGTACGGGACAATTTAGCATGGCCAAACCACCTAACCCACACACCTTTGGACAGTGGGAGGAAACTGGAGCACCCAACGGAAGTCCACACAGACACAGGGAGAGAATGCAAACTCCACACAGCCAATCACCCAAGAGGCTGGAATCGAACTTGGGTCCCTAGCACTGTGAGGCAGCAGTGCTGAAAACTGTGCCACTCAGCTAGTGAATCAAAAATGAATGTTCAACACAAACACATGACATATGTTTCGAAATTATTCATTTTTCTAATATGGAGTATTGATGCATGGAGGTTTCCTTCCTAAAACACCAAACTAATGTGCCTTTAACTCATGATGTTCAACTCTTACACAACCTCATCCTTTAGCATATATCCCATCCTATTTGCCTCCAATGGAGCCCCTATGATGAACAGAAATAGTAGTTTTCATTTAAAAATGAGACAACAATGCATTAAAATCACTTTGTTGTTAGCTCAGCCACAATGCAAAAATATCTTGTATTACAGCTTCCTTTCAATTTCAGTACAGTTAAAACTCAATCATAAACATACCAACATAAAATTGATATACACCATTACCAGAGATAAGATTATAAGTATACCACAAAGCAAGCCTCACTCCTCTGTAAAACATTGCTTACCACATAACAGAAGTCTACCACTTTTCCCCTGGGGTGAAACCCTTGCCTGTGACATAGGTAGATCTTGACACTTTTACAGAAAAGGTAAGTGGGGTTTGTTTAAACTTATAGTTCTAAGATAACATGCAACATCAAAACCAAGTGATCCCTCTGGAATTTCAGAGCCTAATTTCTCAAAGACATTGTGGAATTTTGACCAGCCAACCTGCCTCATTATTGAAACATGGAAAATAGAAATATAATTGAATGAAAGCCTTGCATTAATGTAGCACTCATAACCACGAGACATTGCAAAGCACTTTTCAGATAATGAAGTGTCTTTCTTGAACTGCAGCCACAGTTATAATGTAGAAAACACAACTGCTAATCTGTATGATGCAAAATTCCAAAACCAATGTGATAATGGACAGGTAATCTGTTCTTTGTTGATCAGGGAGATATATTGTCCAGCATCTTGAGGAAAATTCCCTTACTCGTTTTCAAAATAGTGACACAAAATATTTTATGTCCATCCACACAGGCCATTAGGGTCTCAATTTAACATCTCACCCAAGGTGACACCTCCTTAACAATGAAGCATTCCCTTAACTGCATAGAAGTTGCAGCCCAGATTATGAGGCTGAGGCTCAGGAGTACATAGGACTTGAACCTAGAACATTATAACTCAGAGATAATTTACTCCATTGATAGATAACACCCAACTGGAGGGTTGATTCATCCCACACAGCTCCAGTTAAGACTGAAACCTTGTCACACTAAAGGGTGAGTGTGCAGGCAGTGAGCTAGCAGCAGGAAACAAATATTCCTTGAGTTTAACAGGCTAAATCATAAATGGAGGGTCCCCAAACCTTTATTACAAATGTACCCCTAAAACCTAAATGCACTTCATAGCAGTTTGGTTTGAAGATTGTTGTTTGTTATTACAACAACTTGCATGTATATTCCATCTTGTACCTAGTAAAATATTCAAGGCACTAATATGGACTGTTAAACAAAATTTGACAATGAACCATCTAAGGCTACATTAGGATACATGGTCAAAAGTTTTGCCAAAGAAGGTTTTAAGTAGTGTAAAGAGAAAAGCACAAAGCAAAATGCATATAACAGGTTCAGTCCAAAACGAGAGCGAAAATATGGCATGAATGGACACTGAATGTTTTATGATTTAATTCCATGCAATCAATATCATTGAGTCATTTCGTGATACTGCTGTCTCAACGAAGGATCTAGAGTCAAACATGTAAATGCCACAGATTATGACCTCTCATAGTTCAAATTTAATGAGCAGCTTTATAAAAAAAGATTTTATTGAGTATTGAGTATTTAATTGAGTATTGTTGGATATTGAAATGTCAAAAAGAAATAAGAAAGAACTTTCTTTCATGTAGCACATTTCACAACCACCAGATGTCCCCAAGGAGATTTGCAGCCAAAGAAACTCAGACAATGCTGCAATGTAGCAAATGTCATTTAATGTTAATTTAAACTCAGTAAGACCCCATACATCTCACTGAACTGAGATAATTTGATATTGTGTTTTTGTGATATTGCTTAGAGGATTAAGATTTGTCAGGGTATCAGAGCCAACTCTCCTGCCCCACTTTGAATTGTGTCCTGGCATCTTTTATGTCCACTTTAGAGAAAAGACAGACATTTGGCTTAATACCATAGCTGAAAGACAATGTCTCTGTCAATGTAACATTTTCCCTGTGCATATAATGTCATCTCAGACTTGCCTAAATCCCTACTTAAACCTATAATGATTTGACAGTGGAGATATAGCTGGCATCTAAAATTCAGAAAAGATTTTTCAGTAATAGATGTATAGAAGATAGGGTTGTGGTCAAAGCATGTGTGGTTTTAGAATGAGTTCCTTAGGACAAAGGAAAGAAGATTTGATTAAGGATACTCAAAATCATGAATGGCTTTGATAGTGAAAAGTACAAACTGTTTCCAGTCAAAATTTAAGGTGAAGAAGTTAAAAAAAAACTTCAATTTTCAACTGTCCTTCACAACAGCAAGATGTCAGTGTCTTCCAACTAATTAAGTGTTTCTGAAACATAGTCACTGCTGTAGTGTAGGCAATAGCCAACTTGCAGAAAGAATATTTTTGCAATCATCAATGCGATAATAACCTGATACTCTCTTTTCATGATATTGATTGAATGATGACTATGGGCCACAAGATCAGAAATAATTCCCTTTCCCTTTGAAATAGCACCAAGGAATCTTTCACATTCACTTGAGAGGGCAGAGCAGTCCTCAATCTCAGGTGATAGACAACTCCTCCAACAATATTCCTTCAGTAATGCACCAAAATGTCAGCCTAGATGCTTATGTTCTTTTCATGCAGTGGGGATTATACTTGCAACCTCTGATTCAGAGGCAAGAGTTCAAATAGCTAAGTGACAGTTTACACATGAGCATAACAATAGCAGGGTCATTGTAAACAAGAAGGGAAATGGGATTGATGGGATAATTCCACCAAAGAACCAACGCAGGCATGATCGGATGAGAGGCTTAACTTTACTATCATTCTACGATTCTATAGCAAATGTTAATGAAGACATACGTTATCAAGATTCATAGGACTGTACTTTTCACATGCTTGTCTTGAAAAATGAATCCTTTAAACATTCTGGCATGTGACATTCATGCCACACAAATGTCAGACTCCTAGCATCTTCAATAAGAGATAATCCAACCACTGCCTCTTGATATTCAATCGTGGTACCATCACTGAATCCCCCACTATTATCATCCTGGGAATTACCATTGACCAGAAATTTAACTTCACTCACCATATAAATACAGTGACTACAAGAGCAGGTCAGAGACTAGGAATATACAGCAAGTAACTCACTACCTGACTCCCCAAACATCTGTCCACAATCTACAAGGCACAAGTTAGGTGTGTGATGGAATTCTGCCCAATTGCCTGGATCACTAAGGAGAAGATGCTAGGAAAGCTGAAATGTCTGAAAGTGGATACATCTCCCAGATTGATGGACTACACCCCAGAGGCCTGAAGGAGATATCTGAGGAGATTGTGGAGGCATTTATGGTGATCTTTCAAGAATCACTGGAATCAGGAAATCACAGAGGACTGGAAGATGGCTAACGTAATACCCCAGTTTAAAAAGGGAGAAAGGCAGAAGACAGGAAATTATAGGTTAGTTGGCCTGATCTCAGTCATTGTAAAGATTTTAGTGTCCATTATTAAGGCTGAGATTGCAGAGTACTTGGAATTACATGATAAAATAGGGCTGAGTCTTTCACATTAGTAGTACAGTTTCATCAAGAGGCCATGTCTGACAAATCCGTTAGAATTCCTTGCGGAGGTAGTGAGCAAATTATACAAAGGATTACCAGTGGACATGATCTATTTGTTTTTCCAGAAGACCTTTGACAAGGTGCTGCACAAGACGATGGCAAATAATATGAGAGCCCATGGTGTTAGGGGTGAGGTATTGGCACAGATAGAGGATTGGCTGACTGGCAGAAAACAGAGAGTAGGGATAAATGCATCATTTTCAGGATGACAGCCAGTGACTTGTGGCATTCCATAGGGGTCAGTATTGGAACCACAACTACTTACATTATACATTAACAATCTGGACAAATGAACTGAGAGCATTCTTCCTAAGATTGCAAATGACACAAAGATAGGTAGAAGAGACAAGTAGTGTTGAGGAAGTGGGGAGACTCCAGAAGGTACTGGTCGGAACTGGAGAGTGGGCAAAGCATTGGCTGATGGAGTACAATGCGGGAGAGTGTGATGTTATGCACTTCGATTGGAAAAATGGAGGCATAGACTATTTTCTAAATAAGCTTTGGAACTCTGAAGCACAAAGGTACTTAGGAGTCCAAGTTAGGGATTCTCTTTAAGTTAATGTGCAAGTTCTATCAGCAGTTAGAACGGCAAATGCAGTGTTAACGTTCATTTCAAGTGGGGTAGAATGTAAGAGCAGAGATGTACTGCTGAGGCTGTATAAGACTCTGGTCAGACTGCATCTGAAATATTATGAGCAGTTTTGGGCCCCATATTTAAGGAAGGATGTGCTAACGTTGGAAGGGATCCAGAGGATGTTTACAAGGGTGATCCCAGGGGAAAGGGTACGAGGAGTGGTTGAGCAGTCTGGGTCTGTACTCAATGGAGTTAGAAGGAAGAGGGAAGAATCTGATTTAAGCTTACAGGAAACTGAGAGGACATGGAAAAGACATTTCCATAAGTAGAAGAGACTAGAACTTGCAGCCCCATAGTGAGGGATGATGCTTTAGTACTGAATTGAGGAGGAATTTCTTTAACGAAAGCGTTGTTAATCTGTTAACTCATTGCTGCAGAACACTGTGGAGGCCAAGCCATTGAGTGTATTTAAGACTGAGACAGATATGTTTATGATTGGTAAAGGGATCAAAAGTTATGGGGAAAAATCAGGAAAAAGGGGTTGAGAAACATATCAGCCATGATCAACCAAGATTCAATGGGCTGAAAAGCCTAATTCTGCTCCTATACCTTATAGAATACAGTTGCAGCCACACTCAAGAAATTTGACATCATCAAGGGCAAAGCAGCCCATTTGATCAGCACCACATCAGCAAGCATTCACTTTCCCCACCACTGCTCAGCAGCAGTGTGTACTATCTACAAGGTGCACTGCAGAAGTTCACCAAAGATCCTTACACAGCATCTTCCAAAACCTATGACCACTTCCATTTAGAAGGACAAGGGTAGTAGATACATGGGAACACCACCACCTGCAAGGGTACCCCACCCCAAGACACTCACCAACCTGACTTGGAAATATATCACCGTTCCCTCAGTGTTGCTGGATCAAAATCCTCCCTACAGACCAGGGACTGCAGCAGTTCAAATAGGCAACTTACCATCACCTCCTCGAGAACTAGGGATGGGCAGTAAATACAGACCATCCAGTGACGCCCATGTCCCAGGAGAATAAAAAAAGTCCCTATCATTTTATATGGAAAATGCTGCATGAAGTTGAAAGAAAATAATTAGGAAAAGGATTTTAGTTTACTCATTAAGCACATCCAAAAGAACTCATTGTTAACATTAGTGAATGACTTTTCTTCCCAGCATATACCTTGAATTTTGTCAATTGGCCATGCTTGGCCATGGACAACTATTTGCAGTGGAAACAAGCTTCAAAATTGACTTGATTTGGATTGATTTGATGGTTCTTCAGTAACAGCTGATGTTTATCTTGGTATGCATCATTGGGAACAGCCCAAAGAGCACAATCCTGTGTCTCAGAGCTTTCTGGTATAAATCTCAAAAAGAAACTCTTTCTGACAGTGATGTTACTTTTGAAGAATACTAATTACAGAAAACATTCCTTCCTATAAACAAGTTTCAAAGTCACTACATATACAATTTGGCTCTGACAGGAATACTGACTATAAAGGCAGTAACAATAGAGCAAAGGTTTTTTTTTCCAGGTTTCTCTGGCAATAACATAGCCACCATGCTCATGTAACATTTGTTATGTAATGGAGATATCTGTGTTCTTTAGGTGTCTAGTATCACAGCAAACCATCCAATCCTTAAGCCTGTAAATGTCTTTTTTTGCTCAGTGTACTGTACTTTCCAAAGAATTGGGAGAAGTCGAGCACTCAACAGTACAACTGTGAAACTTTGTATTACAAAAGCTATGTACCAGCTGTATGTTATGGTTGCTGTGCAATTTAAGCAGATGAGCCCACTAATTAATCACTACAATAATACCACAATGCATGAATGCAGTCTTTTTTGTTCTTTGCAAGAAAGTGGATAAAAGTTCAACACTTATCACATCCCTTCTACTGTGTTGTATCAATAGCTTCAGATTCAAAACATTTGAAATTATCTGAATTTCTCTACGTATACAGTGCATTCATGATATAGGATTTTTGGTGAGATGTTGTCTTGACAATACGGTTGTCAGAAATGCAAATAGCTAGGAGTAGGATGCTCCATTCCAGATACACACACAAAACAAATAGAGTTTAACTATAAATCAAACCTGGGTTGCACCTGTAGCTGCAGGCAATTCCTTCAGAAACTGCATTTTATTAAATGCATCTTGTAAATGAATATCATATTTATTTTGTGAGAAAAGCACAATTATTCATTCCTGTTCTAGTAAAGCCATAGGGGCATTCTTTTATAATAGTGCTGCTATGATTTCTAGCTCCAAGTACTTTGGGTGACCTAACATGCACCAAAACTCTGCATTCAATACGAAGACCTAAAAATGTCAGGATTTATTAAGTGCCATTTTCATTGAGGTAATTTGATGCACTTGATTATGGTAAGGAAAGGTACAGCATTCCAATAAACAATAAACTATTTACATAATGCAATTAAATGTTGATAAAATGCCCAAAGGCATTCAACTGAGTTGAAAACAAGGCAGCAAACTACAGTAGGATAGAGTTAAAGGAGATACCTGAAGTCAGGTTTGAAGACATGTTTTGGGAGTGCAATAACAATAAAAGAGAAAAGTACTTGTAGATGTGCCTGATATAACAAAGATGAAAAACAGGCACTCTCAGTTGAATATGGCGTTTGAAGCTCAGTAAAGGAACAGCTCAGTGAAAGACACTGGCTGAAACTAGTTGGTCTTCCAGAGCAAGGAATTGACCTTGATTGAGTGTTGCAGACTGGCATGTTCCAAAGTCCAGGTCTACATGCTGAGGGATGCACTAGGATTGACTGATTTATTTATTTATTGTCACATGTACCCAAATACTGTGAGAAGCTTTGTTCACAAGTTGTACAGGCAGATCATAGTAAGCAAAGGATGTACACAGATCAAAAAGACTTAGACAGAGGCATACAGGTTACATTGCACAGGGCATGCACTAGGCAGTATTAACATTAGCAAGATCAGCATCATTTGAGGCTACAGAGTCCATTCAACAGTCTGATAACGGCCTTGAAGAAGCTGCTCGTGCATATGTTCAGGCTTCTGTAACTTCTGCCTGACAGAAGAGGATGTAGGAGAGCATTACCAGGGTACAATGGGTCTTTGATGATGTTGACAGCCTTTTGGCGGCAGTGAGCCATGTAAATGCAGTTCACAGAAGGAAGATTGGCTTCTGTGATGGTCTGGCCTATGCACACCACCTTCTGGTTTCTTATGTTCCTGGACAGAGCAGTTGCCATACCAGGCCGTTATGCACCCGGACTGTATGTTTTCAATGGTGCATCTGTAGAAGTTGGTGAGGGTCCTTGTGGACATGCCAATTTCCTGAGCTGCCTGAGGAAGAAGAGGTATTGTTGTGTCATCTTGACTGTTGCATCTATGTGGGAAATCCAGGACAGATCGTCAGTTACCATCACTCTGAGGAACTTGACACTCTCCACCCTCTCAACCTCAATTCCATTGATGTAGATGGGGGCATGTTCTCCTCCTTTCTTTCTGAAGTCGGTGATCAACTCTTTTGTTTTGTTGAGAAACAGATTGTTTCCATTGCACCACGTCATCAAGCCCTCCATCTCCCTTCTGTAGTTTGACTCATTGTTGTTATATATCCGTCCCACTACAGTGGTGTCTTCAGTGAACTTGTAGATGGCATCTGTTCAGAACTTGGCAACACATTCATAGGTGTACGGGGAGTACCGTACGGTAGGCATCCTTGGGGGATCCAGTGTTAAGTGTTATGGTGGAGGAGGTGCAGTTAGCTATCCTCACTGATTGTGGCCTGTGGGTCAGAAAGCTGACGACCCAGTTGAAGAGGACGGAGCCAAGACCAAGGTCACAGGGTTTTGAGATCAGTCTGGAGGGGATAATGGTGTTGAAGGCGGAGCAGTAGTCAACAATCAGGAGTCCCTCGTAGGTGACTTTGATGTCCAGATGTTCCAGGGATGAATGCAGGGCTAGGGTATGGCAACTTCTGTGGACCTGTTACGTCGGTAGGCAAATTGTAGGGGATTGACGCAGGTTGGGAGACTGGAGTTGATGTGGGCCATGACCAGCCTCTCAAATCCCTTCATGATTATTGAAGGCAGAGCTATTGGATGGTAGTCGTTAAGGCACACTGCATGCGCTTTCTTAGCTACAGGGATGATGGTGGTCTTTGTGAAGCAGGTGGGGACTTCAATTTGTAGGAGGGAGAGGTAGAAGATGTGGGTGAATACCTCCGCCAGTTGGTCTACACAGGATCCGAGCGCTCGGCCGGGGACACCATCTGGGCCCATCATTTTCCTTGGATTGACTCCCAGGAAGACCAATCTGATGTCTGAAGTGGTGACTGAGCGAACAGGTGTGTCTGGAGCGGTCGGGCCACGCATGACAGCACCATGGGCATTCTGCTCAAACTGAGTATAGAAAGTATTGAGTGCGTCAGGGAGGGATGTTTCTTTGGCCACGATCTTACACTGTTTCATTTTGTATCCTGTAATGTTTAGGCATTGCCATTGGCGGCGGGATTCTGTTTGGTAGTTTGGTCCTCCAACTTGGTCCGGTACTACCTCTTGGCTTCCCTGGTGGCTTTGCAGAGGTCATATCTGGATTTGTTGTATTGGCCCGGGTCACCCGACTTGAATGCTGCATGTCTGGTCTTCAGATGGGGCGGCACAGTGGCTCAGTGGTTAGCACTGCTGCCTCACAGTGCCAGGGACCCAGGTTCAATTCCACCCTCAGGCGACTATCTGTGTGTAGTTTGTGCATTTTCCCCGTGTCTGCATGGGTTTCCTCCAGGTGCTCCAGTTTCCTCCCACAATCAAAAGATGTGTAGGCTAGGTGGATTGGCCATGCTAAATTGCCCACAGTGTTCAGGGATGTGTAGCTTAGGGGGGTTATAAAGGGATGGGTCTGGGTGGGATGCTCCAAGAGTCAGTGTGGACTTGTTGGGCCGAAGGGCCTGTTTCCACACTGTAGGGATTCTATGATTCTATGAACTTCCTGGTTCATCCAAGATTTACGGTTGGGGAACACTAGATTGACTTCTTTGGTATGCAGTCCTCCACACATTTGCTAATGAAGTCAGTGACGGTGGTGACTTACTCATCAAGGTTTTCTGATGAGCACTTGAACACAGTCCAGTCCACCGAGTTTAAGCAGTCCCAGAGATGGTCTTCCGCTGCCTCCGACCAGCACTGTACTTCTTTTCATGAAGGATTCTCTTGTTTCAGCTTCTGCTTGTTAGCTGGGAGTAGGAACACAGTGCTGCAGTCGGATTTTCTGAAGTGTGGGCAGGGAATGAAGCAATAGGCATTTTTGATGGTTGTGTAGCAGCGGTCTAGAACGTTCGGTCCTCTGGTGGGGCAGGAGATGTGTTGGTGATACTTTGGTAGCACCCTCTTGAGGCTGACTTGGTTGAAGTCGCCAGCGACAATGAATAGGGCCTCGGGGAATTTTGTCTCTAGAGTGTTTGTGGTAGTGTAAATCTCATCTACGGTCTTCTTCACATCCCGCATGGGGTGGTACGTAGGCTGCTGTCAGGATGGCGGAGGTGAACTCTTGTGGTAGGCAGAAGGGATGGTATTTTACTATAAGGTATCTTAGGTCCGGGGAGCAATGGCTTGCCAGAGTCACTACATCCAAGCACAAGGTGATATTGATCAGGAAGCATACCCCCCCGCCCTTCGCCTTACCTTAGGATGCCGTACAGTCCATGTGGTTTATGGAGAACCCATGGCTTGGGGCAGCTGCCACCAAGGCACAGTGGGAAAAGACCACCATCTAAGGTCTTTCTGTCAAAGTTAAATGGGGGTCAATTTAGTTATAGGAAGTAACTGTACTGTGCATAAAGGGGAACTAGTAGATATGCTTCCTTAGATTTTCAGGAAGCATTTGCTGAAGTACCACATCAAAGGCTTTTATGAAAAATGAAAAAAATATGGGGATGGCATTTTGGCATGGACAAAGGATTGGCTGGCTAACAGGAAGCAGACAGTAGGCTTAAATAGGACTTTTTTTTTAAGGATGGCAAGATATTACTAATGGTGGGATCAATACTGGGACCTCAAAAGTTAATAATTTTTATAAATAATTTGGGTGAAGTGACAAAAGGTATTGTTGCCATATTTGTTATGACACAAAGAAAGGTGAGAAAGTAAGTTGTGAAGCAGATGTAAGGAGTTTACAAAAAGATGTTGATGGTTTAAATGAATGGGCAACAATGCGGAAAAATCGGGGAGATCTCAAACTTTTCATTTTAGCAGGAAGAATAGATAAAAAGGAAGCATATTATCTAAATGATGAGGAATTTCCAAGGTTCAGCCGGATCTGAATATCCTTATGCATTATACACAAAAAGATTAGTTTGCAAATACTACAAGCATCCCAAGTACAAATGTTTTCACAGGTTTTATAGAATTGATTAAGTTTATCATACGTACAAAAAAATCTTAAGGCTGCGAACTCAGTCAATTCACAATGGAATACTAGCTCTCAACATCCTGCTGACTGGGTGCCATTACTTTCTGTTGTCTGAAGTTTTCTTTCCATGTTCTGCACACTGTACTGCTAAGAACCTGGCCTTGTTAACCAGGCCTTTTAGAGTACGCTCAGATGTATCTTGGACTCTAGTTTGCTTAATAGTGCATGAACAGTACATTTCACAGTTCACAGTCAGTCATGGATTCACTAAGTGGCCTACGCCTACTTCCTGATTAGCTTTTTTGAAATTAATGGTCACCTAAGTGATATTACTTCCTACTGTCTCCTCATTGATTCTTTAATGTACCAATCATTTAAAAAGATTGTTCCTTTTTTGATAGCTTGTCAATTAGCTTATCAATACCCATAGATCTTTACCAAAGTAAAGTGGAACCAATGAACAGTTAAAGTAACTGTTTAGAACATGTGGTGTCATCTCCTTGTGATTAATTATCATCCTAATTGTTGCAATTTGATCCATCAGTGTCCTTTAACTCCATGAACCATGCGTGTCACCATAATAACTGATACTTTAAGACAAATTAAACCTCAAAATAACCATGCAAACTAATACACATGGATCTGTTAGCTATTGTACTTTACCATGTTAAAATAACTGTCTGAATAAAAACTATGATAAAAGCATTTTCACATTTGTCAGTTTACATTTACATGAATTTGAGGCATATAACAGCAAAAAGATGATAAGCCTTATTTTGATCTAGCCATATGACTTCTTTCCAACAGAAACAGTTTAACCGACTAACTACAACTAGTTTAGTTTGAGAACTTGGTTGGTGTGGACTAGTTGGACTGAAGGGTCCGTTTCCACACTGTGTGATTTTATGACTCGATGACTCTATCAAGGCAGCATTCTACCAAGAATGGCATCAAGGAGCCTGAGCAAGGCTGCAGTCAATGACAATCAATGGGAAGCAGTTCTGCTGGTTGGAGTCATGTCTAGCATAAGAGAAATAGTTGTCATTGTTGGTGCTCAATTATTTCAAGCGCAGGACTTCACTGCAGGAGTTCCTGAAGGTAGTGTTCTAGGCCTAACCATCTTCAGGCTGCTTCATCAATGACTTTTCCTCCATCATAAAACACAGAAACATAGAATCCAAGAGTAGGAGATGGCCATTTGGCCCTTCAAGCCTGCTCCACCATTCATTGTGATAGTGGCTGATAAGGTCAGAGCTCAGGATGTTTGCTAATGACTGCACAATGTTTAGCACCATTTGTGACTCCCTACATACTGAAGCAGTTTGTGTTCCAGTGGGTCGAGACCTACATGACATTCAGGCTTGTGCTGATGTGTGGCATGTAACTTTAGCAACACACAATTGCCAGGCAATGACGTCTCAAACAAGAGAATCCTACTATGGCCTTTTGACAATCAATGGCATTACAATCACTGAATGATCAGTACCTACATCCTGGAGTTAGCACTTGACCAGAACCTGAACTGGACTATTCAGATTAATACTATGGCCATGACCAGGTCAGAAACTAGGAATGTGAGTAAGAAACCTTCTGACTCCCCAGTGTGTTGCCGCCATCCACAAGACACAAGTAAGGATTGTGATGGAATGCTCTCCACGTGCCCAGATGAGTACAGCTCCAACAACATTCAGGAAACTCATCCAGGAAAAAGCAAGCCTCTTGATTAGCACCTCTACTAAAGCCTTCAATATTCATTTCCTTCACCACCTACACACAATGGAAGCTGAGTATCAGCTACAAGAATCACCATCAAGGGCCCACCAAATGTAGTAAACAGACACTTCTAAACCCATGACTTCTACCACTTGGAATGACAAATGCAGCAGATAAATGGGAACACCAGTAACTGCAAGTTCACTTCCATAGCTATAATGCTATATCGTGTTCATCCACTTTTACCAGGACAAAATTCTGGAAATTCCTCCTTAACAGTATTTTGATTTCAGCTACACTATGTGGACTGGAAAGTAACTTATCATGACCTTCTTGAAGACAATTAGGAATGGGTAAATGTTGACCTAATCCATACAATTCTGTGATTGAATTTTAAAAGTATAAAGAATTGTTATAGTTGCAACTTGTCTTGGATTCTGTTAGATAATGGTCACTTCACTAACACCCCATATATTTTCTGTCCCATTCTAACAAATTATAGAAAATTTTCCAATCAACTATACCCAGTAGTTGAGTTTAATGAAAACTAAGTTCATTGTCTACACAGCAGCAGTGATACCAGCTCTCCTGTATGTATCAGGCACATAGACAATATACAGCAGATACCTCAAATCCCAAGGGAAATATCACCAGCAATGCCTCTGTAAAATCCTGCAAAGCCAGTGGCACCATGGGTGCTCCAATTTTGTGTCCTCTCTCAGGCCAACAAGGTCATTGTTACAGTCAATCAGCTACATTGGGTGGGCCACCTTGTCTGCATGTTCAACACAAGACACCCAACCAAGCTCACTATTCCAAGCTTCATTGCAGACAGCAGCTACAGCAGGGTTGAGATAATCGTTCAAGAATATCCTCAAAGCCTCCCTGAAAAAAATGCACCCTCTCCACTGACTTGTGGCTATCTCATGCCAGAGACTGCCAAACTGAAAAAGAAGCATCTACGAAGGCACCCACTGTTTTGACCATCTCCAATGGTCCAAGCAGAGTTCTAGCACAAACACTGGAGGGAATGTATGAAAACCTAAGTATGTTTCCCCTACCCATCACATCAAACTCCGCCTACCCGTCTGAAAGAGTGTGCAGATCCAATATTGCATGATTTAGTCAGCTCAGGATCCACAACTCTGGAATGGAAGAAAGTCTTCCTCAGTCCCCAGGGACTGCTTAACATGGAGGGGAAGATAAGGAATATGTTAATTACTCTAATCGCATTGTAAATATTTAGATGTCTGCATCACAGTTAATTGAAGGAACAGAGATTTGCTTTCTCACTCCATAGGTTTCATCATTGAAACTTAAAAGGGATGGTTTTGGCTTTGCATGTTTTGGGTGGTTCTAATCATGAAATGCTGAGTCATTATATTGTACTTTTATTTGCCACAGACTGCAACGCAAAGCTGCCTACTGAAGCATGAAATGCTGGAGTTACAAGTAAGTTTAAGACTTGTAACAAGTTTGCTGATTATCAGCTTGTCCTAAGGCTAAATTTACGATGAATATTATTATAATGACTGCACACAAAAACGTCTTTAGTGTATTCCTGATCTGAGGAGTGTCAACTATAAGGAGAGTCTGAATAGGCTGGCTTTTTTTCCCTGGCGCGTTGAAGACTGAGGGGTGACTGTAAAGGGGTTTATAGAATCATGAGGGGCATGGATAGGGACATGAATAGCCAAGGTCTTTTTCCTAGGGTGGGGGAATGCAAAACGAGAGGACACAGGTTTAAGGTGAGGGGGGAAAAGACTTAAGAAGGACCTGAAAATGGTAACATTTCACACTGAGGTTTGTGCATGTATGGAATGAACTGCAAGAGGAAGTGGTGGAGGCTGGTACAATTACAACATTTAGAAGGCATCTGGATGGGTATATGAATAGTAAGGGTTTAGAGCGATTTAGGCCAAATGCTGGTAAATGGCACTAGATCAGATTGGGCTGTCTGGTCAGTGTCCATGAGTTGGACCCGAAGGGTCTGTTTCTGTGCTGTATAACCCTATGACTCTATGAACTTCAGCTATGAAGGGTAAAGGGACAGCTGTCAAAAGTTACCAAGCTGATTATTAGTGAAATAATAATGATAGAAGGCATAGAAATGTTCGATAATTTGTTACATCATTGAAATTCCTATCATGCACCATGATTTAGTGTCCCACAGAGAGAGAACTGTGGGGATCTGAGGAAAGGCAGTGAGGCTGATTGAATTGTTCAATAAAATGAGTTGTCAGAGACTCAATGAACTTATCAACCTTTTGTGCAACTCTTATCCTTCAAAAACAGACTCAAAGCTTCTTGCATTTTCCACATGCTGATATAATTATAACTTTCTAATTGCAGGTATAAGACTCAAACAGCAGTCACCTGTGGATTAAATATGTGAATTTTACCATGCTATATTACAGCAGAAAGAAAAAGATGATCTTTAAGATGGAGAAGATAATAGCATTTGAAACTCAGCTATTCAACTTGAGTAGGCCTAAGTTATCAATATTCTGGTTTCATCTGAAACAACTTGGAGAGGATGGAGTCAATATTGAGATAATGGATTTTCTGACAGTGATTTTGATCATTTCATTATCTTAAGGAAATTGCAGTGCATCTCAGGCAGTCAAGAAGTCTGAATGCATAAACAAAGCAAGAGAATTCACAATGAGCTTTCTGGTCATGGGAAGCACTAAAGATCAAAGGGACCTTGGCCCTTAAGGTGTGAGGACAGATGAATAAATTATTAAAAAAGCAGAGAGTATACTTAACTTTATTAGCCAAGGCATAGAGGTTAAGAGCAGGGAGGTTATGCTGAAAGTATGTAAGATGTTGGTTAGATCACAGCTATGTGCACTTCTGGACTCCATACTATAGGAAGGATGTGATAGCACTGGGGAGGGTGCAGGGGAGATTTATCCCAGGATGTTCCCTAAGCTGGAGAGTTTCAGTTATGAAAAAGACTGGAATAACTAGAGTTGATTATCCTTTAGGGCAAAGAAAATTGAGATGGATCATGATTGAAATGATTAAGATTGTGAGGGACAGGAAGAAACTTTTCCCCTTGATGGAAGGGTCAATGACCAGGGGCATAGAATTAAGTTTTAAAGGAGGTGTGAACAAGTTTCTCCTCACTCAGAGGGTAGTGGAAATCTGGAACTCTGCCTCAAAGGGTGGTAGAGGCCGAAACCCTCATAACATTTTAGAAATATTTAGATGTGCACTTGTGATGCCAAGGCATACAAGGCTTTGGGCCAAGTGCTGGATAACAGTACTAGAATAGCAAGGTGGTTGTTTTTGACTGGTATGGATATGATGGGCCAATGGGTCTTTTTCAGTGCTGTAGATAACTATGGTTCTATGACTCTAAAGCAAGTGAAGTAGCCATAAGAGGTGGTGGATAGGTACAGCTGAGGATTAGTCATGTATGTGTGGAGGCTCATAACAATCTGTCAGATAATGTCTTCCAAAGACAACATGTAGTTTAGAAAAAGGGAGACGCCATGGATACCACTCTCTACCATCCTTTGAGGTCAAGGATATATAGTTGGAAGATTCTAGAAGAAACATTATGGGGAGGAAAGAGGTCACTATTGGTGATATTTTGATTATGACTGACAGCTAGCAAGGGTGGACTCCATGACCTAGATAAGAGAAGGAACACACTGAGGAATACAGTATTGTTCATTATTTCAAAGGAAGAGAAATTGAGGAAGATAAGATGAGAAAATGCACCACAGTCATGAAAAATCATGCCAATTCTTGTGATTTTATCATGAGAGACCTGATTTGTCAATAAAATTAAGCCTCATTTGCAAGAGGACCTGTGTGAACTCATCCTGGTGAAAGTAATTTTCTCCTCACACCATTCCATATAGAGAGAAAACTGCTGAGAATATTTAATTTCTGGGACCATCATTTTAAATTGAAATTTAGGGAAACTTTTAAAACTGGTATTCTTAAACGATAGTCAGTTTTTGCTGAACCCAGTGCAATCTCAGTACCTTTTACAGTGGGTTTGAACTAAAATGTAAATAAGCCGGTACCTACAACTGTACGTTTGATCTGACCAGAACCAGACAGATTTCTCTCTGTAGCTTTCTAAGGTGACCCTGCGTCATAGAGGTTGAGGGGTGGTGTTCACATTCTGAAATCAAAGTAGAAAATGCTGGAAGTATCTGCAATTCAGGCAGCAACACATGGAGAGACAAGAATGTTAATGTTTCAGGTTGATGAACTTTCATCAGAACTGAAGGATTAACTTTACTCCCCTCCTTTGATGCTGCTTCATATATCTGTTATTTCTCATATTTTCTTCAAAGAAAACCTGCACTACCATGGATGAGGATTTGGGGCCATTGAGGATTGCACATAGCTCTGTCCTGATTGTTTACTCATAGCAAAAGTCATCATTAACTGCAGTAACTGCACTGAAAATATTGCAGTGGTCTATCTGTGCGACATAGTTGGAAGGAATTACAAATATTTGTAGAAAGAATTTAATAAAATGAACGATAAAATGTCTCAAAGCTGCAGAAGTCATTGCCTAAACTGCCCAAGCATGTTAAGCTCACAATTCCTGAGCTTGGTCTTATTTGGATGATCGTGGCAGCTGCTGGGCTTCATAAATCTTAGTCCTAGCTTCCCCAGAATGCATTCATAGGGCAACCAGGGGAAACATACAGCTGTCCTACCACTGGCTGTCATTCCGACAAGTGAACACCTGCGGCTTTGTCAGTCAGATTTCAGAAAGTGTGAAAGAACTCAACAGATGTGTTTTAAAATCCTACAATGGGCAGAAAAGATTCCAAACAATTATCTTCACTCAGGACATTTTCTACATGGTGTTGAAAATCATGACGAAACGTACCCAGTTTTTTTAAATGCAGATAGTAACTAGACAATTAGCATTGTGTTCTCTTCAGGAGGTTCTACAGTAAGAAATGAATGGACGGATAGGTACAACCTGAGCATTAACTTAAACCTCCTTCACAAGTCATAGCATTGCTGAAAGGAGTCCACAGGGTCACAGGAGTTCCATTGTGGATATCTAGAGCCATCTTCTAGTGCTGATTGATAAAAGTCAAACATTCTGGGAAACAAGAAACCAATAATCTGATGTATTGAGAGGTGCTCTGTAGTCTGAAAAAGATGAAAGATGTCACCCAAGACAACTTAAAAGAAGCCAGTCACGTAGAAGGCAAACCTGATGCCAGGTTCAGGTATCCCAGGACATTGTGGGAAGTTAGAGAGGAAATTGCCAGATCGTGGCAAAGATATTTGTATTTTCTACAGCCATTGGTGAGGTGCCAGAAACCTGGAGAGTGGCTAACGTTGTGCGTTTACGTAAGAAAGCCTGCAAGGAAAATCCAGGGAACCATAAACCGGTGAGTCTGATGCTATTGGTGGGTAAATTGTTGGAGGGTGTTCTGAGATACAGAATTTACATGCATTCGGAAAGGCAAGGACTGATTAGGGAAATTCAGCATGGTTTTGTGCGTGGGAAATCTTGATTGAGTTTTTAAAGGCATGACCAAGGTGATCTAATATGAATAACAAAGCTCTTTCCCCCAGGGTAGCAGAGTACAAAACTAGAGGGCATTGGTTTAAGGTGAGAGGGAAAAGTTTTAAAAGGTTTCTTCTGAAGAAGGGTCTAGGCCCGAAACGTCAGCTTTCCTGTTCCTCTGATGCTGCTTGGCCTGCTGTGTTCATCCAGCTCTACACTTAGTTATCTCTGTTTTAAAAGGGACCTGAAGGGCAACTTTTCCACACAGAGAATGGTGCATATAGGGAACGAACTGCCAGCGGAAGTTGTAGAGGTGGGCACAATTACAAAATTTAAAAGACATTTGACAGATGCATGCATAGGAAAGGTCTAGAGGAATATGGCCAAACACGGGCAAGCAGGACTAATTCAGTTTAGGAAACCTGGTCAGCATGGACAAGTTGGACTGAAGGGTCCGTTTCCATGCTGTAATTCCATCCTTAAAATAAAAACCAGGTCAGGGGCTACAGAAAACAGCGATACTGAGACTTCTGGGCTAGTGTTGAGCTGGAGTAGACTATTTCAGAAGGCAGACTTGCCACTGTGTACACCTTCCTCATCCTTCCTCAGCAATTCCCATCCTTTATGTTCAAGGGGCTGAATAAAGAGTCGTAACATAATGGTCTGGAAAGGGTTACCAAACTCTGGCATTTAATGTAATCTACAATTTATCTCCAGGAAACTGGCCTGTTGTCCTGGAATGCAATGTACTCCAATGCTATCACATGGAAGGCATCTGGCATCTGCCTGTTGCCATCTGCTTATAAGGTGCCACACAGGTCTCCTGCTAGCTCTTAGCTTCTTTGCTTTGGGTAATTTCAACAGCCACTGTCATTACACAGCTACTGGTAGCATAGACCCACATTACCCATATGCCGGAGGCCTCTAACTCTACAAGAGCTCACATTGTAACAATGACTTATCCCAGCAAGCACAGCCTCCACTGGCACAACAACTGTGATATATCCAGAAAGCTGAGTCTTTGGTGCACCCTATGATGAGCATAGAACCATTGTACCCTCACTGTGCTTTAGGTATTGTCTCTACATCAAGGAGCCCTGTGTGCTGTTCCTTACCATCTCAGTCCCAAGTCCAGGAATGGCCTCACTCATCACTAGCTGCCCTGATTGTCTGCCCAACTTCCCACCATTCCCTCATTCCATGCTGTGCCCCAGAGAAACCTCGATGGGATACTCCCCTGCAAATTGATCCAAAGCTTGCAAACTAATGTACAAAACATGAGTGGGAGACCACCATATTCCCCCTAAAGCCTGTTCTACCATGCAATAGAATCATGGTTAATCAGTATGTGCTTTAAGTTCCACATTCCCGTCTGTCTCCGCTAATCTTGCCTAACACACATCGATCCATCTCTATTTTAAAAAGATTCAATGACCCTTTCTTCACTGCCTGATGCGGCAGAGATTCCAAAATGCTGCAATCGTCTGCAAGAGAATGTTCTCATCTCTTTCCTACAAGGGCAAACCCCAATTTTAAAACAGTGCACCCTAATTCTGGGTCTAAGGAACCATGCCTTCTACTTTCACCTTATCAATACCATTCAGGACCTTTATACAGTTCAATCAAGTCACCCTTCACTTTTCTGAACTGTTAATGAAAACAAACCCACCCTTTCTAACCAACAAGGTGCAGGGCTGGATGAACACAGCAGGCCAAGCAGCATCGTAGGAGCAGAGAGGCTGACGTTTCGGGCCGAGACCCTTCGTCAGAAAAGGGGGAGGGGAAGGGGGTTCTGAAATAAATAGGGAGAGAGTGGGAGGCGGATAGAAGATGGATAGAGGAGAGGATAGGTGGAGAGGAAACAAACAGGTCGAAGAGGCGGGGATGGGGCCAGTAAAGGTGAGTGTAGGTGGGGAGGTAGTGAGGAGATAGGTCAGTCCAGGGAGGATGGACAGGTCAAGGGGGCGGGATGAGGTTAGTAGGTAGGAGTTGGGGGTGGGGCTTGAGGTGGGAGGAGGGGATAGGTGGGAGGAAGGACAGGTTAGGGAGGC
>NC_063343.1:48596710-48657746 GCF_021869965.1 Rhincodon typus | reverse complement strand
TAGGCCCGAAACGTCAGCCTTCCTGCTCCTCTGATGCTGCTTGGCCTACTGTGTTCTTCCAGCTCTACACCTTGTTATCTCGAATTAACTCCTTCGTAAGGTTTTCTTATCTTTAATTGTGGAAATTCTGAACTGTGTTTTCAGAATTACATGTGATGTTAATTAAACAAATTTATTAAGATCAATTTCAAATTCAATTTCATGATCACTGAGCCATTTTGTTCCTACTGATTGTCCTGTGTAATTTTTTTAAGGTTATAATAACTAACTGTCACCTTTCTCCTTTATTTGGAGTCATAGATTCATACAGCACGGAAACAGACCCTTCGGTCCAACTCGATGGGGCTGACCAGACATCCTAGTCTGACCTAGTTCCATTTGCAAGCATTTGCCTTATATCTCTCTAAACTCTTCCTATTCATGTACCCATCCTGCTGCCTTTTAAATGTTGTAATTGTACCAGCCTCCATTACTTCCTCTGGCAGCTTGTTCCATACACGTACCTCCCTCTGTGTGAAAAAGTGACTCTTCAGGTCCTTTCTAAATCTTTCCCCTCTCACCTTAAACCTATGCCCTCCAGTTTTGGACTTCCCCACTTCAGGAAAAAGACTTTGGCTCTTCACCCTATCCATGCCTCTCATGATTTTACAAACCTCTATAGGGTCAACCGTCAGCCTCTGATGCTCCAGGGAAGAAAGCCCCAGCCTATTCAGCCTCTCCCCTCCAGTCCCGGCAACATCCTTGTAAATCTTTTCTGCATCCTCTCAAGTTTAAAAACATCCTTCCTATAGAAGAGCGATCAGAAGTGTATACAGTATTCTAAAAATGGCCTAGCCAATCCTGTACAGCTGCAACATGACATCGCAACTCCTATACTTAATGTTCTGACCAATGAAGACAAGCGTGACAAATGCCTTCTTCACCACCCAGTCAACCTGTGACTCTACTTTCAAGGAACTATGCATCTGCACCCCTACGTCTCTTTGTTCAGCAACATTCCCCTGGGCCATACCATTAATTGTATACGTCCTTTGCTTTACCAAAATGCAATGCCTCACATTTATCTGAATTAAACTCCATTTGCCACTCCTTGGCCCATTGGTCTATCTGATCAAGGTCTCATTGTACGCTGAGATAATCTTCTTCTCTGTCCATTACACCACCAATTTTGGTGTCATCTGCAAAGTTAATAACCACACCTCCTATGTTCACATCCAGATCATTTATATAAATTATGAAAAGCAGTGGACCCAGCATTGAACCTTATGGCACATGACTGGTCACAGGCCTCCAGTCTAACAAGCAATCCTCTACAACCACCCTCTGTCTCGTCTCTTCAAGCCAACTTTGTATCCCATGTGATCCAACTTACTAACCAACATATAATAGTTAATGTATTCAATTCAAAGCCTTTCAGATGGAAACATATAATTGGAGATAAAAATGGAAAATATTTTACGTAGCTTTATCAGTGACTAGATGAGTCATACAGATAACTGGCTAAATGCTTGGTCTGTGATGAGTTGGTAGGTTTTATTGTTCTAACAGAAATGTTGGCTGTGGTTCAGCTTCATTGGAATGGAGAGTACTGACTCAAATTGCTGCATCTGATTGCTATCTGGTAACTGGGTTAGCAATGCTGCAGTGTAACAACAGGATGCAGCCTTTCTTGTCAGAATAGCATGCTGGAGCTCACTTTTGAGTGTCACACATGAATACTATGAACATACAAATATATGAATAAGGAGAAGTGTAGGCCAGTTGGCACCTTGAGCCTGCTCCACCATTCAAAAAGATAACAGCCAATTTGATTTTGACATCAACTTGACATTCCTACATATCACCAATAACCTTTCATTCCTTTAAGTACTAGTGTTTAGGGATAAGGAGCATAATGCTTCAAGGGGGTGCAATGGAGAAAAACCAAGGAAAACACAACAAAACTCTGTAACAGGAATGTTGACATCTAAAAGAGAAAAAAAATAAGCTTTCAGACAGGACATTCTGTCATTTTGAGTAGAAACTTTTAAATTTCCTCATTCCAGTGTTAAACATGAGCAATGTTTTGAATGTTAACCGGATGAACCAGTCAAAATAGTCACTGACAGGCTGATTAATAGGCTATTGCAGTTTTGTAATCTGCCAAGGGCTACGACTGCAGTCCTATCATTTCATAGCAGAGGTCAATACATTGGAGGAAATGTGTTAAGGGGAAGAAATGTGAAAGAAATTTGGAGGACTTCTTTTTTAAACTTAAACAGACATTCTATTTATTTGGGGGATTTCTTATTACTTACAAATTTCATACATTCATCCTTCCTGCTGTATCTGGTTTCAGCTCCAATTCAACTTTCCCCTTTTGATGTATAGCGTGAAAATCATACTTCAACACTAAACAAGTAGCCGCTGATTATCGTAGAAAGATTTGTTATCAGCATCTTCAATCTCCTGTACCTATTTTCTTCTCCCTTACTTCCCTTAGGATTATAAATTGTGCTGGCATGTGATTCCAGTATATCATTTGTTCTTTACAGAAGTACTTTTTTTTCCAAGTCTGAACATAATTTTGTTTTCACTTGACATTTGCATCTGACACTTTTCAACAAATGTTACTAAACAAAATTGACCTATTTATTTTTTCCCAAATAGACTTACAGGATTTGTGATGGACAGCTGCTGGCAACATCTGTTTAATGCAGCAAAGAATTTTGAGGCAATTCCAACAACTAGTAAAAGTTGGAATTAAAATCAAAAAGCAATAGACTGCCAAGGAAATGTTTAACTCCATTTATGAAGCTGACAAGAAATTGGTGTTCATAGATTTAGCTGAAGCATGGATTTCATTCAACCAGTGATAACTCAAATGTAATCCTGACAGATTCACTAAATCAAGCTACAAGGAAGGTTAATTTTTTAAAAATAGCATTCTAGACAATTAGATTTAATGAAACTAGCAAATTCCCAATGGGATTAGCGCTGGCTGATGGAGACCCATATGGGTTTGTAAGCACCTCAATGAATAGAATGATACCTATTGTGGTTAGTAAATAAGTGGCAAACATGAAACTAGTCTTTTTCAATTCAAATTAACATCATGGAAGCAAATGTTTTAAAATTTCACAACTTATTGGAGTGTACATGAAGTTACAGATCTCTTATTGCAGAATATGTTAATATTATTCAATGGATAGGTAAATGAACAGGAAGGGTTTAGAGAGATATGGGCCTAATGCTGGCAAATGGGACTAGTCAGATTGGAATGTCTGGTTGGTGCACTTGACTTGGACCAAAACATCTGTTTCCATGCTATATGACACTATGACTCCATAATGTTAGATATTTTCACATTTTGGCACCATACTGTCTGGTGTTAGAAGCCTCTCCCAGTTTGACAATGGCATTCCTCACTGAATTAATACATAATCAGAGCCAGTTCACCTTGTCAGAGTGTTTGCATTATGACAAAGCTGTAGTGGCATTATATAATTATGTTGGTACATGGTTGAAGTCGAAATTTCAAAAATTCCTACTTGTTGAAACCCAGTTCTAGGAAAATGACAATGCCATCCAAAGGGGCTCATATGGATTTTAATTGTTGGAGTGAGTTTAAATAGAGAATGTAGAATATTGATGACCGTTCAATACCTAGATGTAGACCCAGCAGAGATTAATCCCAAATTATTTCTAACTGAACGTACTACCTCAAGGATCATGGCAAGAAAACGGGTTCTCTTGGAACTGTGGCAAAAAATAATGAATTAGCTTTGGGTTGTGAATGGTTTTACGCAAATATTGATTGTTAGCTGGACATAGTAAGAACTGCAGAGTCAGAAACAACAGTGTGGAGCTGGAGGAACACAGCAGGTCAGGCAGCATCAGAGGAGCAGGAAAGTCGACGTTTCGGGTCAGGACCCTTTTTCACATCTGGGGATGGGGAAGTGAGCTGGGAAATAAATAGAGGGAGGAGGGGTGGGGCTGGGGGAAGGTAGGTGAGATGGTGATAGGTGGATGCAGGTGGGGGTAGTGGCGATTGTTCGGTGGGAAGAGTAGGGTGGATAGGTGGGGAAGAAGATGGACAGGTTGTACCAGGTCAAGGAGGTGGGGTGAGAGGGAGGTTTGGACATGGGACAAGGCCGGGGGTGGGGAGATTTTAAAACTGGTGAATTCCATGTTTAGACCATTGGGCTGTAGGCTCCCAAGGCGGAATATGAGGTGTTGCTTCTCCGGTTTGCGTGTGGCGTCATTGTGGCACTGGAGGAGGCCCAGAATGGACATGTCATCAAGGAAGTGAGAGGGATAGTTAAAATGGTTAGCGACCAGAAGGTGTTGATGATTATCATTTACAGAGTTCAGATGCTCCATGAAACAATCCCCAAGTCTGTGCTTGGTCTCACCGATGTAGAGGCCACATCAGGAGCAACGGACACAGTAGACCAGGCTGGACGATGTACAGGTGAACCCCTGTCAGGTATGGAAAGTTTGTTTTGTGCCTTGGATGGAGGTGAGGGGGGAGGTGTAGGGGCAGGTGTAGCACCTCTTGTGGTTGCAGGGAAAGGTGCCGAGTGGGTTTAGTGGGGAATGTGGAGCGGACGAGGGAGTTGTAGAAAGACTGGTCCCTACGAAAGGCAGATAGGGGTAGGGAGGGAAATATCTCTTTGGTTGTGGGATTGGATTGTAGGTGGCTGAAGTGGCGAAGGATGATACGCTGGAAGCAGAGGTTGGTGGAGGTGGTACGTGAAGACCAGGGGGATTCTGTCTTTATTTTAGTTGGGGGGAGGGGGTGTGAGGGCAGAAGTGTGGGAAATTCAAGAGATGCAGTGAGGGCGTTTTGGATCAACGGAGGGGGTAAGCTGCAGTCCTTGAAGTAGGAGGACATCTGGGATGTCCGGGAGTGGAACCCTCCATCTCGGTAGCAGATGCAGCGGAGGCAGAGGAATTGGAAGTATGGGATCGCATTCTCACAGGAGTGTGGGTGAGAGGAGGTGTAGTCCAGGTAGCTATGGGAGTCGGTGGGTTTGAAATAAATGTCAGTGTTGAGGTGGTTACCAGAGATGGAGATGGAGAGGTCCAGGAAGGGGAGGGAGGTATCGGAGATGGTCCAGGTGAATTTGAGGTTGGGATGAAAGTTGTTAGTAAAGTTGATGAACTGTTCAAGCTCCTCATGTGAGCACAAGGCTTTTTTTTTATCTCTAGAGTTTACTATTCCATTAGGTATCTAGCACACCTTCCATCCTCTACTTCCTTTAAACTTCATTTTTAGGCTGTATTGTATGATGACAGAATCCTGGTTCTAATCCTACTGGGCTTAATTTAGGAATGTGAAGTCAAGAAAGCAGTAGACAGGGGTTTCAGAGCAAAGAATCTCTGTGTTTATTAAGTAGGCATGTGCATATATCACAAGAAATAAAAGGCAAATGTAATAAACAGGGAAATAATACAAAGGTGAATAAATTACAAAAGATAAAAAAAATACAAAACAGTGAAACTGACACGATCAGTTATTAACTTGACACAAACTAACTGCTATTAGAAACTAAACAGTAGTTTCAAATACAGGCACTTTAATCAGACTTCCTGACCTTGAGGCACCCTGCACTATGACCCACCTGCCTTTCCCTCCCTGCTAGCTCGGTTGGATACTTTGGGTCTCGAGGAAAATAAGCTCACCACTGGGGATAACTGCATTTTGAATTACAGCTGGCCATTCCCACCTGCCGTAGCCAGTACTTCACTGAAGACTTCAGACGGTGCAGGTCCTCAGTCTGGGTTGAGTCCACCGATGCTGTAAGACATGTTGTGGATGATTGGGTGAGTACTTTGGTTTTCTGACTTTTTAGTGGGTTTTGTGAGTGGGTTTTCACCTCAAGATGTGTCTAAGGCCTTGTGGTGTTGATCAGGTCAGTGGTTCTCAGAGGCCGTTGGTTGTTTGGTCTGTAGGTGACTGTTGGTCGCTGGTGGTTGGAGATGGTTGCAGGAGTCTTTCTCAGAGCAGGAGCTCTCTGGAGTCCTTCTCCTGTTGGTAGCTGTGAGGAATAGCTCTTCAGGTGGATCACTTCTTTCTTCTCTCCTTCTCTTGATTTTTTCAGGTGAGACCGAGGCCTGCAGTTATACTAAATTGCAGGTGTCTTATCTTGGCACCAAAATTTGTGCTTTTCAATTGTGTTACTGTTGGCCCCTTTTGAGGCGAATTGCCTCCCTGATAGTTTAGAGTAGGTGTAAATGTATTTCGATTCGGTGGAATGTCCAGTATTTCTTTGGATGTCTTGGTATCTGTAAAGGCTCCGAGGTGTCTGGGTTAAGTTGTTTTAGGTCTCGTTCATTGTTCTTTTAGAGTTGAGATGTGAATTGAATTTTCTAACTGAACAATGGTTCCAGGCAGCTATCCCTGTGACTGTGTATTTCCCAGAGAATAGACCAGCTGCCGTTTATTGTTAATCTTAAAAGGTCTGTTAAAAATCCAGGGTTTTGGTCCTGTGTTTAAAATGGTAGGGAGCTGGAAGAACACAGCAGGCCAGGCAGCATCAGAGGAGCAGGAAAGCTGATGTTTGGGTTTGGGACCTTTCTTCTGACCCGAAACGTCAGCTTTCCTGCTCCTCTGATGCTGCCTGGCCTGCTGTGTTCTTCCAGCTCTACACCTTGTTACCTCAGATTCTCCAGCATCAGCAGTTTCTACTATCTCTTTAAAGTGGAGGGGAATTTTGCTCAATCCTACAAACCTTTGATACTGTAAACCAGAGTTTAATTCTGGGTGAGCAAAAAATTGTGGAGACCTAAAAGCCAACTCCCCAAAAGACCTAACCCTAAACACACTTATTTCCTCCCTCAAGAGGCAGGACTAGGGAAAGTTAAAATATACCAGTATACAGTACATCGTGTACATATAGGACATTAGATTCAAACCTTAAATACATTTTACATGTGCTTGGCTTTACACAGGATAAACAAAATATATCCCCATCAAAAATGCCCTCCAGGAACACAATTTTCACACACACACACACACCTCCAGCATATTGTACACACTCTCTATTGTCAGGGTCTGTGGTTCGATACTGTGCCCTCCAATTGATTCCCCCTTTGGGTTAGTGTCCCCTAACACGTTTGGTGAGTACGTGTCTGTTTGGTTTATGTTTCTCAAATTCCAGCTTGAGAAATCTTTTGGAACATCTCCAGCAGTCACTCCATCAGTTTCCTGTGGGCATCATTCTGGTAAGCGAGTCTTCATTATAAACTTTAGTGTAAGGGAGCTTGTGGCCCAGTGACCCCATTCCCCCTCAGTATACCAAACTGTAACCTGGTCCCCTGGGGGTGGCAGGATGCCCATCTTGTGAAATGTCCCACTTATCACTGAGGCCTGCCCATTACCCCCTGTTAGGGCAACCCCGCAGTGAAAACCTTATCCACCTGACCGTCCTTCCCTGTGGACATGGAACACAACCACAACCCTGCCCTTGAGCAGTACCTCAGGCTCAGCTTTGGTGTTCAGAGGGTCCTCCGTTCTGCTCCCTCTTTGCTTAACAGGGGCCCTCCCGAGTTCCAGACTATGGGTGGCCTGGCCTAGTGGTATCTTGCCTGAGCCTAGCTCTACAGCCGGTGGGACTGTGTCCTCCCCCGGAGCCTCTTCCCTGCCTGTGGTTGCTGCCTGGCCTGTGGCTTCCTGTGGGGTTTCTCTCCATCCCAGTGCTGCTGCCTGGTTTCCCACGCTTGGGGACTATAGTGTCCCTGTCTTTGGAGCGAGCACCTCCCAACTTCCAAACTATGGGTGGGGCTGACCTGGCCGGGGAGGGTGTTTGTTGCCACAGGGCCTGTGGCCTATGGGATTGTGGCTTCCCCTGGGGGCTCTCCACAGTCCAGGGCTGCAGTGTGATCTGTGACCTGTGGGAGTGTGCCCTTCCCTGGGGGCTCCGGGGAGCTTCCTGAGTCACAAGCGATGGGCAGGGCTAACCTGCTCTGTGAGGCAACTCACCTGCCCAGGCCCTGCAGCCTGTAGGACTGAGGCTTCTCCTGGGGGTTTCCCATCATCCAGGGCCACTACTTGGTTGCCTGCCCCCTTAGTGTGAACTACACGACCTGGCTGCCTCATTATTTTGTGCGGATGCTCTACCTTCTTTCCCCTAGTCAGCGTTCCCAGGAGAGGGTTAAGGACGGGATCATGCGCCTGGACCGTCTTCAGATCTGGGGCTACTGCTACCTTTGCAACCCCCTTTGCTCCCCCTCTATGCTGAGCTGCCGCTGTCAGGCCTTAGCCCCTCAGTTCCCAGCTGGTACCTATTTGGGTGCCTTCGTTGGCCAGTGTGCCAGCCTGGTTCTTGCCTCAGCGAGGGGTGCAGTTTTTCCTGTTTCCCCCGCTGGTACAGTCAGCTCCGGGTAGTCCCCTTCCTGCTGGCCCACGTGTGCCTCCTTTTGGTTCACCCTGAACCCTCCCGGCTCTAATCACAGGCCGGGGTTTTGGTGTGGGCTTGTGGGGGCTGCTGTCCCTACCCCTGTGAGTGTGGCCTGAAGCAATTTCAGAAACTCCTCCAAGGAGTTAAGGGAACTTTGTGCTAATGGACACGGTTCCCAGACAGGCACTGGAAGATTTCTCCCCTCACCCTTCCTCCGTGAATTAGGGCAATCGTTCAACTAATGGCCACTCTTCCCACAGTCCCACTTCTTATTCAGAGGGCTACCTCCCCCGGGTACCACTCCTTATTCTGAGCGGGCTCCAACTTGTATACCCTACCCCTGGGTCGCCCATCATCCCATTGGCTGTGCCTAAACACTAGGGACAGTTGCCTTACCACCGTCTCCTTGGTGGTCTGGGGATCTTGGTCTGCAACCTCGACAGGCTGTTGACAACCAGGATTCGGAGCCAGCGGGCTCGTTCCCCCTCCCACCAGAGATTATTCCGGTCCAGGTACCCTCCACAAGCGCTCACATAAACAGGCCGCAACCTGTCTGCGAATGCCTGCAGGGTTACACCTGCCTCCTCTACGGTATTCTCTACTCGGGAGAATAGGCTCCATCATTGAAGCTCATAGCTTCCAGGATCTCTTCCTTGATGGCAATGAATGTGCTCTGCCCCTTCTTGCTATTGGCCAAGAGGGCCTTGTACAGCAGGGAGAACAGCAGCAACTTGACCATCTCAGCATCATTACAGCCATTGGTCTCTCCCGCCTGTTCCACTTCCACAAAGTGTACCGATGGGTCCCCTTTGTGTGTGAGTTTCTCCAGGTGTGCTATCATAGCCTTCAGCCGCTGGGTTTCATGTGGGGACAGAAAACAACTCTATGGATCCCCCTGCTCCTGACCATCCTGGGGCACACTGCCGTACCGGGCACATGGGGCCTGGTCCTGACCCTTCCTGTACTGGCCCTGCACCCCCACCTACCTGTTGCTGAAGCGAGCCTGTTCCCAGTGCCACAGGTGCTGGTTGACCCTCCACCTGTTGCCGAAGCGAGCCTGCTCCTGGCACCAAAGGTGGCGTTCCAGAGATCTCTCCTGCCCTGTAATGTATCTGCTCTCCCTGCTGCCCCATCAGGCCTCCCCCTGGTGCCACAGGTGACCGAATGACTCCAACTACCCTATAGTCCGCTCCCGCTTCACCCCCTCGCTCTTTCCTGCCTGCCTGGGCCATATCTGGGCTTATCAGGTAAACCATGCCTCTGGCCTGGGACAGAGCTAGGTTGAGCTTACAGATCTGCTCCTGGCAGGGACCGTGCTCTCCCCTATTGAACTCTTCACTGCAGGCTACCCTATAGGCTACGTGGATATCCCTCAGCTTCTCCTCCTACACTTTAACTTGTTCCCCCAGGCGACTATTCTCCTGTTTCAGTGCCTGCTCACTTGTCTTGGCTTCTGTAACCTGACACCACAGGTAATTACCCGGTTTCAGTACCTTTTCTTCATTTGACACCTTTCTTGCCTCTCTTGCTGCAGGTCTGCACGCAGCATTTCCCCCATACTGGTCCTCATGTTACAGCCTTCCTCTGCCTCTCTTAACGCTGCCTTCAGTTCCCTGGCTTTGCTGTCTAGTACCTAAACCTGTAGCTAGAGACAGAGGAGCCAGATTGCTTTCTCTATGGAGCACTTATACTCCTTGCTCTCTGTCCACTGGGCTGCTCCTTCCCTAGACGCTCAGCTCTCAAATGATCCAGAACCCATTTCTTTGATATATGCACCTTCTTAAACACATAGGAGGAGATCTTGTCCTCCATCAGAGATTTTGCCCCTGCAGCACCCTCTACAACATCACATTCCTTCTGGCAGCATCCTCCGCGGCTCACTGTTGTGTGGGGAGTTCTGGTCTGTGTGATTGGTAACCCTGCTGGAACTCTCAGGCAGCCTGGATCACCCGCCTGGTCCCTGGTTCTGACACTGGACTTAGGTTAGTGAAGGTGGAGTAATAAATCAGGAGGCAGGTGTTTCAGGGTAAAAGAATCTCTATTAAAATATCACATTGAATATGTATATTTACAGAAAAAAAGAAAAAAGTGAACATATTGCAAGAAACAAAAGGGCAGATTAATAGTGAAAATTAATGCCATCGGTTACAGGTGCTAAAACTAAACAATCCACTTATAATAGGTTAACTTACAGCAATACACTGAAACAGTAGTTTGAACTCGATTAAGGTACCTTTAATCCCAGACCCTTTCTCTGTTTTCCTCACCTTGGGATGCTCTGCACCGTCGCTGAACTCCCCTCCCTGTTACTAGATTGGAATTTTAGGGTCTCAACGAAATTGAGCTCCCCCCTGAGAGAACCCGATTTTGCACAGCGGATGTCTGAACGGTCTAGGCCCGAAACGTCAGCTTTCCTGCTCCTCTGAAGCTGCTTGGCCTGCTGTGTTCATCCCACTCTACACCTTGTTATCTCAGATTCTCCAGCATCTGCAGTTCCTACTATCTCTGAAATCTGTTGGTCCAGTCGGCTCTGGCACTCTCAGATGTCTCCGGTTGTCGGTTAGAGATTGCTGTGAGGATTATTCTCTGTGCGGGGTTCTTCTCCTGGTGTGGTTACTGGGGTCTTTTCTTCTTTCTTTGAACACCGCAGAGGAACTCTCTCCAGGACCATGTGGGCCTGCTGATCTACAGAATTTCAGGTCCATTATCAGCCTTCCAAATCTGGTTTCTTGCACTGGTCTTTGTTGCTCCCTTAAGAGATGAATTGACCTTCCTGATTAATAGAGTAAGTGCAAATATCTGTGCTATTGGCGATAAATACGTTTCCTGATTATTGCAATAGTGTCTGTGAAATTGCATTGGTCTTCTTGATTCCCTGAATTGGTGTTAATGTCTTTCCAACAGAGCTGAATGGGTTTCCTGATTGCATGGAATGTCCAGTGTTTTGTCTGACTGAATATAAATTGAAGTTAGAATGTCCGGTATTGCTGTAGGTTCCGAGTAGTCTGAAATTTTGTTTACAGGTTGGATTGCTCAGTCTTGTGGATTGTTGTCTCAGAGCTGAGGTGTGAATTCCATTAGTTCCAGGCAGCTCTCTCTCTGTGCCTGTGTGTGTGTTCTTCCCAGACCCCAGTTCAGCTGCCCCTTTCAATTATTTTAATTTGAAGCCCAAGGTTTGGTCCAGTGGTTTTGCATGATAGGGGTTTTTGAGCCCATCTGCTGCTGAGCATCTGGACCAGCCAAATTCAACTTCCACTTTCCTCTCTTTCTCTCTTCTTTTCAGTGACAATGACAGAGAAGGCGGCATCTGCAGTCGGCATCGGGACTAGAGATATTGGGCTTTAGTTGTGGTGAAGGGGTAGGCCCAAATCAGGCCTCCTGCTGGTGGAGGTTGCTTCGGTGATGGCATGGTTGGACCAGTGTGGTACTTCTGGTGGTGGAGGCCATGCGGCAGTTGCAGCAGCAACGGTGGCCCCAGAACGGGACTTCTGGAATCGACTGTGATGGGGAGGTGTGCTTTATGGGACTCTAGCCCATTATAGTGAGAGCCTGATGCCTGTTACAGAGACCCCAGAGACTGTTGTGGAGACACCCCCACCCTCAATGTCAAGCGGACCACAAGAAGGGAAGAAGCTGAACTCTGTTTTTAGTTATATTTTGATTATATCTTAATATCTTCTGTAATTTGAAATGGTACCAGAGTGTGGCGACGTAAAACATTTTTCACTGTATTTACTTGTGAAATACAAATGACAATAAATTGTCCAATTCAATTTGACTCAATTCAATTCAATGAGGTTCAATTCCCATACCTTAACAACTTCTTTTGATTGAGGGCAAACCTCAACAATGGAATGCAGTGTTGGTCCAGTGAGCTCGTGCAGCATTTGGTCATCTGGGGAACACAGCGTTCAATGACGAATACCTCAAATCTGGCACCAAGCTCATAATCTACAAGGCAGTAGTATTAGTAGACTTCCTGTATGTGCAGACATGATGGCAATAATCCAGCAAACCTTTTGATTCTTTGAGAATGTCACCAGTGATGTCTCTGCATGATCCTACAAATCCAATGTCAGCATTAGTGCTCCAATAACACTGTTCTTCTTCAGGTCAATAGCCCCAAGTCAAGGCACTGGTTACAGTCAATCTGCTGTATTAGGTAGGCCACATTGTCTGCATGCCTGATACAAAACATTTAAATTGGGCTCTTTACTCTCAGCTTCTGCACAGCAAGCAGTTAACAAGAGGGCAGAGAAAATATTTCATTTGTTTTTATTCATTCACAGGATGAGGGTGTTGCTGGCCAGGCAGCATTTATAGCCCATCCCTAATTACCCACAGGGCAGTTATGAGTCAAGCACATTGCTGTAGGTCTGGAGTCACATGTAGGCCAGACCAGGTAAGGATGGCAGTTTCCTTCCCTAAAGCACATTAGTGAACCAGATGGGTTTTTCCCGACAATTGACAATGGATTCATGGTCATCATTACAATCTTAATTCCAAATATTTATTGAATTCAAGTTCCACCATCTGCCATGGCAGGATTCAAACCCAGGTCCCCAGAACATTACCTGGGTCTCTGGATTAACTGTCCAGCAATAATACCACTAGGCCATTGCCTCCCCTTCCTCATGATCGTCTTGAAAGCTTCCCTGAAAAAAAACATGCAAGTACGCACTGACCTGTGTGAAATTCTTACCCAAGACTACTCAAACCAGAGGAAAAAAATCGATGACGGTGCAAGGTATCTTGAGTATCTCTGATAAGCCAAAGTGCAGGCCAAATAAACAGTGGATGGAGCATGTGGAAATCAAGCCATCTTACCCTACTGCCTTAGCAAACACCATTTACAGCAGGATTGGTGGACCCAGTATCATCTGTTTCATCACCACAGTGTCCACAGCCCAGGAGTGGAAGGAAGTCACATTTGATCTTGAGGGTCTGCCTAAGAACAAGAATCCAACTTCACTGAGATCAACTGAGGAGAGACAAAAAAAAGGAAAGATTTGTCAGAATTAAGTGCAATTTGAACCTGTTACAAAAATAGATACTATTATGACTCATGATTTGTTTATGAAATCCGTTTCCCTTATCCTGGTAGCAAAATTGTAGCCTGATGAATAATTGGTATATAATGTACATGCTTGAAGGAACTACACAGATTTTTAGATGGTAAGATAAGGAATACAATTGCGGTAAATGCTTGCAGTTTCAAGAATTTACAAACTGTGTTCAGGTGGCCATTCTGTTGGTGTCGAGAATCACGTTTCTCCTGAAGTACTCCAATCCTGAGAAAAGGCAATCTGCATCATGTTTCTGCAGATCAGAAGTATTCAGAACAGAATGATCCCCTGAGGAGAGGAGAGCGTCACTTTGCACAGCACACATCCCCTGAGGAGAGGACAGCTTCACTTTGCATAGCACAGAGCTAATGTGCTGTGTAGAAATATGTCGCTTGGCCACTTTGAACACAAAACAACAGCCTGTTACATTCTTCTGCTCCAATTGTATTCCTCACTGCTCATTTCATGATTTAGGTTTTTCTGTGCTATAAATAGGTTGCTTATTCAGTTTCTGACCAGTTCCAGTTCCTTACCTGTTCACTTCATCTGTAAAGAACAGAATTGCTAAATTACAGATTTATGTTTCAGGAAAAGAAAAAGGCTCTAATTCGAAAGAGGAGATAATTATTTGACAAGAATTATTTGCTTCTGCCTCTGAACTGTAATTTTAACTTTAAGAAAAGGAAGAAAGGGATCCACAGGATCAATTCTACTGGAATGGCATCTGGTCGGAAAAAACAAATCTTTGCTTTGCTGAAATGGAGAAAAGGTAACATTGTTATTGTCAATTAAATAAGTATGCTGAAGTACACTTGGCAATTCCTAACTTGTATGCTTAAACTTTAAAAGGGCAGTCCTTCATGAATGGGGCTGCAAATCAATGTTTATTTTGCAAACGTGGTGAAGGAGCTGTGGTTCTGATGTAACTCTGAGAGAATATTTAAGGATATTACAAGCTTGAATCACTTTTGGTTATGGATATACAGGAATTCAGGTTCAGTGCTGTAAATCTGAAATTAGATGGGAGTTTGTGTCAGTGCTACAACGTGTATTCAGTAAATCTGTGTCACTGGGATCAATGCTGTGAATGTTAATGACAGGAGCCACCCAAACTACACAGGAAACTCTTCACTGACTACAGGATGTGAGTCCCACACTTAATGCAGGATGCGGGTCATTTCAAGAACTTGCAGAGAAGTTTAATGAATACTTTTCATGATGTACCTGAATTAAAAACCAAATTCAATACATCTAAAATAATAAAGGCCCATTAATATTCTGATCCTTTATCTGAGAATGTCATTATAGTAGGCTAATAAACCTTCTCTGGGCAATAAAGCTTTGAAGCACCACAATAATCCAAGTCTACAAAAGAAATATGATGGTTTGAATCTTCCAAGCAGCAGCAGTAATGTATGGATTGCTGCGGTGCTTGTGAATTCACCTGACTCATCGGTGCAGCTCATTTCTTTAGATTTCACAGAAATGCACAGCTTCCTTCAGAGAATTTCATTGGAGCAGAGTAGGGGGAAGGACAGGACTTTTTTTTACACTATTACCTGTCATATAGTAAATGTGAAGTTAATTTCAGTCAGGGTGAGTGGGTGATTGAGAAAATGGGTGAGATGGGTATGTGGCTATGTGGGTGAAGTGAGTTAATGAACTGGTGGATAAAGGTGAGAATGTGGTTGGGATGAGTTGGTTGGTGAGCAGGTAGTTAGCTTGGAGGGACTATTAGCTCAGGTCAGGGGGAACAGTGAGTCGAATCGGGGGTCAAGCAGTGCACATGGATAGCCATGTTGCCAGGGTGTAGGGTTCTCACTTGCAATCAGTTATTTTCTGATTTTTAAGTGGTTTGAGCTGAGTCACCCCATGATCCCTTGTTCTGGACACAACTTATTTGAGAATGCGAAATGAAGAGGTAGTAGACAGATGTTTCAGGGCAAAAGAATCTGTTTTTTTAAAATATAAAAGGTAAGTATAATACAAGAAAAATAGGCAATATAATAAATAAGGAAAATTGACACAACTAATTATACAGGGAATAGTAATACTTTAAATTACACTATTTAGTAGATTAATGCTATTAGACCCTTGTCCTCCTGACACATACAGAAAACTACATTTTTAATGACAGTCTTTATCAGAATTCCTACCGTGGTGTCCCAATGCACTGTCACCACCCACCTTCCCCTCTCTGTTAGGTAGATTAGAATTTTGGGGTCTTGGGAGTTTGTGTTCACCACTCAAAACACAGTTTTGAAGTGTGCCCAGTTGCTGAGATTCCTGCCGTCGGTTCTCTTGGTTCGGAACAGGCCCATGTCTGAAAGCTGTTCTTCGGATAGCACTTGGCTGGCTTTCCACCTCTCAGATGTCCTTTGTTCTGATGATACTGTTTGTTCGGCTTCCCAATTCAGCTTTTCTGTTCGGCCTTTCGATTTGTCTTCTCTAATGTCTTGCTTCAGAAACTGCTTGTTGGGGATGGAAGCCTGTGGAGAAGCTTGTAGTTGAAAAAAAAGTTACACTCCTTAGGTGAGAATGGGGGGGGGGGGCCTGGAAATTATACTACCTGTGTTTCCCATTATCTCTCCTCAAATCAGTAGTTTTCTTTAAGATCTTGATGTTCTCTTCTGAAGTTAATTTGCTTTCCGATCATTAGAGTATGTGTGAATGGATTTCAATTGAGGTTAAATGTCTGGTATCTCCGTAGGCCCCATACTGTCTGCCCTGGGTAGCCTGAGGTGTAAAAGCTGTCCCAGGCTACAGTCTGTTAGGTTTGGTTGATTGTCTTCCTAAAGTGGAGATGTAAGTTGGAGTTCCAGGTTGAACCATGGTTCCAGACAGCCATCTCAGTTCTGTGAGTTGTGTTTGTTTATTCTCCACAGAACTCAGTCCAGCTGTTGCTTTTATCTTCTAACAGTTTTGAAAAGTCCATGGTTTTATCTAGTATTTTGGAGATTGGAAAAGTCCAGGGTTTTGTCCATTGTTTTAAATGTTGGGGATTTTTGCTCGATCCTACAGGGTGGGCAGGTGGTTAGTAGAGGTCGGGGCAATAATGATAGTCAGAACAAATCAGGAGAGTTGTCACTTTGGATGTTTGGATGGGTCGGGGCAATCAGTCCTAAACAGTGAAATAGTTGGGTTGGGTCAAGGATTGATTAGTGGGGTGATCTGGAATCAATTGAAAATCACGTGTGAAGATACTCAAATGTTACACTAGATTTTAATCTCTCCTGCATTTCGTCCGTAACTGCCCATGTAAGTACTATGGATTTGTCTGAATCCTTGATTCTAACTCAGTGTTGGAGACGAACACAAAGAATCCCAGCCAAGGATCAGGCAAATTGCAATGAGAGGTTTAAACATTGTAGGGAATTCTCCTTTGGGTCCATCTGCGAGGACTTCTACAGAGTCCTGATGCACATCTTCAGTTGTATCACTAGTTTCTAATGTTTCAGAGCCCTGAAGAATTTGTCTAATGTTATTTTAGATGAAATACCATATTCCAGGTTTTAAAGTGTTAATTCTTATAGTCAAACTTTATTAGAAGGGAGCCATTGGGCAGAAAAACAGAGTTGTTATCAGTTTTGTCGAATTTCCAGTTACACAAGTATTTGAAATCAGTAGAATCTTGACGGTAATTTATCCACGAGGCTCTGCTTGGACTCCTGACAGCCTGTTTTATTGCTTTGCAGCAGGTCACCCAATTCTGCTGAAGGCAAAATATTGCATTGCAAGTGGACACTCAAAGAAAAGGAAAATTATTTAAAAGTATTCTTGTCTCGCAAATATATTTACAATATAATCACACTGTATGTACATATTTCTTTTTTTTTCCCTGCATTTTAACCATTATTTTACACTGTACTGGAGTTCCCCTTTCCTTGCTACTTGCCACTTAGTACTTGAGAAAACGTGATTTCACCTTACCCCAAATAACTTTTAAACCAAACCTATATAAATAAACATGCCCCAGAATGATTTTCCTGCTAAGTTAATGGGGGAAAGAAAACTTATGTTTTATTTAGATTATGTCTCAGTAATCTGTACTGTTTTCCAATAGAACAAATCTGCGATACAGCTATTCAGACAATAAAGGATGGTGATTCTTTTATTCTTTTACGAACATGGGCATCTTTGATCAAGCCAACAGCTTTAATTGCTACAAGTCAATGGCTTACTCTGGTTTGAGTCTGAAGCTGTATATAGGCCAGACTGGGTAAGGATAGCAGATTCCCTCCCAAAAGCTTTGGTAAAACCAGTAGGTTTTTATGACAAATCATGATCATGATTAAGGCTAGCTTTCAATTCCAGATTAATTTATTAAAATTAAATGCAATTTGAGTAATTGCATTTAAATACCACCATCTGCTATGGTGAAACTTGAATTCATATTGCTCTTACTCTGGGCCTCTCAATTAGTGCCCTGGTGCCACTACCAGTAAACCACCATCACCCACTAACCCCCACCCCCAAATTACGCTGATCTTTTCCTCATTACATAGATGTCCACCAATAGTCAATCATTTGAAAGTAATGTTTTTATTTCTATTCTTTAACAAAGGACAATTGAAGCCCAGTTGGAATATTCTAACTGCTATGTTGCTAAAATGAGTTAACTCAGCACAGCCTAAGCACTGTGTGCCTTAGCAGCACATTTGTACATCAACCTATCTGCAATATCTACACAGAGGCCAGTATCCTGTCAGCAAGTCACCCTTCATTTACACGTGCATAGTACTTGACACTGGTCCGGCTCCCTCACAGCCAGCTCTCAGAGTGAACAGGATGTCTGACACTCCTGTTTATAGCCGTCAGACAGGGCTCCCTGATTGGACCGGATTAACAGCCCCAATCAGGGAACTCATATTCTATGGGGTTCACCTGTCTGACCTTGTGACAATACTACACCACCAAGGAAGCTCCTATGAAAATATTAAAATTATTGATGGAAGTATCTTATGTGAGCTATTTCATTTCAGGTAAAAAACAGAAAACTGAAAAAGAGGAAGTTGTGACTTCAGATGATATAGATTGTGGTTCTTGTCAACATAAACGAACATCCTCATGGTTTGGGCGGAGTCAGTCAGAAGACTCAGGCCTGGATCTATCAAACCCTTCCTGCCTTTATCAGAAACAATCTGAAGCACAAGAGAATATCTCCATCCACAGCAGAAAAACATCAACAAGCTCTGACCTCTACTCTGACTTATCCTATGGCAGTAGGACAGTGCTGTTGCCAAGGACCTACAGTTTTACTATTCTCTCAGGTGAAGAGCATGAATTTAAAGTACCATCTTCATCAGAAGAGGATGATGATTTCTTTGGCTTGAAAGACATCATACAAACAATTAATTTACAATATAGTCTCCCAGAATTGAGAGAAACAGTGAAATCTGATTTTACAGATGTTAGAAAGAGTGAAACAGAATGCAAGAAAAAGCACAGATTAAGCTCAAACAACTGGTGTAATAAGAACAAATGGAAAACCGAGGAGGAACATGATATTTTGAGAAGGCAGCAAACAATATTTGAGTCCCATGAACAAGTTAAGAGAAGTAGCTTTCAAAGCAAGGTTAGTCAAAATTATTAATGAGTCTTGCTTATTTACTAACCCTATTTATGCCATGTATTTTGCTGCCGCAAAGCTTAAGAAATAGTGGTAACAGAATGTTCTATATCCAGTTATGATGTCCTATGTCAGGATCAAGGATTCCCATCAGCCAAAAGTAGCAAAGATCCTTCAACCTTTGTCCCATCAATGCCTTAAAACCATTCAGGCCATTTTAAAACAGTGGACCTATTATTGTACAAAGATTGAAGGTGGAAGCGCAGGCAAATTGTCAGCATAGTGATATCTAGGAGTTTCTGTACAGGATTGTACTGGGTTGCCATATGTACCTGAAGCATCTTTGCCATGACTTCTTTCAGCTCAGAGGCATTGAACTGGAGTACAAGTTAATGATTCTCCAATACATTAGGGAGCCCTAGCAAAGTCAAGCCAATTGGGATCAGGGGGAAATGTCTCAGTTGATTAGAGCCATAATTAATACCAAGGAAGATGATTGTGGTTGTTGGATGCCAATTAACTCAGTAGCAGTAACAACTCTTCAGAGTTTCTCAGGGTACTGTCCTGGGCCCAACATTCTTCAGCTGCTTCATCAATAATAATCCCTCTATCATAAAGTCAAGTGGAGATGTTCTCTGATAATTGCATAATATTCAGCACGATTCATGATTCCTCAGATACTGAAGCAGTTTGTGTCCATGTGCAGCAAGACCTAAGCAACATCCATGCTTGGGTTGATAACTGGCAAGTAATATTTGGGCCACAGAAATATCAGGCAATGACATCTCCAACAGGAGAGAATCTAACTGTTGCCCTTTGATGTTCAATAGTGTTACCATCACTGAATCCCCACTCTTAAAAGCCTGCGCATTTCAAATGACCAGAAATTGAACTAGACGAGCTTTTTAACGATCTAGCTACAACAGCAGGTCAGAGGCTAAAAATTCAGAAAGAACAGCTCCCCATCTGTCACCACAAAGCCTGTCCATTATCTAAAAGATACAAGTCAGGAGTGTGATACAATACTCTCCACTTGCCTGGACTGGTGCAGCTCCAACAACATTCGTGAAGCCTGACACCATCCAAGACAAAGCAGCCTACTTGACTGGCAACAATCCACCATCTTCCAATATTCGCATCCCTCACAACTCATACACAGTTGCAGTAATGTGCACTATCAAAAGATGCACTATCAAAAGATGTACTGATTCCAATTGGCTTGACTTTGCTAGGGCTCCCTAATGTATTGGAGAATCACTAACTCACCAAAGTTCCTTTGGCAGGACCTTTTATAATGTCTAGCACCTAGAAGTTCAGGGCAACAGATGCATGTGAACACCGTCACCAGCAAATTTCCCTTTAAGTCACATGCCATCCTGACTAAATCACTATTCCCTTCATTTTTGCTGGATCTAAATCCTGTAACTCCTATCTAACAGCACTGTGGGTGTTCCTACACCTTAACGGCATTAGCAGTGCAAGAAGATGACTCACCACGAGCTTCCCAAGGGCAATTCGGGATTGACAATAAATGCTGCCTACCCAACAACATCCACATCATAGGGAAAAAAAAAGTGCGGAAGGTTATATTAAAACATAAATTAATAAATAACAGGAATTGCAGGTAGAGATTAAGGGATATACACATAGAAATATGGAGAATAGGAGCAAAAGTGAACTATTTTGCACCATTTGATACCATCTGATATGATCATGGTTGATCAGCGAAATAGCAAGCACTAACTCTCTCTCCCCATACACCTTGAAGTCATTAGTATTTAGAAATCTATTTATTCCTTTCTTAAATGTATTCAGTGATTTGAATTCCACAGCCTTTTGGGTAGATAAGTCCCAAGGGTCACCACTCTCTCTGGGTGAAGAAATTTCACCTCATTTCAGTCCTAAGTGGTCCTTCCTGCATTCTGAGACCATAATCCCTTATTGTAGAACACCCAGATAGTGGTATCACCACCTGTACAGACAATCTGTCCAACTCTGTTGAAATGGATATGTTTCAATGAGATCTCCTCTCATTTTTCTAATCTCCAGTGAGTTCATGCCTCGTTGACCCACTGTGTCCTAAATTGTCAAACCTGCCATTCCAGGAATCAGCCTGGTGAACATTCCCTGAACTTCATCTATGGCAAGTATATCTTCTGTTAGGAAAAGGGACCAAAGCTTCACACAGTACTCATAAGATGGGTGGTAGCATAGGTAACTTGCAAGTTCTGCGCAGCTGTGGTAAGACACCCATGCCTTCGTAATTGTTTGCTGTACCTGCCTGCTTGCTTTCAGTGACTAGTGTATAAGGACACCCATATTCTTTTGCAACTCAATATTTTTCAATCTGTTACTGTTTAGATAATGCCCTGAATCCTGTTTTCTTCACAAACCAAATAACTTCACACTTGCCCACATTATACTTCATCTACCATCTATTTCCCACTCATTTAACTGGTCTAAATCGTCTCAAAGTCTCTTCCCTTCCTTAGCACTACTCATAATCCCATCTAATTTTGTACTGTTAACAAATTTAGAAATATTATATTCAATTCCCTCATCAAAACTGTTCATATTTATTTGTTAATAGCTGGGGCCAATGTATGGATCCTTTTAGTATGCTACTGTTCACTGTTTTCCACTCCAAAACTAAAATCTAAATATTCCTATTTTCTGTCTCTTGACTGCTAGACAATTCTAACTTGATGCCTGTATACTATCCCCAATTCCATATGCTTTGATTTTGCACACTAACCTCTTTTATGGAACATTATCAAAAACTTATTGATATTACAATATGAGACATCTACTGGTTCTCCCTCATCTATCCTACTGCTAATGCTTTCAACAACTTCCAGTAGGTTTGATAAACATGATTTCCCTTTCACAAATCTATCTTGACTTTATTTAATCTCATTGATATTTTCTAGGTGTCATGTTATCATATTCTTTATAATAAACTTTAGCATTTTACCTATCACTAATGTTAGACTAACAGGTCTTTAACTCACAGTTTTCTCCCTCTCTCCTTTTTAAATAATGTGGTACATTTCAAAACCTCCAATCTGCTGGGACTATTCCAGAATCTATAGAACTTTAGGACATAATAAATAGCATATACATTATCAATGTAGATGCCTCCATTAGTACTCCGGGATGTATTTTATCAGGTCATGGTTATTTATCAGCTTCCAGTCTGATTAATATCTCCAACATTATATTTTTAAATGACTCCTTTTGATCTAATACTACGCTTAGTTTCTTTTGGCACCCACGGTTGGGCCATTTTTCCTCTTGTGTCTTTAAAGTAGCGTAAAGTCACTATTGCCCCAGAGGATCATTGATAACTTTAGAGAGAGATAACTGATGGTGAATTATCCTAATGGTCACCATGCCTCAGGTGAGGGGTGAAGTTGAGAAGGTGGGACTTCACAGGTAACTTCAGACCAGCACAGCAATCGAACCCACGCTGTAGGTATCACTCAGCATGACAAAACAGCCAGTAGATGCCGTAACTCATATAATTGTTTTTTTAAAGATTATTGATTTCCTATGGACAATGATACCTTTTAATGTATTTTTCCCAGTCGAGCTCAGCCAGCTTACGCCTTATGTTTTCATAATTTCCTTTATTCAAATTTATTTAAATTTAACATCCTTGCTTCAGATTGTACTATCTCACTTTCAAGCATAAATATAAAATTCTATCAAATTGTTTTTACTCATCCCTAAAGGTTCTTTTACCTTTAAGATTTACCAGCAAGATTGTTAATTAACCGTTTTTTGTTACCAAATACTATAAGGGTGGCACGGTGGTTCAGTAGTTAGCACTTTTTCCTCACAGCGTCAGGGACCCAGCCTTGGGTGTCTGTGTGGAGTTTGCACCTTCTCCTTGTGTCTACATGGGTTTCTGCCGGGTGCTCCGGTTTCCTCCCACAGTCCAAAGATGTGCAAGTTAGGTAGATTGGCCATGCTAAATTGTCCGTAGTGTTCAGGACATGTAGGTTGGGTGTCTGGCTATGGGGAATGCAGGGATGGGGTAGGCCTGGGTGAGATACTCTTCAGAAGGTCTGTGTGGACTTGTTGGGTCAAATGGCCTGTTTCCACACTGTTGGGATCCTACGATATGATCCAAAATAGCCTGTGCTGTCGTCACATCTTCAACATGCTGCTCTAGAAAGCCATCCTGAATACACTCCAGAAACTGTCCCACATAGCTGTAGTGATTTGAATGTTCATTTAAAATTCCAAAGAAAGTAAACATTTCCTATAAGACATACAAATCAATTTCCTCTGGCAATTAAATGTTACTGAAAATGGGAGGGTGAAATAACTCCACATTGGCCGGTATCCTGTCACCAAGTCACCCTTTATTTACCCATGGAGAATCCTTGATACTGATCCAGCTCCTTCATAGCCAGCTGTCAGTGTGAACAGAACCTCTGTTGCAGAAAAAGTAGGAACTGCAGATGCTAGAGAATCTGAGATAACAAGGTGTATAGCTAAATGAACACAGCAGGCCAAGCAGCATCAGAGGAGCAGGAAAGCTGATGTTTCAGGCCTAGACCCTTCTCCAGAAAATTTCAGAAAATAACTGTCAGCCAGGGCTTCCTGATTGGACCAGATTAACAACACGAATCAGGGAACTCATTTTTTATGAGGTCTACATAGCCAACCTCAGTATAATCACTACAGCACGGTGGGGACCTGGTGGGGTGGAGGGTGTTGCACGCAGCAGTCCCATGTAGCTGCAGATTGCGGCGGTTCACGGACTCTCAGCCCACCTGTCTGTTTTGCGGCGCTGTGGAGTCCGTGCACCATGTATATATTGGGTGTGGGCACTTGCACTCCCTTTTCAGTTATCTCAAAGACCTCTTTTTGTGTTTTTGGTTGCACTTCAGCCCCACATTCCTGATCTTAGGGCACCTGGCGCGGAGGTCGAGGTGGGGTGGTGGTGCTGCGAGCAGGTCAGAGGATCTCCTCGTGGGTCTACTCCTGGGCCTGGCCAAGCTGGCTATTAATAGGCAGTGGGTTGAGGAGGGGTCATTATGGCTGACTGCCTGTCCCTTTTACATAGTTACGTTTGTGCCCAGGTGTCCCTAGAGAAACAGCACTTGGTATCCACCAGTACTCTCGATACTTTTCAGAAGAGGTGGGCACCGCGGGGCATAGAGTAGGCCACATGACCCCCTCCAATTCCATTTTGATTTGATCCCTATCCTCCCCTTCACTTGTTCTTTCACGTAGGCTTTGACCCTAGGGGCTCTGCATGATACTGATTCTTTGGCCACATGGGTGTTTTTTCCTGGTGATGGGATGTTAATAACATTATTTTCACACTTGGTGTTTTTTTACTGTGTCTCACAGCTGCACACACACAGCAAGGGTGCTGGGGAAAATAAGCACTACTGCTGTATGGCAGTAGTTTGGAAAAAAAAGTGGAAACTTTAATCACATGCAGCTTCCTAAGGCTTCGGTGAGGTCAAGGGCCTGTGTCTTCCCAGGAGTCTGGGCTGGCTGGTCTTCCCAATCTCAATCATCACTCATGGTACTTTTCAATTTGATTAATGCACATCCCCCTCCTCACGTGATATTGAAGCATTCAGCCACCTAGTGCAACTCCGAGGAAATTGCTCACTAAATCCTGCATAGTAGTCTTAATATTAAATCAGAGTATGTGCTGGTAAATGACAAGCAGCAGAATAGGTAGCTAGCTGGTTACAAAATAGGAAACAAAATATAAAGACTAGGTAGTCCAATAGATACCAGGCTGGAAGCAGTATTCGTAAGAAAATGTTGCTGTGACTGCTATGGTTCACCTTAATACAGTAATAATTTTAACTTGCAAATCAGATGTGAAATTTCAAGAGTTTCAGATGCCAATAAATTCAGAAGTGAAGGTTTTAGAACAGATCAATGTGAAAAACTACAAGGAGATTTTAACAAGTTTGCAGCTCGACAAATGAATTTGATGGTAGTTCAATGTGAGGTGACACTTTTGACAGAAAACATAAAATGGCCACATGATGAGGGGGAGGAGCTAAGGCATCTGTGGACAGAAATCATCAAATCATTGGAAGTAGTGACTAAAACTGATAATGCTACAAAGGAAGCAAACCAAAGTTTGTGGTCCATTTCTGAAGGGATTGAATTGAAATGCAAGAAGTAAACTTGTATTGAACTTTGAGTGCACCATAGTTGGAGAACAATGCACAGTTCTAGTCCCCATGTTATAAAAAAAGACATAGAGTCATTGGCGAAAGTTCAGAAAAGATTCACAAAGATAATAGCAGATGCCAGAACTGAGAGGATATACATTACAGGAAAAAGACAGGGACAGAATCTTGTTGAGGAGTCAGGGGTACTGTCTGGAGTCACACTTAAGGAAAGGTCCTTGAGGGTGCACAGAGGAAATTTACCTAAATGGCTGCAGAGATGGGGGTGATTTTACCTACTAGGTTGAAGAAGCTGGGATTGTTTTCCATAGTTAAGGGAGATTGAGGGGATATCTGATTGAGGTGTAGAAAATTATGACAGATTTGGATATGAGAGACAAAGAAATTACATTTCCATTAACTAATGGTGCAAGGATAAAGGGACAAACACTTAACTTAGGGCAAGGGATGCAAAAGGATGTGAGGAAAAATGCTTTCATGGAGCAAGTGCCCATGAGGTTTATGAAAGCAGAGTCAATCAATGATTTGAAAAGGAAATTATTTGTAAAATTGAAAGAAATCAATTTGCTTTGGGATGAAGCAATCAGACTGAACATTGTTTTATGAAAGGAAAATCATGATTGACTAATTTTCTAGAGTTCTTGGAGAATATAATGAGCAGAGTTGATACGGGGGAACTAGTGGATGTAGCGCTTTTGAATTTCTAGAAGGCATTTGATAAGGTGCCATGTAAGGCTCACAGTACTGGGAATGGATTGAGGATTAGTTAACACACAGAAGACAGAGTCATAATAAATTAGTGGAGTTCCACAAAGATCAGCTAGGGCCTCAATTATTTATTGTCTATGTTAATTGTTTAGAGGAGGTAGTCGAGCACTATGTATCCAAACTTGCTGATGATATAAAAAAATAGGTGGGAGAGCATATAATGATGAGGACAATAGAGAGTTTGCAAGGGGATATGGGTAAGTTGAATGAGTGGGCAAAAACTTGGCAGATGGAGTTTATGTTGGAAAGTGTGAGAAATATGAATTGATGATTTATTTATTAATCTTAATATTGCCTGAAGGGACCTTGAGACTAGTTTCCCTTGGAATTTGAAGGTGACAGATATATGCTGAAATTTGCAGATATAAAATAACTTCCAGCAGCCATTAAGTGTTGCTGATGGAAGTGACACTGGCCTTAGTTTAACATGAGTGTGATATCCATTAACAGAACTGTTAGTGATTCAATATTGATCATTGTCCAAGATTTCTCTGGGAGGAATAATTTACTCCGAGGTTTTGCCTTTAAAAGTACCTTACGCTTGTTGAAAGTGGACTTTAGTGCAGAGGAACAGCTATTGTTTACAACTGTAGCTGTTGACACTGTGGTCAGGGCCTTCTTCCCAGCTTGGACCTTCATTGCCCCTTCATGAGAAACTTTCAGAATAGCAGTTGGTGCCTGTTCCATGTACACTCCATGTTGTTGCCATATCTTTCTTTTGGTTCTGCAGCTATTATGCCATATTGAATTGTTCAATCCAGCAGGGCCCTTTTGCTGCCCAGGTTATGAGATGGATCAGGGCAGAATTCATTGTTTACCTATTACAAGGTGTGTATGTTCACTGACAGACTTCAGGCACTCAGTGTTACTTGCTTTTGGTTTCAATGCTTTGTTTACCACTTGCCAACATGCAGTAAGATCAGACAGAGACTCAATTAAGTGATTGTGGACAGGATTTTACTGAACAGAACAAGATACCAAGGAAGGTAAGAAAGGACAACCTCTGGAAAACTATGGACTCTGGTTTCATTTCTACATGATCTTATATCACTGACATAGCTGCTTACATAAATAGCTATTCTTAGAGTGCAGATATAATTAACCACTTACTCCACGGTGCTTAAAACTGACCAGGTATTTCCATGGCATCATTGTGCACAATGCAGTTTCTGTTTAACAGTTATACACTCTATATGTACAGTATAGAGTACTCATTAAATGTGTATCCTGTATAAATCCTCTCATTAGACTTAGTCTTTTGCCAGACTACAGTGAATACTCCACATATTGCAGCAGAATGTCATGATAGCAGTCATGCAGCAGTAAACACCAGCTTCTAATATCAGCATTTGCTGTTACATACTTACAGATTAGCGTTTCTGGACCTTCTAGTAAGGGAATGGGAGTATTGCACAGAATCTGCGATATGATGGAAAAGATTACTGAACTGGAAAGAGATCGAATGGTACTGTTGAGGCAAAACAATGAACTTCAGCATCAGTTATCTCAAAGTCAACAGGTGGAGGTAAGTTATGGATAGCTTCTTTGCTTTTTGTTTAAATAAAGCTTGTTTAGATCATCCTAGATCGTGAATCCATTCGTTAAAGACTGATGCTCTAATTAAGCCATGATCATAATGAATGGCAGAGCAGCCTTGAAGGGCTGAATGGCCTACCCCTGCTCTTATATTCTGTGTAAAACTAATAAAAGATGAAATTAGTAGCTAACACAGTGTGGAGCTGGAAGAACACAGCAGGCCAGGCAGCATCAGAGGAGCAGGAAAGCTGACATTTCGGGTCGGGACCCATTTCTGAAGAAGAGTTCTGACCCGAAATGTCAGCTTCCCTGTTCCTCGGATGCTGCCTGGCCTGCTGTGTTCCTCCAGCTCCACACTTTGTTATCTCTGACTCCAGCATTGGCAGTTCTTACTATCTCCGAAATTAGTAGCTGTTTGTGTTACTTATTTATCAGTAAAGATGGCTTCTTCAGATTTGTTGATATACAGCTGATTTTTAGGTAGGCATTTTTGTCTGTGATCGGGAATCCTAGGGCCACCGTGGGACTCACACCCCTTTGTGGTATGGATCATTCTTCCTCTTAATCCACAATCTTCCCACACCCTCTAATCTCAGCCTCCCCCAGTACCTGTTCTCAGTCTTCAACCCACCGGCTGGGAACGGGGCCAGCCTGTCACCAGGCTGTATAAGGACCCACTGTTTTGGGTCTTTGCAACAATCTAACTGCGCAGAACTCACCTCTGAGTTAAAATGCAGCCACTAAAAGTTAACTAGAAGAGTAACAGAAGTTACTATGAGCTATAACATTCTGCTGTCAACTAGTTTTCCACTGACTCTCAGTTTCTTCCCTTTTCTTAAAAGGGGTGGCTCCTTTGAGTACGGATTCACAGCTATTAACCTAGATAGCCATTTGACATGAGTATCAAATGCAGGAGCCAAGCCCAATCTTGTTCACATCTAGTTTCTCTCCCACGCCCCATGTACACTTTCAGGCAGGGATAGGTAATTCCTGACATTCCTCTATTTGCTTGGCAAGGGCCTCAAGCAGAGGCTTGGTTAGAGTCAATACTGTTTGCATAGTCTTGTGTCAAAGGTTGGAATGGGTCAGAAATAAAAAAAAATCATGGGCCTGTTATTGCCAACGATTAGGTGCTGTTTAACTGGACCAAAAAACAGAACTTGCTGGAAAAGCTTAGCAGGTCTGGCAGCATCTGTGAAGAGACATCAGAGTTAATGTTTCAGGTCTGGTGACCCTTCCTCAGAACATTTAATTCCTTTAACTGGATCTGCTTTGAGTCTCTGCTGGACTCAGAACCCTATAACAAGGCACAGCTCGTGTGTTCTGATTGCCATTTCGGCTTTCCCAAGTTGAGTCGCACAATATAATTAGTGTTACCACAACTAGGATCAGTGAAATGACTGTAAATCAGGGATCAAGTAGGGATTTTCCATGGCAGGTTGGTTATTATAAGAGGTGGAGCATTGAATCACTGAGCTGTTGGAGGAGCTGCTGTAAGCTAAATATTAATTTGTATTTAGAAGGAAGCTGCATGATTCTCAAAGATAAAGTTTCTTCTAAATTGAGTTAAACTTCATTAGGCTTCAGAGCTTTCAATCATTAACAAATCATTTGGCATCACTGTACAATATTTCTCTTGTCTATGATAGGCCACATTTCTTAGCTGCTGTACATGTGGTGCAGGTGCTGAGATGAATGCTTCTCACATTATTCCACGGCAAACTATTTGTTCCAGACAGATGGTGACAAGGAAAAGCTGGATAACAGAAGTAAAGGGTCAGGTTTCCCTTGGCTCATCTTCAGGTAAGCTCTCAACTTCTTCTCATTTTCAGCTTTAAAGCCGTTTCACTGACTGTATTATACTCGTGCACAATGCTGCTTGCTCTGTTCTTTGCAACTGACCCAGATTGTTATCTGTCATGATATTCAAACCCCAGAAGAAGGTTTGTTTTTAACACACATGATGGCAACTTATGAATCCTGGACAGCATTTCTGATGGTAAATGTTGCAAACTACAACAGAACTGGCTGTGGTCCTAACACCAGATGACGGCTGCAGCTTGTGCATTTGCAGATGGCCCTTGCAACGTAAATCAACCGCAATTGTATATCACTCGCCACTGCACAATGATAGGTCATTCTGATTTAGTCATGTGCAAATTAGCTTCCAACACTGGGCATGAAGACATCATTTTGGTCATAATCTGCCTTTCTTTATCAGCTGAATGAAGCAGTTATTTCCATTAAATAAAACAGAACTGATCTTGCAAAGACTACACGGTTTTAAGATTGCAAGCAATATTTTAAATGAAATTAGGTTGAACTAAAATTCACCTGCCTGGTGAAATTTTAATATGAGACAAGGCTTGACAGGAAACACTAGCAATTCAACTCAGTTCAATTTTAACAAAAAAATTCAATTCCACATAAACAACTACGCTCTGGGCATTGAATAGGATCTCTGGCTTTTGTCTCAGGTTTCTGATGGGGAGCTAATGCAATGAGTTTGCCCCTGTCATGTTCCGCGAATGTGTGAGCAGCGCCATCTTGTTGACAGGCTCTATGTATGCAGCCATTGCGCCACCTAATGGTTGCATTGACAATTAACACAGCAAAAGAAAAACTTGCAGTTACACTTAACTATAATCATCGCAGACCATCCCAAAACATAGTACAGTCATTTTAATACTTATAAAGAGTACACTGCAGTTTTCTATAATGTAAGCTGCAAATATGCACACAGACAGTTCGCATAAACAGTAATATAATTATGACCAGATAATCTGTTTTAGTGATTTTGGTTTAGGGATGAATAACTTTCAAACTCTGGGGAGAACTTCCTTCATATTTTTCCAAATAGTAACAAGGGCTGTTTTATATTGACCTGATGTAGCAGATAGTCTCAGTTTAATGGTGAATCCAAGGTGCCTCTGACAGTGCACCACTCCCTCGGTTTAAACTACAATGAAAGCCTCAAATTAGTTTGCAAATTGTGGTGGTACTTGAAATCTCAAACTTAAGAACATATGAACAGACAAAATAGGAGCAGAAGTAGACCATTTGGCCCCATGAGCCTGCCTTGCTATGATTAATCTTCGAATTAATCATTTTCATCTACCCCCAGTAACCCCTATTTCCCCTGCCTTACAGGAATCTATCCACCTCTGCCTTAAAAATATTCAATGATGCTGCCTTCTGAGGTGGAAAGTTCTAAAGTCACCTAACAATTTTGAGGGAAATAATTTCTCCTTATCTCTTCTGAAAGGGTGACCCATAATTTTAAAACAGTGCCCCCTAGTTCGGGACCCGCTAACAAGAGAAAACATCATTTCCACATACATTCAGGGTCTTGTACACTTTGATTATGTCAACCTTCACTTTTGTAAATCTGAGCGGAAGTAAGTCCAGCCTGCCCACCCTTTGCACATAAGGCACCCCACCCATTCCAAGCATTAATCCAGTAAACCTCCTCAAGGAAACACACCTATCTGATTTCTGACCTACCTCAATGTCACCTATAAATTTAGCTACCATGCCTTCACTGCACTCATGTAAGTCATTGATATACATTGTAAAAAGTTGATATCACTGTGAGACTCTACTACTCTGGATTAGAGGTGTGAACACTACAGATTGAAGCATGGCTAACACCTTCCAACTCAATAAATACTGTGATTATGAACAAAATTTATGGTAGTCCTGAGTTTATTTCAATAAGCTAACGTGCACTTTAATGTGGATGTTGGGAATTGTGAACTCCAAACCAAATAAAAACTGCTGCCACCTCATTGACCTAATCTCCCAGAGCCCTGATGGATTAAAGTGCCTGGGAGGGATAGTAGGAACTGCCGATGCTGGAGAATCTGAGATAACAAGGTGTAGAGCTGGATGAACACTGCAGGCCAAGCAGCATCAGAGGAGCAGGAAAGCTGAAGTTTTGGGTCTAGACCCTTCTTCAGAAATGGGGGAGGGGAAGGGGATTCTGAAATAAATAGGGAGAGAGGGGGAGGCGGATAGAAGATGGAGAGAGGAGAAGATAGATGGAGAGGAGACAGACAGGGCAAAGAGGCGGGGGTGGAGCCAGTAAAGGTGAGTGTAGGTGGGGAGTTAGAGGGGGATAGGTCAGTCCAGGGAGGACGGACAGGTCAAGGGGGTGGGATGAGGTTAATAGGTAGGAGATGGAGGTGGGGCTTGAGGTGGGAGGAGGAAGGGCAGGTGAGGGGGACGGGGACGAGCTGGGCTGGTTTTGGGATGCGGTAGGGGGAGGGGAGATTTTGAAGCTTGTGAAGTCCACATTGATACCATTGGGCTACAGGGATCCCAAGCGGAATCTGAGGTGCTGTTCCTGCAATCTTCGGGTGGCATCATTGTGGCACTGGAGGAGGCCCAGGATGGACATGTCGTCTAAGGAGTGGGAGGCGGAGTTGAAATGGTTCGCGACTGGGAGGTGCAGTTGTTTGTTGTGAACAGAACATAGGTGTTCCGCAAAGTGGTCCCCAAGCCTCCGCTTGGTTTCCCCGATGTAGAGGAGGCCACGTCTGGAACAGCAGATACAGTATACCACATTAGCAGATGTGCAGATGAACATCTGCTTGATGTGGAAAGTCTTCTTGGGACCTGGGATGGGGTTGAGGGAGGAGGTGTAGGGGCAGGTGTAGCACTTCCTGCGGTTGCAAGGAAAAGTGCCGGGTGTGGTGGGGCTGGAGGGGAGTGTGGAGCGGACAAGGGAGTCATGGAGAGAGTGGTCCCTCCAGAAGGCAGATAAGGGTGGGGAGGGAAAATTGTCTTTGGTGGTGGGGTCAGATTGCAGATGGCGGAAGTGTCGGAGGATGATGCGTTGGATCTGGAGGTTGGTGGGGTGGTACGTGAGGACAAGGGGGATTCTGTTTTGGTTGTTATTGTGGGGAGGGGGTGTGAGGGATGAGTTGCAGGAAATGTGAGAGACACGGTCGAGGGCGTTCTTGACCACTGAGGGGGGCAAGTTGCGGTCCTTGAAAAATGAGGACATCTGAGATGTACGGGAGTGGAATGCTTCATCCTGGGAGCAGATGCGGCGGAGGCGAAGGAATTGGGAATAGGGGATGGCATTTTTGCAGGAAGGTGGGTGGGAGGTGTATTCTAGGTAGCTGTGGGAGTCGGTAGGCTTGAAATGGATATCAGTTTCCAGGTGGTTGCCAGAGATGGAAACAGAGAGGTCCAGGAAGGAGAGAGAGGTATCAGAGATGGTCCAGGTGAACTTAAAGTTGGGGTGGAAGGTGTTGGTGAAGTGGATGAACTGTTCGAGCTCCTTGTGGCAGCACGAGGTGGCGCCGATACAGTCATCAATGTAACAGAGGAAGAGGTGGGGTTTACGGCCAGTGTAGCTGCAGAAGAGGGATTGTTCCATGTAACCTACAAAGAGGCAGGCATAGCTTGGGCCCATGCGGGTACCCAAGTGCCTAATTGACACTGGTAAGCTAGCTGTCAGAGCTCCTCCCTTCTCCAACAACATTAAATTACCATGACATCTAGTGCAAGTGGGTATCAGATATCCCACTCACAAGAGCTGGCGGCCAATTAGATGCAGGTAGCACTCCAGGAATGGTAGTTCCATCAGGAATGGTGGCTACTGCTGGTACTGCACTGAAGTCAATGCAAAGGGGATATTGATGAAGCCATTGGAGAGATGCTAGTGCGCAGTCTCTGGTTGGGAGATACATAGTTGGGGGACTTGTTAGAGAAAGGGGCAGCCTATCGAGTGCAAGATGGCTTCATTCATGTGCCTCCCCTTCCCAATGCTGGATCCCTCCATCAGGAACAGAGGGCCTGATAAGGCTTGCTGTTTGGTTGGCTAATATGTCAAATTCCACAGCTCCACTTATAAAATAGCAGCAGCATTGTTCAATCAGGCTCTTAAATGGCCTTTGTGTGCTTCTTAAAGGCTTCATTCTGTTACCAAATTCCTCAATCAGGAAAGCTTTGCACCTTGGACTAAATGGGGGTGAGTCAGGATGGTGACAGTGTGTTCACCCTGCACCTTCACACCTGACTGAATAGACCTTTCAGGCCATCCCTACAAAGGGAGGGGATAGAATAAAATTTTGTGTTAAATTTTTGTATATGAATGCTCTTGCTACTTTCAAAAAGAAATCTGCTATAATACCGTTCGAAAAGTGAGCAACTCGTAACTGCTGTTTTTCAATTTCTGTTTTTCAGAAGCCAATGCCGGATTTGAACAGTCCAATAGCTCTCAACCCACATTTACAGATGTTGCTTCAACTTTTACACAGATACCTCCAGAAACACTGAATCTTGAATCTGAAAATGATCTACAATTATGTGGTAGCAGAGTGTGAACGACAAAACATTATGCAAGGAATTGTGCCAGACAATCAACTTTGAATTTTTCATCCCAATTTATTTAGCTTTCACTCACATCCAAAAATGCACATTACCTGGAAACAGCAATTAGATTTTGAGCAGGAATCTGATGATTGTTGTGCTCCTAGGATCATTATCATTACCCTTCTTTGATCAGCTAAGTCAGCATAGTCAAGAGAACAAGTTTGAATTTGCAATCCAGCTTGTAAAGCATCACTGCATGGTACAATTACACAGAGTCAGAGCTCAATATATTGTTCTTGCAATCTATAATACCTGTACTGTGATATCGGTGCGAAGTGACAAATCACACAGTATGTACCATTAATATGGGAAGAACGTTTAACTTTAGTGGAGAAATGAAACTGGCAGTACTTGAACAGCAAGTTGTTAATCCATCCTGTTTGATTTAACCAACCTTCATACAGCACTAAGCACCTAGTCTGACAACATCAGTTTTAGAACACACAGAGGTTACAACTTTTGCTCTATGTACCTGGATACTATGAGCTGAAAAAGGAACTTTGCAGCCACTGGAATTGTTGAAAAGGACATATTCACCTATAAAAATTCACAATATGCAGTCCAAAATCAGCCTTGCTTCATTTTATGAAATAACTCCTCCAACACTTCCTTTACAATCTAGAAATGACTACTGATGATATTATTGTCCCAATATTTTAACATATTTTAAGTAAATTATCTACCGTCTCAGTTTAAATCATGCTGAGAGAAATTTAGTACAAATGTTTAAGGGGTTTCTACAGTGATATTGTAACAATAACCTCTACTTGATAAGTTTCTTCAATTCAAAAAGTCCTCCTAAAAGTAAAGCTCTGCTCATTTATATTGTGCATTTTTGCTGACTTTAGTTATAAAGTTTACCTTTATTGTTCCATTTATAAATACCAGAACAAAAGGACAATATCAAGGTTTTGAACTCAGCGACTGAAGTTACTAGTTGATTATAGCAGAAAAAAAAACCTGGTTTGTACAAGTCGGATTCGCAAGATCAGCGTTTTATCTAATATTATAACTCTACTTAATGTAATATTCTAGAACCAGAGAACTACAATCCCCTCTCTGTAATGTCAAGGTTAAAATGAGGTAATGACAGAAGGGTTATGCTGTTTCTGAGCCCATAAAAGTTTTGAATATCTGTTAAATGTACATTAGAACAGAAGCTCAAATTATGTCTAAGTAATTAATAACTCTATTAATTACATACATTTGATGTATAATTCCAACAAATACCAAATATTTCATTCAAATGACTGGAACATATAAAGAGTGTAACAGTTAAAGAGTATCAAGCAAATTGATGGCTGAATGAATTTTTTTCCTAAATATCTGACCACAACTCATATAATCATTCTTTCTGTGGAATTTAAAATGGAGGTAAAACTTAAGAGGGTGTGCCATATTCATGTATGTCTGTGTCCATTGGTGACCATTTGGCCAAAATATCCCGCCAGTTTATTGAAAGGAATAAGTACAAAATTGTTAAGATTTTTGTAAAAGCACAAGATACCTATTAGTGGGCAGGCATTTGAAGAGGTTATGTTATGCTGCAAGACTCATTGATGGTATAATTGAAAGTTATTGTTCTTTTGTTCTGGAGGAAGATCACTGGATCTAAAATGTTGACTCCCCTTTCTCTCCAAGGATACTGTCAGACCTACTGAGTTTCTCCAGCTATTTCTGTTTTTGTTTCAGATTTTTCCAGCATCCGAAGTTCTTTATTTATTATTCAAGGATTCCCAAATTGATAAAGTATCAGATATTTTTAATAACTTGCCAAAACAAAAATCTGCTAACACTTTCAACTCACAAAATTCAAACAAAAAGTGCTGTGTTAGATTTTGTTGTGTTTTCAGTGCTTTTCCAATGACAACTTTTGAATCTGAATTATGTGGAGCAGTTGCACACAAACTATTTATATTTACATTGCTAAAACTGTCTTTTTAAACCAACATTGTGAATTCTTTTTTGTACAATCTGTGATCCTACTGTCAGCATAAGTGAGTTAGATTTACATGTAGAAACACAATCAACATATAAATGCTGATATCCAAACTACAGAAATGGAAAGTGAAGAATTTGGAAAGTTCAATATCATAAGGAGATAGAATCAAAGTTCTTTCACAAATTTTCTTTATATGCATTTTTTTTTGTTCACTACTAATACTCAGTTTCAAATTTTAAAATAAAGTCATCCCATGGATGCCAGAAACTTCTTTTTTTTCTTTTATACAAGGAAACTTCAATTCAGTGACTGGCAGAATTCTTGGTGTCGGAAAAAAAATGTTAGGAGTGAGCTTACCAGAATAGAGATCATAAGTAGTGATCAAATATGAATTTTTATTTTGTAAGGCCATATTTATAAATCAAGTGAGATGTATTTAAGGTTGCATTCGTTCAATTCCAGGACCATGAACTGAAATTATGAGAAAAGACCATTTGCCCCAATCAATATACTTTTTAAGAACATGCTGACCTTCATTTTAGCATCCAAGTATATTTTAAATCACACTGATTTTGCCTCTAGCACTATGACAGGTTATTGCATGTATTTATCACTCTTGAAGAGTTTTGTCTTGACATTTGTTGATGATTTATGTTTTATACACTTTAATTACTTGAATTTGCATTCTTAGCCTTTTCTCTGTTTACTTTGATATCATATTTACTGAATTTAATAATTTAATTGATTCTGCGGCCATTTCTTCCTTGCAGTAAATTTGTATCATAGAATCCCTGTAGTGTGGAAACAGGCCATTCGGCCCAGTGAGTCTACACTGACCCTCTGAAGAGCATCCCACCGGGACCCACACGCCCACTCTATCCTTGTAAACCTACATTTCCCATGGCCAATCCACCTATCCTGCACATCTTTGTACCATGGAAGAAAACCGGAGCACCCGGAGGGCACCCACACAGAACCAGGGAGAATGTGCAAACTCCACACAGACAGTCATCCGAGGCTGGCATCGAACCCAGGTTCCTAGCACTGCGGCAGCAGTGCTAACCACTAAACCACCATGCTGCCCATATCCTCCCTAATTATTTCTCATAGCTGATATCCATAAAATGCTGGACTTGTCTTGTAACTCTGTATCCTTAGCAATGTATATGGGTGATTTTTGCCATGTGTTAAATTGAGGACTGAATGCAATATTTCACATGGACCAATCAGTGCTATGTAAAGCCCTAACAGACCCCCTGTATTCTAGACTGGAATTTCTCCTGTGAATGCACTCGCAGAGGCATTTAGTGCTACTGACTTCACTTCTGTGAGCTGACTCTGCCATATCTGCATGCATGCTCCCAAGGTCACCAAAGGGACTATTGCCAGCCTCATTTCACTCATATTTCCACTTGGCATCTTTGGCCCAGGTTATCTTTTGTTTGGATAATAAAATGAACATGCATGTTGATACACCCAAATTCTTTTCTAAGACTCCTTTTTAATTAAATTCCAACTGAACAGTTTTACCTTAGACATGTTTTGACCTTTACAAGCTTTACTTTTAGCAGTGTTAAATTTCATATCCCAGCTTAGAACAGATGCTCTATTATGTTATTCAAACATCTTACCTCTTGACATAATTTGCACCCATATAAGAACTACCTTGGTCTTCTTACAAGTTTATGATCATTGAGGCTGTTCTGTAATTTCTCATTAAACAATGATATGTCAAAGATAGATTGTCATCATTTAAGAATTAGTGACACATGTCTCTATTAAAAAAGCAGACAATGAGATTGTATGAACACATTCAACTGTTGATTCATAAATAGTGGTTTTTGGTTTAACATGATTTTTATGTTAAGAAATAAAGCTGTGAAATAACTATTGTTGAAAAGGAAGCTTTATATTGATGAAGCTTTCTATTTTGTACTCTTCCAGACAAATGTAAGAATGTCAAATTTCAAATGAGCTTAACAATTTTATTGCAGGACAAAAGGATGCTGAATTTTTGGCAAATAAATTTTGATTGACTGAATGGTTGCCAAAAAGAATGTATTAGGCTCCCCAACCAATTCAAAAATTGATAGAAGACCACACTAACAATTCAACCCCACACTGTGGTTACACTTACTGGAAGTGATATGCATTCATTCTAATGAGCCTTTGCAAATAAAAGGAATATGCTGTAGCCTCATGCCTTTTTTGAATCTGCACCCCTTTCACTTGCAGTGTAAAGTAATGTGATCATTTGAAATTTAACATTCTTGCACTTCTTCTGATGAGTTCAAAGTGAAAATCTTTAAGAGCATGTCAAATAATAGCAAAATATTGCAGATGTTGGAAATCTGACTCAGAGAAAATACTGAAGAAGCTCACTGGGCCTGGCAGCATCTGTGGAGAGAGAACAAAGTTAATGTTCTGAGTCCAATATGACTCTTCTTCAGACTCTCATTAATAATTTCAAATCAGACAAAGAATGAATAGGAACTAGCAACCAGGGGCAGCTGGCTGAAGAAGAGTCAAATTTGACTCAGAACATTAACTGTTTCTCTTGGCAGATGTTGCCAGACCTGCTGAGTTTCTCCAGCAGTTTCTGTGTCTGTTTCTGCAACATCTCTATTCTAATCATTATTACATTTATAGTGAAAGGTATTATAGAAAATATATTTTTTATAATGTTTTATTCATTTTGTAATATTTCCTATATGATCAGTGGACTCCAGCAATGAAATATTTACCTACTGTAATCAGTGATTGTACTGACAAATAAAGTGCAGCATAAACTGAAGCAATATGGAACATAGTCACTAGTTGAATTCTGAATGGGGAACAGGGTGTATAAGAGTCATGGAAAAATATTGTTACTAAACACAATGCAGAGCTGTGAAATGACCAACACAATATACAAAGAACACTGACTGATGGCTGAGGACCATTGAACACTTATGTGATAATAATGAGTGCTGTGCTTCTTTAACAATTCATTCATGGGGTGTGAACATTACTAGGTAGGCAAGCATCCATTGCCCATTCCTAATTGCCCAGACCGCAGTCAAGTTAACCACAATGCTACAAAAACAAAGTTGCTGGAAAAGCTCAGCAGGTCTGGCAGCATCTGTGGAGGAGAAAAGAATTAACGTTTCGGGTCCGGTGACCCTTCCTCAGAACTGTAACCATAATGCTGTGGCTCTGGAGTCTCATGTAGGCCAGACCAGGTCAGGATGGCAGATTTCCTTTCTCTAAAGGACATTAGTGAACCAGATGGAGTTTTTTTTTTCCTGACGATCAACAATGATTTCATGGTCATCATTAGAGTCTAATTTCCATATTATTACTGAATTCAAATTCCACCATCTACTATGGTTCAAACCCAATTCCGCAGAACATTATTTGCATCTCTGGATTCATAGTCTAGCAATAATAACACGAGGCCATCGCCGACCCTATGTGATTGTGTTTAATTATGTGACAACTCTCAGTACAATAAGGTTCCTGATCCATTGTCTTGCACCCCCACTCAAATGCCACAACACCCAACACAGGCAGGATTGTCATGAGGTCTTGCATTTGTCTCCCTGGTAAAATAGAATGTTGTTAAATTTTGTCAGGAAAAGAATCAGTTGGCATTTACTTTCTTGCCAATCTTATCTGTTTTGCCAAGCACACTTTTCCTGAGGTTTGTGTCCATCCTAACTCTTGCACTAAGGTTACCAAGGTGGATCAGCTTGTCCCCCTTTTGGACATGGGACAACAAGTGATCGTGGCTAGAGTAGAATTCATTCTAGGTTTCGTGAGTATGCACTCATGACTCTGGTATACTGCTTCCAGGTTAGGGTGAACCATAAGGTCTTGTGTGTTTGCATATCTCATCAGGAGTTCACTGAGACAGTCAACTAGTTTGTATTTTTATGGTGAAAAGGGTGGAAAATGCCTGTGTAGAATTTTTAATGTGGGGTGGCCTTTGGCAATGCTGTTAGGAAGGGAGTTCCATGACTTTGATTCCATCACCATGACGGAATAGTGATATAATTTCAAATTAGGATAGTATGCATCTTGAAGGGAAACTTAAAAATTGTTGGTATTCCCATGTCTCAGCTGCAATTGTCCTGAAAGGATCTAGATATGTGATAGTATTTTTATGCTGGTGGAAACTGGGGAGGTGTAGCAAGTAGAAAAGATGGAATGGGTGGTCCAGAGTTCAAAGCAAAGAGATGGGAGGCACCCCTTTAGAACCTCTCCTTTCTCACTTACATTGTATTTTGGATTTCTCTGGATTTACTTCACATTTTAGTTGAATATTTTCTTGTAGATCAAAACTGGACACTGTGAGTAAGATAAGTCACATCTTATGCAAAATTTGGTTGTTCCACTGAACCTGTTGATGACTTCAATAGTTGTTCCAGAGTCAAGCACTGCCTTGCTATAATTACTTCGAACTACAAAATTACTTCAACAGAGCATCAAACATGTATTCTTTGGGTGTGTCCTGAGGTGGCTTTTGAAAAGATTCAATAGAAGTTGAGGCAACGATCAGGTCCATATTTCTTTCAGCCTTTTATGGTGTACTTTTGCCCACAAATTTGTCGATCATTTTACCTGGCCTTTGGCAGCATGGCATGAACTCAAGTCTGTGAATGCTAAAATGACTCAAAGTTAAAGGTGATCGCTTAAGATCTGAAAATTCTTCATTGTCAAATTGTGGTCATCATCAGAGCTAGTAGAATAGTTCATTCTTCTTAATCCATCAGTGCCCAAAGGGAGAAGGAGTTTGTCTATCCAAAGTCCAAAGGTGAGCAGGTTAGGTGGATTGGCCGTGTTAAATTGTCCAGGGCTGTGCAAGCAAGGTAAATGCAGGGTTAAGGGCTAGGTCTGAGTGGAATACTCTTCAGAAGGTCAGTGTGGACTCGATAAGCCCTTTCTGTACTGTGGGAATTCTATTCTATAATGATGCAGTCTGATTGATCCTTCTTGCTACTCTGATGTATTTGGTATCAATCACTAGTGGTTTGTGACTGTGGTAGAATGTTGCCACCAATGTCTGACGCTCTATTCAGTTAGTGGTAGAGGATAAACTACTTGTTAGTTTTAACAAGAACAGTCACTTAAATTAGCAACAATATGTAGTTTATTGCATGATAGTAATAGGGAAAAGTTGTATTAAGCAGTTATGCATAATCATTAAGACTAACAGGAGCCAGAGATGAAATGTTTCAGCCCATCAGACCTACAGTCCCCTGTTCTCCAGTCGAGAATGTATGACAGCATCAGATTGAGTAAAGTTTAATAAATCTCCAAAATGAACTCTTTCAGAATCATTACTTTCCAGTATTCTCTCCTCTAAGACGGGTGACACAAAGTGATAGCTGGTGGCTGGCCTGCTCAAGGAAAGAAGCCTCCTAAAATAGATTTCCTGTTTCTGACAAACTCCTTTGTGTGGGATCTGAGGCTTTTTCCAGCTACTGTTGGAAGAAAAGCCTATGATGGAGTTCATCAATATTTCCTAAATGTCTGCAAAGGTCCACAACAACAATTGCATTCGTTCAACATGATCCATCATTGTACGCCAGAATGTGTGACCGACAATCATTTGAACATGTCAAATTTGATCCTTTTTGCCTTCAAGAACTGAGACTTATTGGCCAAAAGCGCTTTTTAAGTGAATCTGCTGACAATAAAGCATTTTCGTGTTTTCCCATGCATGACTGTGTGTGTGTATGTGTGTGTGTATGTGTTTTGAGTTATTTGGAGGTATAATTATTTATATTTTCATATTACAGAGTTTTGAATCAGTTTTAATTGTATGATTAATCAATAATGTTACATTTATTAAAGAAAGCTGGCTAATTATTCCTTTAATTCTAGGTCCAATATATAGAAAGCATATGATTGATCATATTGGAATTACATTGAACAAGTAAATTTATGTTGTGACTGTGATGTAGAGGGACAAGAGAAAGACTGTGTGCAGCCCTCCCACTTTAGTTATTTACCATATATGTGTGGATGTGTAAATAAACATTTTTCCACATTGATGTGTTGAATAACATTGAGAAGTGGTTTATTGAATTAAATTGAATGTGCGTTGAGGCAAGTATGGTGCTTCTACTGTAAACCTAATTTAAACATGATAACTCGGCACACCTTTTAGACTTCAATACTACACGACATGATAAATTACACAACTGAGATACTGGAACAAATTGCCCCACAAATTTGTTCTCTGTTGCGGATTTGCACCAAGTAGAACATGATTTTCTTATGTAGGATTTTGGTTCTGGCACAACATAGGAATGAAGTTGGGCCCTCACCAGTTCGGGCCGTGAAAGCAAAGGGTACAGCATTTTCTTGTTGATCTACATAAGCAATAAATCACTGCTTTAATTGGAAGGAGCGTTTCAAAAGTTAGTGACAGACCAGAGGTAAAAAGTCAAATGTTAACCTCCTGTAATTACATAAGAAAGTGCCATGTGAGGGGAGAGGGTAAAGTGTCAGGCTAGACTAGGTATCACACAACATGGAAGTGGAGAGAAAGGTACATCATGCTGAGGTGGCAGAAATGGCACAGGATGATCCTTTGAATGTGGAGGCTGGTGGATGGATAAAGGGGAACCCTATCACCGTTCTGCAAGAAAGAGGAAGAGGTGAGGGCAGAAGCGAGGGAAATCGTTTAGACACAGTTGATAGCCCTGTCTATCACAGTGGCTGGGGATGGTGGGGAAAATGGGTTTGGTAAAAAGGGGCCTCAGAGGCCTCTTACTTAAGAAAAAGAGAATGCGTTCAAAGTCAGACAGAATGTGTTCAAAATATAATGGAGAGTATGGAACAGTCCACTGTCTGTTAAATGTGAAGCTCACAAGCAGGAGATAGGAAACATTAAGGCTTTGTTGGAAATAACAGACTGTTCCCTGATCTGCTACAGAGTAGTTCTTCTTAGCTAAGACCTTGATGACAATGATAATACTGACATACAAGTTATAGGGGAGAGAAACAGAGATAACATTACAAGTCAAAATGACTTTTCAACAGAGAAATAGTCATGTACCTAAAGATTCTTGTGTGTATAGACCAATCCTTCAAATTATTGACTTAAAAAAAATTGAAAACAGACTACAGTAACAGAAATCAACTTATTTATTTTCCTACTTCATAGATGCTTCTGTCAACATTGATGAGCAAAGTATTAACAATGTTGGGGAACATAGGGTTTAGTGAGATGGAGGAACCAAAAGAGAACAGTATACATAGGGAAATGGTGTTTGGAAAATTGATAGGATTGAAGACCAAAAAAATCCCCAAACCCTGATAATCTACATCCCAAAATATTTAAGGAAGTGGACCTAGAAATAATGGATGCATTGATGATCATCTTCCAAGATTGTATAGACTCGGCTACAGTTCCTACAGATTGGAGGGCAGCTAACATAACCCCATTATTTAAGAAGACAGGTAAAGAGAAATAGGGAATTGTGGACCAGTGAATTGGCAGGCAAGAAACAAAGAATAGGAATACATAGGTCTTTTTCTGAATGGCAACAATGACGAGTGGGGTACTGCAGGCATCAATGCAAGGACTCCAACTATTCACAATACACATATTAATTATTTGTATAAGGGAACTAAATGTGGGAGGGTGAGCTGTGAGGAGGATGCTTCAGTGTGATTTGGACAAACTGAGCGACTGAGCAAATGCATGGCAGATGAGGTTATCTACTTTGTAGCAATAATAGAAAGGTAGATTATTATCTAATTGGCTATAAATTGACAGAGGGGTACATGCAACAACACACCAGTCACGGAAGGTAAGCATATAGCGCAGCAGGTTGTAAAGAGGCAAATGTTATGTTGCCCTTCATAGTGGGAGGGTTCATGTATAGGAGCAGGGATGTCTTGCTGCAATTATACAGGATCTTGGCAAGACCACACCTGAAATATTGTGAGCAATTTTGGTCTCCTTATCTGAGGAAGGATATTCTTGCTACAGAGGGATTGCAGCGAAGGTTTCCCAGATTGATTCCTGACTTGCTGGAACTGACATAAGAGGAGAGGTTGAATCAGTTAGGATTATATTTTCTGGAGTTTTGAAGAATGATTGGACATCTTAGAGAAGCCTATAAATATCTAACAGAGTTGGACAGGGTAGATGCAGGATGTTTCCGATGGCAGGCAAATCCAGAGTTAGAGGTCACAGTCTAAGGATATGAAGTAAACAATTTAGAGCTGAGATGAGGAAACATTTTTCACCCAGAAAATGGTGAGCCTGAGGAATTTTCTGCCACAGAAAGAAGTTAACACCAGAACAGTATACGATTTCAAGAAGGAATTGGATATAGCACTTAGGGCTAAATGTATCCAAGAAATATGGGAAAAGCAGGAACAGGCTGTTGAGTTGAATCATCTACCACGATCATAATGACTGGCAAAGCAGGCTGAAGGGCTGAATGGCCTACTCCTGCTTCTATTTACAATATTTCTATGAATTTGGAGTTTTGAAGGCAAGCAGTTGCCAGACAGCAAGCTGCCACAAAAACAAATGAAATACATACTGAGAATTTCCTTGGTGAGCCTTTTTCATTATAACTCTTCAGGATTTGCAATAGTTGGCTTTCTTAACACCTTCTCCTTCACATCAGTGTCAATTTCAATCTGATTGCACTTTTATGCAGCATCTTAGGAAATGTTAATACAGCCAAATAAATACTAGTTGGCGACGTTGCTATTGATGATTCCATTTTACAACAGAACTATTGAATTAGAGTCAAAAGTCACAGAGTCATGAATTATTATAGCACAGATAGTGCTACAGAGATTGATGGAGAAACGTCCAGGACATTGGTACTCCTCCCCATAGTCTAGTGTCCATCTCTGTGCAGTACCTACATTCAATATAGCCATGCACTACTGGTTGTTGGTATGCTTTGCTAGACAACTCTGGCCTTGTCGGGCACTGTGCCAATGCATTGGAAGCTGCCAGGATGCTGACGATGGCTTCCTGAAGCTAAGTTCCAGTATCCTTCGTGGAGAATATGTGAGGTTAATGCTTGTTAATAGTGCCTACCCCGCAGTTAGGCTGTAGGCAAGTTGGAGGTCATTCAGACGAGGCAGCAAGTTGAATCTACCAAGAATCTGTTCTGGTTTCTCTGTTTAGTTTTCCCGATGGCAAGTTTGTTTGGTGAGTTTGGTGAGATCATAACCAGTATCTTTAAAAAAATTTTATTCCATCCCCACACTAATGCCATACAACAGTACTGCTTATTTTCCCCTATAACATCCATGTTGTGTGCGTGTAAGTGTAGGGGCTCAATGAAAACACCATTGTGCAAATCATTTTATTCAATATTTCCACCAACAGGAAAAGCACCCATGTGGCCAGGGAACCGGTAACAAACAAAGCCCAAGAAGGACAATGCTTATGTGAAAAAAGTCAAGGGGCAGAGTAGGGATTAAAACAAAATAGAGTTAGAGAGGGAAATAAAGCACTCCACACCCATCCCCCCAAACCCCCAACACAGCACTCACCTCTCCCTAAAGCCATTGAGAGCATTCGTGGGCACTGCATGCTCTCATAACTGGCATATTAATGTGGAGAGTTGGGCTGTTAGCAAAGCATTTAACAAGCATAATGATTGTCAATTGACAACTCCCTGCTGCCCAGGGGATTACCCTGTACACCTTAAGGGATCCCACAAATTTAGCTGCAAGACAAATCCTAACACAGTTTGGATACAGACTGTCTAGTTACTTAAATGGTACCTATAAGATGGGTGAAGTTTACCAGTTTCTAGTCTAATGCAAAAGTGCCTTTGCACTTGCACTCATTACCCCTTCATTAACTCATCACTCTCATTGAAATGATGCAAAGAAGGATACCCACAAAGACTTCCCATCTTCACCACTTTATTTGCTGCATGCAGAATGTAATATAAGCAAAAATACTTTGGAAGAATGAAGACGTGCAAAAGCAAAACACTTTTCACCCAATGAAAATCAACACCATAAACAAAGCGCAATCAAATTGTAATGTTTGGCGGAAGATGCATTCAATCTTGCAACAGCATCTTAATTTCACAAACTGGGTTCCAGCAGTTCAATTAAAATTAGTTCATGTCTGTTCATCTTATTTAAGTGAGTTCAGTGCCAGGGATGGAGCTAAATTAAAACAGATGAGGAGAGAATAACCGTGGAATTCTATTCTCCTTTGCTGTAACCACAACTGATCATTAGATGAACCCCTTGAGAAATGTTTTAAATGGACATGTTTAGTTGTTTACCGTGTTTGTCTACTGATGATCCACTGGAGTTATGGCAGGAGATCAGAAAATGACAAGAAAATTCCAAGCGATTATTTTGAGCAAAGAACAGATTCTTGTTACTGCAAAATATGGCATATTGTGCTTTGAATGCCCCACTTTTACAACCTGTTTTAATTGCTTGCAAATAAATGTGCCTATTGGAGGACGTGCAAAATCATCTTTACAGTTAAAAGGATTTCTCCTCATTTTATATTTGAAGCCAAATGTGACAGAGTACATCAGATTAGGGTCAATCCAAGCTGAACCTCCTAAGAATTCTTGTATTTTTGCTTGATGGAAGGAGGCTTTGTAGGCATCTTAAAATGATTAAACTTGCTGAAAACAGCAGTTTTTAGATGAAGCAGACATTTTTTGGGCAAGAATTCCAACATCACTGGCTCCTAAACAGCATGAATTTGGACTTTCTTTATTCTCTGATGAATTTAATTAAACTTGAGGAAACTTATGAGAATAGGTCACTGCAGGAAGTATGGAATTTTGTTTATTGCTCAGTTCAACATGTGGCATAAATCCCATATCCCAGTGCTTGTAATAATTAATATTGAACACTAGGCTGTGATCTTTTCACATTTATAACTTACTAAATGAGATATTGTATACAGCTTTTTAAAGGTCAAAATTCCATCACAGACCTGTAGTGCAGCTTTCCTCGAAAAGACCATTCAACCCATCGAGTCTGCTGCACCATTCAATGAGATCATGGCTGATCTGATAACCCTTAATTTCACTTCCTTGCCTTTTCCTTGATTCTCTAACTGATTAAGAATCTATTTTTCAGCTTTGAATATACTTAATGAACTGCCTTTGATAGCTGTCTGTGATAAAGAATTCCACAGATTCACTACCCTCTGAAGGGAGAAATTCCATCTCCTCTCTGTCTTAAGTATGCTACCCTTTACTCTGAGATGATGCCCTTCTGGTTCTAGACTCTTCCAAAAGGGGAAACGTCCTCTCCACATCTACCCTGTCAAGTTGCCTAAGAATTTTGTGTGTTTCAATATGGTCACCTCTTCTTTTTAAAAGTTCCAACGAGTACAGGCCCAATCTACTCAACCTCTCCTCATAAGCTAGGCCCTCCATTGCTGGTACCAGCCCAGAAAACTCTTTCTAGATTGCCTCCAATGCCAGCATATCTTTCCATAGATAAAGGGACCAAAACTGCTCACAGTATTCCAGCTGAGGTCTGACTAGTTCTTTGTACAGCAAAACCTACCTACTTCTATAATCCATTTAATTTGATGTAAAGGCCAGCATTTCCATTTGCCTTGCCTCTTACCTACGGAACTTGGATGTTTGAGCTCTGTAATTCATGGACAAAGAAAGTTCTGCAGTTTTTCTCCAGTTAAATCATATTCAGCTCCTCTATTTTTCCTGCCAAAGTGCATAACCTCACATTTCTCAACATTATATTTCATCTCATAAGTGTTTACCTATTGGTTTACTTTGTGTATATGATCTGGGGTCAGGTCAAGTAATCTTTCGAAGATGTAAGGCACCCTTTGGTATTGTTCAATGGCATGCTTATCCATAAAAAAGTACATAAACTCATTGTAAATCTGTCAAGAAACTGTGTAAAAAATGCATAGTTGAAATAACAGTGCCAGGTATTTCAGAGTCCTGGTTATAGCAAACTAATATCGAACTTGTGCCACATAACTGATCCCAAACTATCATTCTTCAAATGTGCTGTTTATAGGAGGAAACCTCAATCTACTTATTGAATGAAAATGTTTATTGATATAAGGTTTTATGTACCTGAGTGAGATGTTTATTGATATAATTAAAATACTTGTTTTCAGAAGAAATCGGTTCTTGACATTTTACAGTATTGGATGTTTGTTTTGTGTAATTATACGCCTTTTTTCAGTTGTGACAGTCAGCAGATTTGGAGCTTTATTTTCTTTCATGATGTTTCCCAATTAATGCACATGTTGATTAATTGGTGAGTTGGCATATAAAGGGAAGGGGACAGTTTGGTGGGTGGGAGATATGAGTTAGCACTGAGTTGACATAGGCGCTATTGGGAATGATGGGTCTATGGGGTGTGAGGAGCCATGGGAGATGGACATGGAGTGGCATAAGTTGTGTGAATAGACATGGGCATAAGTGCAGTGCCATAGGTTGGCATGGTGGGATAAGGGACCATAAACGATGCATCGATGCACATAGGGTGGCCAAGAGGGTATGGGGTCAAAGTGCACAGACAAAGGTTTACATGGATGGAAATAGACAGTAAGGGGAAGGAGGGGATGAGAGTAGGAGGGAGGTTTTCTATTTTGATCTGTATTTTTAAAACTTGAACAGGGTTCTGGAATCCCCTGGTAGACTTTCTACCCAGCCTCATTCGGGAACTAGGAAATCTCTCAGGCTCCTCTCAGATTGCCTGGCTCAATTTACAATCTAACCTGTCCCCTAAACTGAAAATTGGAAGAGCTGGCATTTTTAAAGGTCAGGTTCACAGAGCTGGGATTTTTCCTGACTCAGTGCTCTGAATACAGGAATGAAAATCAGAGTTTTAGTTTGCTGACCCCTAAAATGTTTTGATGTAAATCAGTGCATCCAAGATGTTATTCAATACAAATTCATTAATTTCAAGTCTTACTGGCTTTAAATCTGCCAATGGAATGTTGATGAGATAATTTCAGTGTGAGGGATTATCCAACAGATTAAAAGGAGAAACATTTTATGAACATGAAAACAAAGCCAGTTGTTGCAGAAATACAATTGTACCATTATTTCTCATTTGAAAAGATTAATTAGTATTTGCAATTCTAAATCTTACTGGTGAGCATTTTAAGACAAAGTGAGTTCCAAATGTGATTATGGAAGATAACAATTCCCTTCCCCCTCCTCAAATCAAATGTGGGGCCTGAAAACCTATGGGCTGTGATTCAGTTACATTGGAATTATGTTCCCTGATGTCTTCCGCATTGACATTTCAGAAGAATAGGATCAGTGTGAAGCTATTTCATTTTCACGAGGCTGGAGTGTTCATCTCAGGCGCTTATCTGTCCCATAATGCAGAAACTCTGGCAGAAAGCCTGACACCCACATTAATATCTTATGATCACCCCACCACCCTCCCTGACTACCCTGTGATCAATTCTCAACCATCGTCTTACCTCAACAAAGCGAAGGGTCCCAGCACAGGATATACAGGCAGAGAATGAACTTCCTGGAAATGTCTGAGCATACAGGTATTTCTGCTGTAACACGCGTTTTGTTAACGCAAGTTGGCTGTAATGCAATTGATGAATAGAGGACGCTGTTTGGATAACACGGACTGTCTACTGTACAGTATTGCGATTTTCTATAGCAATTTCCCTATAACATGATTTTCTATGGTGATTTCCTATAGCGCAACTTTCTATAGCATGAGGTCACACAAGAACGCAACTATCGCATTATAGGAGAACCATGTGCAAGTCCTCAAGAATCTCAGACTTGCACATAGTTGTTGTTGACATGCAGCCTTCTGCATGAAGATCTCTGTTGATTGGGCGAGGCAAACACTCATTACCTGTGGTTGTTAAGATCGTCACAGCCCTAAATTGCTGTCTTCCTGGCACCTTCCAGTGATTTGCTGGTGCCACCTTGCAGTCTTGCAGTCTTGCAGTCAGCTATGCACACATATATCTCCCAGGTAACATTCCCTCCAAGGTGTTCTGTGCATAGTGTTCTGCAACTGGCGTGCCAATGTGGGTCGTAGCATTGACTTCTGGCTCCAGAGGTTGCTGCCACGCACAGAAGTTAGGGTTCTGCACAGAAGAAAAGAAAATTTGAGGGAATGCTGCTACCAGGTGACAGTGCCCAGGGCAGCACATGTGCCTAAAATGCCATTGATGAGAGCAATCTAAAAGAGAGGGCTCTTGGTTTGCCAGTGTCCAGATTCAAACATATGTAGGAGATATGAGATAACAATGTGTGGAGCTGGATGAACACAGCAGGCCAGGCAGCATCAGAGGAGCAGGAAAGCTGCGTTTCGGATCTGGACCCTTCTTCAGAAATGGGGAGGGGAAGGGGGCTCTGAAATAAATAGAGAGAGGGGAAGGTGGTGATAGAAGGTGGATAGTGAAGCAGATAGGTGGAGAGAAGACGGACAGGTCAAGGAGGCGGGGATGACGCTAGTAAAGGTGAGAGTAGGTGGGGAGTTGGTATGGGGGTTGGTCAGTTAGGAGGAAGGGGTGGGTAGGTGGGAGAGAAGACGGACAGGTCAAGGAGGCAGGGACGAGAGGGGGGCTGGTCTTGGGATGAGGTCGGAGGTGGGGAGATTTTGAAGCTTGTAAAGTCCACTTTGAGGCCATTGGGTTGTAGGGTGCCAAGGTGGAATATGAGGTGCTGTTCCTCCAGTATTCAGGTAGCATCGTTGTGACACTGGAGGAGGCCCAGGATGGACATATCATCCAGGGAGTGGGAGGGGGAGTTGAAGTGGTTCGCAACTGGGAGATGTTGTCATTTGTTGTGAACCGAGTGTAGGTATTCCACAAAGCGGTCTCCAAGCCTCCGCTTGGTCTCCCCAATGTAGAGGAGGCCACATTGGGAACAGCGGACGCAAAAGTGGATGTGCAGGTGAACATCTGTTTAAAGTGGAAGGTTTTCTTGGGGCCTGGGATGGAGGTGAGGGGGGAGGTGTAGAGGCAGGTGTAGCACCTCCTGCGGTTGCAGGGAAAGGTACCGGGGATATGGATTATACCCAAGCGGCAATCAAGGGAGTGATTGTCAGATTGACGAGTTAAATTTATCAAAGACAGAGATTTCACTGCATTAGCAATCAGTTTGCAAGGAGATACAGAAAGGATTGAAGTTTGTGATCAAAACTCAAAAAACCCCTTCATTCTGTGCAAAAAAAATGTGGCCCACAAGTATTCACATTTTCAGAATCTGCAGATGTCTTGTTGGAGACAAGGAACAACTTTAATGATCTTTCTCCCCCCGTAATTTTGATTGCAGACTGAAATGGGAATAGAGTTGTTTCAAAAGCCAAGTGTTGTGGAAAGAATTGCTGCATTTTTTGAAAGCAAGTTGCCAAAACTCATTGTAAATGGTGTTTACACTGCTGCTTTGTTCAACTCGTGGGGGAGGCTGGTTGCAGACAGGCTGGCATTAATAGATATGTACAAAATGTGACTCAGTCAGCAACAAGTAGCTGGGCGTCAGTGACAAAAGCCATCAACCTGTCAACAACTATGTGATTGGCTCCTGGGTAGCTGAACAGCTTGTAGATGTCAATGATATGGCCAGAAGCCTTCAGACCTCTGGAAGGGGAGATGACATGTCTCTCTGCAATTGATAATATCTGACATTTAGTAGAAAGCCGTTAATCCTCTCCCATCAGCTACTGTAGCTGTTACTTTTAACCAATAAATCACAGACTTCATTATTTGTGAACCATCTCTCTATGCTTCATGCAAGGAAGTGAAAAGCACCTGGAGAAGAGAGATTGAAGAGTAAAAGGTCCCAGAAAGCACAATGATAATCTCAGTGAATCCTGTGAACAAGGGCCACTCAACTGCCTTCTCAGAGTTTTTTTTTCACCCCAACAATAACACCAATGTACTTCCGTTTGTCTGTGTTTTTCAGTCAGTGTGCGTGCAAGGGGTTTTATAAAAGAATTGGAATTTTAACTAGTAGTGCTATATGCCAAAAGTTTACAATTGTTCACCATAGCAAGAGTATTTTTTGTAATTATTGTTTCTCTTAGTAAGTACAGAAACCTGGCCTGTTTTTTTTCTTCAATAGATAAGTACAGAGAATCCTGGAGAAACTCATGGAGTTAGCAGCACTTGTGGAGAGAAAGAGTTAACATTTTGACTCTGGTATGACTTCTTCAGAAGCATTCTTGAAATGTTAACTCTTCTTCGTTCCACAGATGCTGCCAGAACTGTTGAGTTTCTCCAACATTCTCTTTAGTTGTTTTAGATTTCCAGCAGCCTCAGTACTTTGCTTCAACTCACATGCTTTCTCTTCACCTGGGTCTAAACAGGAAAGCAAATTGGGGAACTTTTACATATTTTATTAAAATCTTTAATTTTTGTGATGACTCCAGAATAGCAGGTGACAAAGTTTGGGTGATTTTGTTTGAATTTAGTTTTGAAACAGAGGCAGCTTCAATTTGGATGTGGCGTTAGAAAAATAATAGACAAGAAGGAAAATGCCAGACTTTGTATTGCATTCAGGACATGGCAGTAGCAAAGGTTATCCTGCAGGTGGCAGAGTTGTTCATGATAGTCTTAACATTTCAAAACCGCAGTTCGATTGATTTGGAAAATAAACTGGAAGTAGTATTCGAGACAACAAGGTGCAGGGCTGGATGAACACAGCAGGCCAAGCAGCATCCTACGAGCAGAGAGGCTGACGTTTCGGGCCTAGACCCTTCATCAGAAAAGGGGGAGGGGAAGGGGGTTCTGAAATAAATAGGGAGAGAGTGGGAGGCGGATAGAAGAGGGATAGAGGAGAGGATAGGTGGAGAGGAAACAAACAGGTCGAAGAGGCGGGGATGGAGCCTGTAAAGGTGAGTGTAGGTAGGGAGTTAGGAAGGGGATAGGTCAGTCCAGGGAGGACGGACAGGTCAAGGGGGCGGGATGAGGTTGGTCGGTAGGAGATGGAGGTGCGGCTTGAGGTGGGAGGAGGGGATAGGTGGGAGGAAGAACAGGTTAGGGAGGCAGGGACGAGCTCGACTGGTTTTGGGATGCGGTAGGGGGAGGGGAGATTTTGAAACTTGTGAAATCCACATTGATACCATTGGGCTGCAGGGTTCCCAAGCGGAATATGAGTTGCTGTTCCTGCAACCTTCGGGTGGCATCGTTGTGGCACTGCAGGAGGCCCAGGATGGACATGTCGTCTGAGGAATGAGAGGGGGAATTGAAATGCCTGACAGAGCTATGAAGGTGGAAATAATTGAGGTGCTATCACTGTACTTGGGTTTATTAGAAATACAGGAGAGATCAGGTATTGTGGGTAGTGACACATCAGAATCAGACAATATTTTATTCTGATTAAAGCAGCATGAGCATGAAGAAAAGGTGAAAATGCTGGAGATGAAATTCCAAAAGGCAGAAAAAGACCGGAAATGGAACTGAGAGAAACAGAATTTGACTTGCAAAGAGAAAAGAAAGTGAGGATCGGGAGTATATGCTGAAAATGATGCAGTTGAAATAGGAGAGGTCAGAAGCTGATGCAAGCTCTGGTAGGGAAAAACTGAGTTCTAATTTGAAGTCCAGCAAGGAAATGTTTAGATGTGCCACAAGCGACACAACAATTTAAGGATAAAGATCTGCAGGCTTTCTTTGTATCATTTCAGAAAATGGCTGGCCAACTGAATTGAAGACTGAAGACTGGCCATTGCTCGTGTAGAATTAAGCTGACAAATAACACGCAGGAAATCTATGCTTCACTGTCACAGGAGGTTTCTTGTAATGATGATGCTGTAAAGCAAAACTGTATCGGTTGCATATGTGCTACGCCCGGAGGCATAAAGATCTAGAATTTAAGAATGCATAATGGGATACACTGCATTGCACTTGAAAGGTTTGAACAATTAAGAGAATAATTTTGACAGGTGGACATAAGCATTCAAAGCTGAAATCATGTACGAAGCTCTTCAAGAAATTTAAAAACTCCTTACTTTCTGTAATAAAAGCTCTTAAAGAAATTTTAATGAGGATCAAAGTGTTGCAACTGCTTGACACGTGGCAATAATGGCAATAAAACTAAATCTTTTTTTCCATCACCTTCATAAATTCGAAAGATTTGGAAAATAGGAGACTGAAATAAAGACAAGTAGCCAAGGTAAGGAATGGATTGCTAGGGATGGCTCAACATCTCCCCAGATCAGAAGGGACAGCACAGAGGATGGAGGTAAAAATCAAAAATCAAAATGTTTCCATTGTCACTAAGTTGGACACATTCTTATGCCAACACAACTAATCTCAATGGATTTGAGCTTCTGTCAGGTTAGATCTGAGGACAACCTTCAGTTTGCAATGGCTCGGCTATCCAGAATAACAGAGGCCTGTTACAATTTTCAGAACAGAGAGCTTCAGCCAGAGGAAGGTATCTTGGTGGAGGAAGAACAGCAGGAGGAAGTCAAAGATATGGCAAGGTCATCTGCCGCCATTCACCTAACTGCCAGATAAATCCCAAGCTGATTCATACAGATGCACATTAACCGTAGCAAGGCAATGCAGATCAGCCCAGCCATACCCTTCACCACCCGTACACCCTTACACGCTAACATAAAGCAATCAAACAATCATCAATGCACCCTTCTCACTGACACCAATTTCTCATCTTTATTTTTTGTCAAACCATCTTCCTGCAAATTGAGTAGAACTTTGCAGGTGGTAAGTGTTGCAAGGGGTGAAAGGATCTCAAAGGGTTAATGCAGAGGGACACATTAAATACCTTACATTGAGGCCTTCCTCATAGTCTCAGTAATAATATCCATCATATTAATGTAGCCAGTACCTAGTTGCTAACATGCAATTAACTACAGCTTACTTAATATAAGAACCTCCTCATTAGACTACCAACTGGTTTTCCTTCACAACACTAGACTAAATTGACCCTGTAGATCCCTACCAGGAAAGATGGTATTGGCAGCATATCTACCAGATGGATCTTACACCACGATTAACTATGTCAAGGATTCATCTTACAACACATTGGAGGGGCTGCAGACTCCATTTCTCTACAATGTATAACTTGCTGGCAGGCATAAACATCTGAAGGTTGTTTAGTTGCCTTTAAAAAGTCTGCTTGACCAGACAGCCCATTGCAGAAAGAATTGGACATTTGAGAGCCCTACAGAAAAGAATTGTGTGGTGAGATTCAAGAGGGCAGAATTGACTATCAATAGGAAAAGACATTTTTGAGAAATGCTAAGAGATAAGCAGCCGTGAGTGTGAGCTAGAAACTTTGGGATAATGGAGCTTCATGATAGTGGAACATGAGAGACGCCAAGAGAGTTACAGATTGCGTTGGTTACCAATAATCTGTCGGAGCAGTGTTGAGTCAAGGTTCAACCGGAAAGCAAACAGATGTCAGAGGTCCCGTGGGTGGTCAAGGGGAAAATAGAAATAAAAGGTGTAATGTAGAGGCTTGGAAAACTAAAAGTCAGCAAAAACTTACAGCCCAGAGGGACCATCACAACCAAAGTGTGCAGACACCAGAGGGTGCAGATGCAGTAAGGCAAATGAAGAGTTATACATTTAAACAGAGGTTTCAGAGCCTGGAATGTTGCAAAGGCACAGTTAAAGTTATAAAGATACGAAGTAGAAGTCTAAATAGACAAAGTCTAGTGAAAGAGGAAAATTAGGAGACTGTTGAGGCTAAAGACAGAATATCTGTTATTTAAACCACAATAAAACAGCTAGTATTTGTTTAAACAAGACACATACTCAGCCAGGAAAAAGGCATGAAGCAAAAATACTTATCAGTAGTGCCACAGACAATTGAAATCATGCAAGGAAGTTCATAAAGGGATGAGTACAGAATCAAGAGAGGAGTTCATTTGCTAAACCTGTTAAGAAAGCAGGAGAGTAAAGTAATTAAGGAAATGGGGATAGTTTGTTGAGGTCATGATCATCAGGATTTAGCCACAGATGTTGGCCAGGGCACATGGTGGTGTGTTGAAGTCGTAGGCAACTGGAAGCTCGGGGCCATTTTTGCAGACAGAATGTAGGTGCACTGAATAAAGTATCAGTAAACAGCTGCTTCACCTCTGACAGGTATGCCAGGGACCTTGGATGGTGAGGAGGGAGCAGCTAAATGGGCAGGTATTACACCTTCTGTCGTTGCATGAGAATGTGCTGTGGGAGTGTCAGGAGATGTTGAAAATGGAGGAGGAGTGGACCAGAGTATCCTGGAAAGAATGGTTCCTGCAGAATGCTAACAAGGGAAGGGAACTCAAAAAAATGTAGTGGTATAGTATGAAATTGTCTGTGTTTGATATTCCTTGTACATAAAACTCACCGATACAAGAATTATATAACTATAATAATAAAAAAAAGCTGCAGATGCTGGAAATCTGAAACGAAAACATAAAGTGATGGAGAAACTCAACACATCTGGCAGCATCTGTAGAGAGTAAACAGAGTTAACATTTTGAGCCCAGTGACTCTTTTTCAGAACTGAAAATATCTGGGAAGGGGTGACATTTAAACTTATGAGGGAGTGGGGCTGGGAGAGAGTAGAGTGCATGGAAATGGGGCCCAGAGAGACAGAGAGATGAGAGAGAGAGAAAGAGAGAGTGAGAGAAAATTTAAAAAAATGATAAACAAATAAAAGGATTGCTGATGAGAAGCCAAGAGAACGAGATAAATGCCAGTTAGGGTGCTAATGAGAAATGTAAATGGTTGAAACTAGGTGTGCTGGGAGCAACTCATAAAAAACAGAATCAGAAGTCACGCAACATCAGGTTAGAGTCCAACAGGTTTATGTGAAATCACAAAATTTCAGAGTACTGCTCCTTTGTCAGGTGAAGTCACTTACCTGATGAAGAAGCAGCGCTCCGAAAACTTGTGATTTCACATGAGCCTGCTGGACTATAAGCTGGTGTCATGTGACTTCTGACTTTGTCCACCCCAGTCTAACACCGGCACCTCCACTTCATATAAGATAGGACCGAGGGTTGTGGGGAAGGGAAATGAACATAGAGAAGGATGTTCACATTCTAACATTGCGAAGCTCAATGGTGAGTCCTGAAAGGTGCGAAGTACCCACGCAGAAGATGAGGTACTGCTCCTCCAGCTTATGCTGAATCTCACTGGAGCACTGCAGCAGGCCGGGGACAGAAGTGTTGGCATGGGAACATATCGGTGTATTGAAGTATCAGGCAACCAGAAGCTAGAGGTCATTATTCCAGACAGAATGTTCAGCAAAGTGGTCACCCAGTCTGCATTTCATCTCCCCAGCATAGAGGAGACCACATTGTGAATAGCGAACCCAGTAGACTAGGTTGAATGAAATGCGGGCAAAAAACTCTTTGACCTGGAAGATGTGTTTGGGGCCTTGCACAGTGAGAAAGGAGGAGGTACTTTTGTTTCCCACTCTTCGGATGCTGACAGACCTGCTGAATTTCTCCAGCACATTCTGGTTTTGAGTTATTTAAGTATCTTTTGTAAGCTATTACACAAGTCCTGTGCAGTTGCTCACAGTGATGATACAAGTTCTGTGGCTGCGTATTTGGTGAATATGCCTCCTGCAGTTTCAACTGCAGCGAATTCAGCCTAAATTGAAAATTCGGCTTCCTTCAATTAGCAATTGCAACTATATCAGTAGGCAGTTGAGTTGTTTCAGTCATAATGAGTGCATTGATTGGTACAAAACATATTATAGCCTATTTTGCTTTTATGTTATACTGCTATTAAGACTGTACAATTGTTATTTGAATATTCAGATAATTTTCTTAATTTTGCACCATCTCTTAGTTAAAGTAATTTTTTTCACTGTGTCATGAATATAAGTCTTGCCTGATTTCTGAATAAGGAACTTGAATTGTTAATGATTCTGCTGTCAACAATTAAGCAATATAGTACCTGTAAAATAGAAGCATATATGTGTTGACTGGGGAATTTTTAGCTACGACTTACGTCCTGATCTCCCATGCCAATGTTGTAACTTCTTTCCAATTCCCCTTTCTAATCATGGAATTCTCAGAGTGTGGAAGCAGGCCATTTGGCCCCTCGAGCCCATACTAACCTTCCAAAGAGCATCGCACCCAGATCTACCCTTGTCACCCTGCATTTCTCATGGCTAATCCATTTATCCTGCACATTCCTGGACAGTATGGGCTAATTAGCATGGCTAATTCACCTAATCTGCACGTCTTTGAACTGTGGGAGGAAACCAGAGCACCCGGAGTAAACCCATGCAGACACGGGGAAAATGTGCAAACTCCATAGAGACAGTCACCTGAGGCTGGAATCGAACCCCAATCCCTGGTGCTGCGAGGCAGCAGTGCTAACCACTGAGCCATAATACGCTTGTCTAATTTGTTAATCTGCCACCTGGCAGTTGTTTGCCTTCTTTTTAACTGCTTAATAAGATGATTCAGTCTCAATATTTACGCTCAGTGGATTTATTGTCTTGTATCATATTGAATTCAGTCTCCACCTCTATCTATGGCAAATCTTTACAAATACCTATAGTGTATGAAAACTTCAGGTAAGTGTCATTTTCAGGTATTGAACTTGTTTTCAGTGGTGAAAAGAATAACCTGGGAACTGATCCAGGTTTTTTAGCATGACAAGAGGCAAACTTCAAGTTATTTTTCCCATAGTTATGCAGACATCTGGATAAAATTTTCCCTAAAAGGGATATAAATGTCACAATCATTAACTGGGACTAATCTGCAACTGCCAAATTTCCTGGTGCAAAGCTGAAGATGACTGGATATTGTGAACATGGCTTTTCGACATTTTAGAATTTAGGATTTCCAAACATTTGCCAAAGACGGGCAAGACTTCTGCTGGCTGCAGGCATAAAAAGGAGTTTACAATGTAAGCAAGGTAGAAGAGGCATTCTGCACATAACTTCCAACTCCAAAAAACTAGTTCAGAGTCTGTTGTTATGATAATTAGTACCTACTCTTAAGCAATTGCATCGTAAACTGTTGTCAACCCCAGCTCAACTGAAAAGGATATGTTAGTCCCATGATTTGTTAGACTGAATTAACATGAAGTAGCAATGATAGGAATATGATGTAACATGATGAACCAAATGGATTTTTCCTTTCATCTATTTAACTGATGTATGCAGAGTGTCTGAAATGGTAGCAAGCTTGACTTGTTGTAGAAAGTTAGAAAGGCAAGCTCCACTCTAGAACATGTGCTGTACACTTAAATCAGGTGAACAATCTTTGGGGGCATATCATGGTAAAAGACTTTAAGATGAAACATTAAACCAACTCTTCATGTTGATCTATGGGTCTCATTGCACTATTTCAAGAAAACATGAGACTGTATTTTACCTAAAGTTGGCAAGGTGTCAATTTTGGGGAGAATCATAAAAGGTTTCTTTCCACCGGCTCCAACAAGTTGTCATACTCAAATTCTCCACTGGTTACTTCATTGCATACGTGTGACTTATCTATAGTGCTGTGTTCTTGGTATTGTGCACGCTCAATAGCAGAAGTACTCACACTCCTGTGTCCTTCAGGGATTGGCATTGCTAGTACCATATTTAAAGCCCAGTTGTGCACCAGGTCACTCACTTCCAGCCATGAATTCATAGTACACATAGCGGGAGGGAAATGAGAAAGAAAAGCTTTTGAGTGCATATATGTGACAAGGGTGATGCTTCATTGTAAATAGAAGCTGACATTCGTAAATGCATTGCTACTTTATATCATCATCTGTCTGACCGACTGTAATTGTGACTGCAGTTACAAGAATCACACTGCACTCGTTACCCCTCCCGAGTGTCATATCAGGTTTGAACCCTGTCTGAGGAAGGCCTACTCTTATCCTAACGCCCAGATGGCACTACATCTTTTCATTGTTCAGCCTGGGAGCAGTAATGTTGAAAAGCCTTCAAAGAGTTTAAAACATTAATATTAATTTAGCAGCAACTAAAGTGATTGAGAAGCAAACAAAAAAAGACAAACAAATGTTTACTTCTGAGAAAAACAGGCCCTGCTTGCCTTTTGAGCAACAACAAATTTACAGTCAATGAATGATCAAATCTCCCACCAATTGGAAACCCAAATCTATTGGAAGAAAATGTCAATTAAGTCCTGCCTGAATTGTTGCAGCTGATGCTGAACTACCCTATCATGCTGTACATGATGTTCTACCTGTGCTATGTCCTCATCATCCTCAGGAGAAGAGTGCTGTCACTCTCCCAACAGTTCAGCATCCATCTTTGCCTGCTCCAGCTGTGGAGGGCACTGCATGCAGGGATTATGCAACATATTCTGTCTGGACTGTACTGCAAGATATTCTCCAGACCATTACAAGTATTACAAGTATTGGAACCTTATCTACAAGAAGTTTATTGTCTGCTCCATGATACCCCTGGTGGAAGAATGTGCTACATGCTATCTACAATCAGCCTTAGTTAGGGATTTGCAAAACAGGGTCAACAACCATTTCCCAGTGACCATTGTTGTAAAGCATGAAATCTTTAAAACAAAGCAGAAATACGAGAGTTTTCAAGGACATCAGGACAGCTTCCAGGATATCTGGCGCTGACTTTTAGGGTGGGGTTAGGGCTAGGGCTAGAGTTAGGAAAAGGGTTAGCGTTAGGGTTGGAGTTGGGTTTAAGGTTAGGGTTAGGGTTAGGGTTAGGGTTAGGGTTAAGGTTAGGGGTTAGGGCTAGAGTTAGGGTTAGAGTTGGGTTTAGGGTTAGGATAAAGATTAGGGTTAGGGTTAGGGTTAGGTTTAGGGGTTAGGGTTAGGGTCAGGGTTAGAGTTGGGTTTAGAGTTAGGATAAAGGTTAGGGTTAGGGTTAGGGGTTAGGATTAGAGTTAGGGTTAGAGTTGGGTTTAGGGTTAGGATAAAGTTTAGGGTTAGGGTTAGAGTTAGGGTTAGGGTTAGGGTTAGGGGTTAGGGTTAGATTTAGGGTTAGCATAAAGGTTAGGGTTAGAGTTAGGGTTAGAGTTGGGTTTAGAGTTAGGGTTAGGGTTAGGGTTAGTGTTAGGGGTTTGGGTTAGAGTTAGGGTTAGTGTTAGGGTTAGGATTAGAGTTAGGGTTAGAGTTGGGTGTAGGGTTAGGGTTAGGGTTAGGGGTTAAGGTTAGAGTTAGGGTTAGAATTGGGTTTAGGGTTGGGTTTAGGCTTAGGATAAAGGTTAGGGTTAGGGTTAGGGTTACGGTTAAAGTTAGGGGTTACAGTTAGAATTAGGCTTAGAGTTGGGTTTAGGGTTAGGATAAAGGTTAGGGTTAGGGTTAGGGTTAG